>NC_136417.1:167699598-168094598 GCF_052625555.1 Lactuca saligna
TAAAAAAATAATATTAATATATTCAATCTATTTTTAGAAATAGTGAGATTTGTTTTATAATATATATATATATATATATATATATATATATATATATATATATATATATATATATATATATATATATATATATATATATCTTTACTATTATATAAAGCATATTAGATGTTTCTTGAAAATTTTAAGAGGTACAAACTTCAAAACATATAATACAACTAGCTAATATTTTCAAGTTTAAATGATAGTATTTAAGCAATTAATATGTTTCCTTCTTTATTACCCTCAATCTTCGCATGGTATATAGGTTTAGAAACAAAATGTTTTGAGTTATATAAGGCTTTAGGGTTTGTAACCATTGATTGCATCCGCCTCCTTAGCCTCTAATTCATATGAATTCACATACACAGACAAACTCTAGAAGCATCACCATTTTCTCAAGCCAATTTTCTCTATCTTTCTGATATGAATCTATCAACACGAGAATATTTGTTTGAATTCACTCAAGTCTTTGTAAGTGACAATCAATGGGTGCATGTTGGTTTTCTTTATTTTAGTTTCGGTGATAAGATTTTGTGAAATTGAATTGGTATTTACTTCTCACGTCAAGGTATAAGGGCATTGACTCAGTACTTACCTATTACTCAGAGTTCCTTTTTATTGCTTGATTTCTTATTGGTTTTGTGAAATTAACCATTGGTCAGGATAAAACAAGAAAGCAATGGACCTTGTGGTGGTATCTGTTGTTGTCCAAATCAACGGTGGGTTCTTCATTTTCCTAATTGTGATTTATATTTTGTAAGCTAATCATTTGATTCACAGTTGATGACGATGAATGCAAAAAAGGAGTGGCAAGTCATGAACAGTGAATGAAGTCATAGAGATATCATATATAAAAGATAATCACATTCACTTCTAATCGTTTTTGCTTTACTTTTCATTCATCTAACCTCTTTTGATATATATTTATTAACGTATACTCTCCAAAGGTATATTCTCTTATTTGGTAACTTACATTTTTTTTCGATGTCTTATTTGGTTAATGATTTTATCCTTGTTGCATTATAAATATGGAATTACTGTATCTATTTGGAATAGAATTTCATCAACTCTACAATCTTGAAATCGAAATAAATGTTGGTATTATTACTGTTTTCGTTATTGCACTCAACGTGTTCGATAAAATGTTATACTCAAGAATATTAATTCCTTCTAACTACACTGTAAGGTTATAAACCATCATAGAGTTTCCAAATGGTTGTACAAGATTGTTCAAACAAACCATACAACCCTTAAAGTCTTTAACACTGTTAAGAATCCTGATATTCTTTAACAAAAAATTTTAGATCTGAGGGGTACCCAACAAGTATGGTAACCCAAAATAATACCCTTCGATTATTTAGAACTTTATTCCTGAATTTTTTTCTTCTTTCTTTTATTACAGGTTAGAATCCATTGGTATGATCTTTAAGGTATATATCAAATTTATGTTCGTATTAACTACTTTTTGATAACTGATCATAAATTCTTGGGTGTTTTTTTTACAAGTTGATATTTAATTGATTTCTTCTCAATGTGTGACTATTGTGTTGATTTTTCTATTTTCAAGGATAAATAAGAGGATGTTGTATCTTGTAACTCCCTATCATTTAATTTATTTATTTTTTACTATTTAGTTTATGCCTATTTTTGAATTATGGGATGGTTAGTATTTGAGTTTTGATTGAAAATGGTGTTTACTTCAGTTTGCGATGAATAAATATAGGTTTTGGATATATGGTTGGATCCTTAAATGGTGTGGAATACAAAGGAGAAGATTCTTGAATGTTAAAGAATTCATTGATTATGCAATTATTTGGGGAAACTGCTCTAGAAAAAAGAGATTTTAAACTTGGTGTTTTATTGTCTTCTGTGGAATATTTGGTTGGCCAGGAATGACAAAATTTTTAAGAAAACTGTTGCACCACCGACAATAACTGCGGACAACATCATTTCATCATCCTATGTCTGGTATAAGTTGGTATAAGTATGGAAGCAATCGTGGATGCGGAGCGTGGACCGATTGGTGTATTTCACCTTTCTCTCACTTTGTTTCGTAGTTATGTTTGTTTGTATGATACTTATTATCTTTACTTTTCTACTTGTACTTGTATTCCTGCATCGTTTTAGCTTCTTGCTTGCAAGTG
Source organism: Lactuca saligna (assembly GCF_052625555.1). Taxonomy (NCBI): domain Eukaryota; kingdom Viridiplantae; phylum Streptophyta; class Magnoliopsida; order Asterales; family Asteraceae; genus Lactuca; species Lactuca saligna. Next base: position 167,701,782 of record NC_136417.1, read on the forward strand.
CTTGTTTTTCTTTTTTCTCTTTTTAATATATTTGTCGTTTAAAAAAAATATTTTTCATCATTATCAAATTCGATGCGTTTAATTGTTAATGAGATGTAAGAACCGGGTGTTGATAATTTGAAGTAAGGCGTAGTGATCCTTTAGCTTATAACTATCTTTATATCTTCCATGTTAGCTGACATTACTTAAGGTTTACTAGAAAATTGACATATTCCAATGTGTGATCTTAATAATTTATCGACTTATATAAAGTTGGTAATTTCAGAAACACAACAAATATGACGATCAACCTTAAATGCACATAGGTAACAAGTATATCATTCATTTTTCTTATTTTATTTGATAATGAAGTGAATAAACAATCCTTTAATGCTTATTGTGCTTTGCAGATGCAATTAACATTAGTTGACATAACAAATAAATAAATGAAAGAACTTTGTTAGCATTCACATTTAGTTTACCCTTACATAATACAAACATAAACAATTACTATATAGGCCGTGGAAGTTCACAAAATTGACATTTTAATTGATAAAATTATATCTCAATCTTATATAAATAAGAAGTTCATCCTACTAGCAAAGTTAGAAATTACGTTAAGTGTGACATGACATTATGATCGATTTAAGATGATGATTTTTAAGGCGTGACATTTTAGAAAAACTTCCGAATAATCATGCAATAAAAATCAGAACAAAAACTATGACTTGACATTATGATCGATTTAAGATGATGATTTTTAAGGCATGACATTTGAGAAAAATTTCCAAATAATCATGCAATAAAAATCGGAACCAAAACTATACTCGCTTTCAAACTAAAGTGATTTATAATTAATTTCGACATCACATGTGACATTTTGATGTATTTTTTTATTCGAAATATATAACAAAACCTCTCCCAAAGAATGAAAAAAGTAGAAGAAACATTTAGATATAAAAGCCTGAAAATATGGAAAACGATTTTTTAGACCTGAAAAGTTGATTTTTTGGTTTTATGTAAAAGAAAAATTAACAGAACACTCCTAAAAATTAATATTCCGCCGCATTACGCGGGTTAACAACTAGTATATATATATATATATATATATATATATATATATATATATATATATATATATATATATATATATATATTATAAGTTGTAATATTGATTCATTTACATTTTGATTTGATAACGTATGAAAAGGGAAAGCACAATTTAGGTATTGTCAAAATGTTGATTCACCTTGTTAGTTGACTAACTGAAGTAATATGGTGGTGTCTCTTGTGTATTTTGTTGTCGTCTTCTGGGTATTTAAATGCAAAAATGACAACATATCTTTATTTATTTGTTTATTACAACATGTCATTATTGTAGGAACATTGTAATTTCAAGTTTTTTCTTATTAAAAGGCAATTTGTGAATTTTATGATTTTTTTTTTGTCTTTGATTCCATTTGAACCATTTCGTCTATCCTTAATATATCCGTTTTGTTTTTATTTTTGACAATTTTGTCATATTGATTCCTACACAATTATATTAATTTAGTGTTTATCATAACATCCATATGTTGTTCCATATTTCTTATTTTAATTGAGTTTCTTCTATATTTTTTATTTTACTTTTGTCTTAAATTTGTCATTCTATACTTTTTATTTTATGTTTGTAAGATTATCAATGTTCAGCCACTTGTGACCGTTTGATATACTTATCGGTTTTTTTTTTTTTTTTTTTTTTTTTTTTTTTTTTTTTTTTTTTTTTTCTATGATGATAAATATTTTTTCTTTTCTATTTGTAAAATGGTCAATATCCACTCATGACTGTGTGATTTATATTTTGTATTGGTTCGACTTTGACAAAATAGTAAACAATTTTTTATTTGTACATAAAAATTATATATGTAACAATAAAACTAGTGAAGTATCCCTGCTTTGTCGGAATGAAAACGCCAAAGAAATGGACATAATGAATTCGTAGTTACCGTAGCGAGTTCTAAAAGCACTCTTTGGAATATCAGCTTCTTGGACTCTTAAATGATTGTATCCTGGTCTTAGGTTAATCTTGGAGAGGAAACTAGCTCCTTGAAGCTGGTCAATAAGGTCGTCAACTCGTGGCAAAGGGTATTGGTTTTTATAGTGAGTTTATTTAATTCCCGGTAGTCTATAGACATACGAAACGATCCTTCCTTTTTCTTCATGAACAAGACCGGTGTTTCCTAAGGTCAGAAGCTCGGTCTAATGAATCCTTTGTTGAGTAGTTCGTTTAGCTGGCTAAATAGTTCGTGCATCTCTAATGGTGTAAGACGATACAAGGATTTGGCTACGGGGTAGTTCTGGGAATCAAGTCGATTCGGAATTCGACTTGGCCTTCAGGAGGAATTCCTAAAAGGTCTTCGGGGAAAACATTGGGGAAATCACAAAATTCAAAGATATCCTTGCTGTTTTTCACTATTTGTGCCTTATCTACCATATGAGCTAAAAAGGCATAGTACTATTTGCGAAGATATTTATGGGCTTTGACACAATAAATGATTTGAAGGTTTGTTCCAAATTTTCTCCATAAATAACCAGAGATTCTCTACTTGGCAGATTAAGATGAATAGCATTTTTGTAACACATAATGTCACCCGAAAGCTTAGTGAGATATTTATGGGCTTTGACACAACTCCTGAGAACCTGAAAACATAAAAACCACAACTGTAAGCCCGAAAGCTTAGTGAGATACCCCCAAAATACCAACCACATATACGCCCTTCCAGGCCACAACCTTCCGGTCCAAAACATATCGCCTTCCGGCCCATATCATATCGCCTTCCAGCCCGCAACATAAAAAGCATACATATCATGACAGAACATAAAACAACCATGCACATAACATGTAATCATATAACGGTTCACAGTTAGCAAATCGATCAACAGATCACATAACATATCATTACTCTAACCAAGATACCACCCTAGCCGATCACTAGCATAACATCACCCTACGACTAAGCCAACATAATAATTATGCACATACGCCTTTCCAGGCCATGACCTTCTGGTCCAATCGCATTGCCTTCCAGCCCGCAACATGTAATGCCTTCCGGCCCATAACGTAACGCCTTCCGGCCTATATCCCGCAATATCATACAACAGACAATTACTCGGATTTCCATCCGATAAAAAGGGTCGGCCTTGGTGCCTTAAACCCTATAGATATAGTGAGGCTAACTCACCTCGAAACTGTCGGCTGAAAGGATAAGATCCCGCTGCTCCGAACTCTGACACGAACTCCTCCACTGAACATCAAAACATACAACTCAATAAATACCCTTAATTACCAAAATACCCCTGGAAGACAACTGGTCAACCTTGGACAAGTCAAAGTCAACCCCTGACTGACCCTACTCGCCGAGTCAACCTGATGACTCGCCGAGTCCACATGCTCAGAACTTCCTTCACTCAGTGACCCAACTCGCCGAGTCACCCAAGACTCGTCGAGTCCAACAACTCTGAGTCCACTCGCACCCAACTCACCGAGTCATCCCTTGACTCACCGATTCATCGACTCAACCAGAAATATTGGGACTTCCTCGACAAGACTCACCGAGTCCAAGGCTATCTTCAACCTACTCGCCGAGTTGTTCTTCCAACTTGTCGAGTTACAGGCCATCTTCAAGCAACTCGTCGAGTCCACCCATGTGACTCGTCGAGTACCACTGGTCTGAATCCATACAGAAGCATCTCAGGCCATGCAATTGATCCAAAACATAGATCCAACCTCCTACAATCCATCCATCACGTAAAGTGGCAAACTTTACATGAATCTAAAGAGATCTAGGCCTTATTCACCTTAGAACCAAGGTTTGGGACATGGTAGCTCCATTAACAACACAAGAATAAGGGCTTTAATGCTCTTAAGGTCTTCTCCACTCCAAATCTGAGGTAGCAACCTCATATCCATCCTCCAAACATCAATATGCCACACCACCAAGCACCCCACACAACCCCAAAATGAGAAACTAGGAAAACACAGCCCAAGAACGAAAGTATTACCTCTAAAAGTTGCCTCAATAGCAACCAAACTCGAATCCAAGCAAAGCCCTTTGATCCAAGCCACTTCTCCTTCAATATTTCTTCAACCCAACACCTCTCCAAGCTCTAATTTTCTCCACAAATGAACTCTCCACGAATTTAGGGTTTCTGGAACTCAAGGGGGGAATAAGGGAGGCTGTGGAGGGGTATAATGCTCTTTATATAAGGCTCAACCCCGAAAATTAGGGTTTTCTCCATACAGCACCTACTCGCCGAGTCAATCTTTGGACTCGCCGAGTAGGCCACTTGACACGCGATCATATCCGCGACCTGACTCGCCGAGTCTATCCAAGGACTCGCCGAGTCACCCTCTGAAACTTACACCTTTAGCCCTTCAACTCTACTCTTGCGATTCTGGGATGTTACAATTTCTTAGTTCTAATTGCATCTTTTTCCTGAATGTTATAGTGTTCTCTTAAGCGATTTACATTAAAAGTCTTCTAATATAAGTAAACAATCTCTAATCTCGTTTATAGCAACACTTGTAATGAATTTGTATAATGTATTCCATACTGGGTCCTTCTACATTCATTTGGTGTATACAATTTGTATGTAATTAAGATTGAATAGACTGTCGAGCATAATAGGTCTTCCTTAACTCCACAACGAAACAAGGAATATGGCCTAAAGTAGGCCTACAATTTCTAAGTCAATTGAATTTTAATTACATAATACATTCATATATACACTAAATAATCATAGATTTACCATAAGTAAACAAAATGTAATGAAAGTTATCATAACTCCCAACGAAATAAAATGCTTTTAATTTTCATTGATATATATTTTTGTACATACAGTCGGGAACATTTAACCTTGATATAGGTTTATATTATATCAACATAAGGGAAAATTTGACAGCATTACGACCTACGAGTAGTGTATTCACTTAATCGCAGGGTGGAGTTTTACATATACATAAAAGTAGTACACATATTTGAGTTCCTAGTTTATATCAAAATAGGAGTAATGTAAACACAACTTCCGGTGGGTACGGTTCTGAGCAATGGACTTTGCCACCTGGTGCTCCTTTCCCATTAGACGCCTCTCTAATATAGTTTGATGCTCCTGAATTGTTCTAATTTCGGCTTGAGCTGCAACCATATCTGCTTGAAGCGTCTCAGTGTGGTTTCTGGTTTGGTCACGATCTCTGTCCAGATGACGGAGACTAACAGTGTTAACTTGGAATGCAACATTGGCTTCTAGAATTCAGTTGATCGATATTTGTGATTGATCAGTCTGGCGAGATATGCGGTGTATTATGAGAGGGAGGTCCCTGTCGATAGAACTTCCTCCTTCGAGGTTGTATAAATTTGTTTCAACGTCGAAGGAGGGCGTTGATCCCTTTCTCGACTCCATAACAGTAATTCCTCATCCCATTGAGGTTTTGGGCCCCGAAAATGTTATCTAGGAACAGGTACAAGAGGTGGGTTGTAGACCTCAGGCTCCTCGTCGCAATGCTCACCCATCTCCTCTTCATCCTCGTCCTCCATGGTATCCTCTTCAGGATCGTCTTCAACCCAACCACCATTCCCTTGATCAGAGTAGTAGGGATCTCCATGCGGGTGATACCTAGCCATAATATCTATACAAGAATTTAGAGGAAAGAAGAATAGAAAGAATGTAAACATGTTGTTGAATAGTCTTACAAAATACTCATGTAGTATTTTAAATGATAAAGGTTCTCCGTATGGTTTATTGGTAAGTTTTAGACATGTTTCAACACCACGATCACTCCCAAACTCATGTTGGTCATATCTCAAATAAATATAGTTTGTTAGGCTATATTTATCCCATATATGATTAGATAACTGTCTAGGTTTAACTGTAGTGTCCAACATCTAAATACTTCTGTTTTGATCTTCTTGTGATACTTGTCCTAGTATGTAAGCATATATGTATACTTTTATAAAAATATTTCTACATTTTAAAAGTATAACTCTTAGTCAGAGTGCTTTATCCCCATTGTATTTATAATTATATCTCTTGTATGGTTTGATATACTTAGTGCACTATAAATCATGCACCCGATACCAATCTGTCACACCCCAAACCGGAACGGCAAAAACGTTCGACTATGGATTACTTCATGTTCAATATCAGAACAATTGTATAATAAAAATCAAAGTACAAAAACCATGTATTGATAAACTATATGTTTTACATTTGTGTTCAAAATCACTGTATACATGACAACAAAATGTATATCAAAAGTTCAAATACATGAGTCTATGAAGCTCCGTCTTCACTAAACCTATGGATACCTGCATATTGTTTTTCTTGAGAATACGAGTTTCACGTTCTCCCTCCAGGAGACTCTGGTTATAATTTCAGGACTTTCTTGATATTTGAAGTATGTCTCACAAAGCTCTATCGATGGTTACGTGTAGAATAATGAAAACTCATTTTGAAATGAATAAATTGTATATATATCTCATAAACTATACCTATCATAGTCTATATGTTTGTTATTGTATTGTAACCTAAATTTGTAAAATAGTACATTTGTTTCATAAACAATCATAGTCTATATGTTGTTTTTGTATGAAATCCCAAACTAGTAAAGTAGTATGTTTATCCTAGTAAAAACGACAGTTGAATATTATTTGAATTGTTTTGTTATTAACACAAGTTTTCCTGGTGTTTTACTTGTATTCCCCCATTAAAATATAAAAAGATAGTGAAAACATAGGGTATGAAATCACTTGATAAGTGGTGTTTTGGGTAGGTGCTTCGCTACTTGAAATCACAAGTTTCTGGTGAAAATCGAGTTCTGCACGGGCAGAATTTCAATCGAAAAGGATTCTTTTCTCAAGGACTTCGATTGCTTCGGGCTTTCTTCGGGTGTTAGGTAGGTTCGCTAAGAGTGGATGACTTCATGTTCAGTGTCACAACAACTGCATAATAGAAATCAAAGTACAACAACCATGTCTTGATAAAGTATAAGTTTTACATTTCTGTTAAAAATCACTACATACATGACAACAAAATGTATATAAAAAGTTAAAATACATGAGTGTATGAAGCTCCGTTTTCTCAAAACCTATGAATACCTGGTTGTTGTTTTCCTAAGAATACATGTTATTTTGAAAAGAGTGTTAATAATTAAGTTGGTGAGTTCATAATCATGTTTGTAATTGAAAATCTATCATTTGTTCCTTGAAAACATAAGTATGTTCTTGCCAGAAAATATATTTTATGTTGTAAATGTTTTGTAGTCTTAATACCCTAAGACTGAAATGTATAGTTTATATTGTGCTCTAGAATAATATAATGCAGTTTTAATTCACATAAAACCCTGAAATGTATGTTTTCTTTGTACTATTATAGTATTCTGTATTTGTACTTGTATGAAAACTATGGAATTGTAAGTTCCTTGATTCACCAGTTTTGCTGTAAAATATTGTATAATAGTTTTATTTAAAATAAAACTAAGTGAAGTTGTTTAATTATTCATACATTAATCATTTTATTCAATACCAAATTGTGAGTTATCATTGTTGGATAAGGTGTCAAAGTAAATAACTATTTCTAGTATGTACTTGACCTGACCCGGCATGGTCCATTTGGGTTGCATGGTACCATGCATTGGATAAACTAAACGAGAGTAATAACATTTACGGTTTATTAATATATATTAAGTTTTAATATATTAATAATATTATTTAATTAGTTTGATCAAGAATTAATTTATAATTAATTAGGTGATCAAAAGATAACTAATTAAATATATGGGTTGATTATGTAAATCATCAATAACTTATATAGTGGGCTAAGAGGCTCCATGGATTATCAAGTTGGGTTCCACCCATAGGATGCTCCATGGAGTTAATCCATGGATCATGGAAATGAAGAGTCATGTTACATTAGGGTTTACCTAATGCAACACACTATATAAACCATGTGACATCTCCCAAAATCGGCTATGCATGCATACTTGAGGGCTAGAGCTGATTTTTGAGTGTTATACTTCCTTTCCAAGTTTACTCCATAACATTTGGTGTTGTGTGAAGCATTTGAGGCATCACACTTGTGGTGCTAGGCTCACAAGGTTTCAATGAATCAAAATCAATAACAAGGTATGTTATTCTATCTTTCATTTAAGTTAAAATGTTCCCCATGTATGCTAGATAGGATCATGAACCTTGGAAATCAATTTCGCATGAATTTTAGACAAACATAGATCCAAGGTTTATTAGGGTTGCATGTACACTTAGGAAGTGTTAGAATGCTCAAAACCCATCAGTGGTATCAGAGCCAGGTTTGTTTGTTTGTTATTTGTGAAAAAATGTGTTAAAAATTGAAACCGCTTGTTGTCTGAGCAGTGGACTCGCCGAGTCCATGGGGGGACACGACGAGTCCAAGTGAAAATTCATCCTACTCGTCGAGTAGGTTCATGCAGTCGATGAGTAGGAGGCCCTGACAGTAGATTTTCAACTTTTGTTGCTGGAAATGGACTAGAAACATTACCCTAAACTTTTTTGGTGTTTTAAACCTTGTTTAGATGGTGTAATGTTTATACTAATCCATTTTCAATGGCAATTATCAAAATTACAAGTTTATGAGTAAATTATTATTCTTGAAATGTTCATATTCATGTTCTTGAACTTATGAAGATTAGATGATCATAGGAGTTTTTTGTAAACTACTTGGTAGTTTAATTCATGATCATTATGTGCTTTAATGGATTCCATAACTTTTCCTCAAGTTATGGAAAACCAAAGGTCACACTTTAATAAACACCATTAAAAGAACACAAGGGTTATAAAAATGAAGACTCTTTATTTTTAATACTCAATTAAAAGAACACAAGGGTTATATATATATATATATATATATATATATATATATATATATATATATGTATATGTATGTATATATATATATATATATATATATATATATGTATGTATGTATAAGATCAATTCGTTTTACCGCTAGTACGCCTCATTCACGAAGCCGATCTATAAGGGGGGTATGAGGTTGTTGCCTATAAAATGACAACTTAATAGGTGTCCCCTCTCACCCACCGCTTCTTTAATCAGTGGAGGGTCGTTAGCCGAACGGGTAGGACAAGGACCTATAATTTCTCATTAAAAGTATAATGATAATTATAAAGTAACTAAATGTTCGAATTAAATTCCCACTCTTAGTTACTTTAGGAAAATGTGAATAAGGTGCTAATCCATGAAATTACACTTTACACTTTGTTTAAGTCGTTAGTGGAGTGTGTGTGGTTAACCGACACACTAACTTGAGCTTAACAAGGTTGGTTAATGGTGACTTAAAGTTTATTATATGTCGGTGGAGCGCGTGTGGTTAATCAACACATCGAATGACTAATAAACATTGTGGTACCAAGTGATTTGCATGGTTACTTTACACCTCGTTTTGTGATCCTCGGTATCCCAATCACAAAACTTGGAGGGACACTCAATATTGAAACATGCCTTTCAAAAGTTCATTGAATCTCAAAAGAATCTAGGAATTTCTAAGAACCATATTAAAAAAGCTTAATATATTAATATTTCGATTTTGGTGAAAATTGGTGAATCATCATTCACCTTCCTTTCAAATATGTTATTACTTAGATTACGACATACCTCTTCTAAGTATAATATATTGTGATTGGGTCCTAGCCTTAATAATACATTTGGGTGTTTTATTAAGGACTAAATTAACATCTAAACTAATCTTGTCTTTCTTCTTACTCAAATGTCTTCAAACAATGTTGCTTCTGGCTCTAATCCAAATGGCTCCTTTACCGTTATGAACTTCTGTGGGAAAGTCACGTTTGAGTGATCCAACTTCAATGAATGGATCAGAAACATCAGGATGATTACCCGCAAGATGTGAAGGATGGGAAAGTTAAACCCAACCATGCAGGTATTTACACTCTCTTATCTAATAACTCACCCTATTCTAACTCTTGGGTCCTTGATACCGGTTGCGGTATTCATATCTGTTCTGATTTGCAAGGACTAAGAAGAAGTGATAATGTGGAGCATAGAAGAATAAACTTGATCATGGGGAATAGGAAAGCTTTACCTGTCACCAAGATTGGAGTTTATACTTTATCGCTAAGTAGTGGGTTTTGTTTAGATTTGAATAAATCTTGTTACTCGGAAGAAATGGCAAGAAATGTTATTTCCGTTCATGCATTATATAAACAAGGTTTTACCTTTCCATTTGATAATGAAGTTGGTTCGATTAATGCTTTCTTTAATAATGTTCTTTATTTTAAAGCATTACCTTGTGATGGTGTGTATGCAACTGCACCGGTTGTAAATAACTTAGGAAATAATGTATTGTGTATTGATTCTCTTAATGATAATAACTTAGATAAAGCATCATTATGGCATTGTCATCTTGGACATATAAGCAAGAAATTCATAGGCCAACTCTACAAGGATGGAGTCTTGGAATCATTTAACCTAAAGTCACCTGATAGTTGCGAATCATGCTTACTTGAAAAAATAACAAAGTCTCCCTTCACTAGTTCTTGTGAGAGGGGTGAAGGTTTGTTGGATCTCGTATACACGGATGTGTGTGGACCCTTCAAACATGCCACAAGGGATGCTAATCTTCATTTTTTGACTTTTACTGATGATTACAGTAGATATGGATATGTCTACTAAATCAAGCATAAGTCAGAGACTTTTGAAAGGTTTAAAGAGTTTAAACAGGAAGTCAAGAATCAATTGGGCGGGAACATTAAGATGCTTCGATCTGATTGAGGTGGTGAGTATCTTAGTTCAGAGTTCCTCTACTATCATAAGCAATGTGGGATTGTCTCACAATTTATACCTCCCAGGACACCGCAGGTGAATGGTGTAGCTGAGAGGCCTAATCGAACCTTGTTGGATAGGATTAGTTCCATGATGAGTCGAGCTTCGCCATCAATCTCATTTTGGGGGTATGGCTTAGAGACTGCCGCCCATATCCTTAATCTAGTCCTTACAAAGAAAGTTGCCAAAACTCCTCATGAGATGTGGACTGGTAAAGTACCCAAACTAGACCACATCAAGATTTGGGGTTGTGAGGTTTTTGTGATATGCGAGACTCGTGATAAGCTCAAACCTCAAAGTGAGAGGTGTATTTTCATCGGCTACCCACAAAAATCCTTTGGTTATCTCTTAAACAGACCTATTGAGAATGTGATCTTTGTAGCTAGGAGGGTTGTCTTTCGAGACAGATAGTTCATAAGCCAAGGAAACAGTAGGAGGCAAGTTAACCTTGAAGAAATCCAAGAGTCAAATTGTGAAGGAACTTCAAACCCTAACACTCAACATGAGGATGAAATTCCTGTTGAGCCAATTGACGATTCTACACCTCTAATGCGTTCCATGAGAGTTAGGAATGCACCTGATCATTACTATGGATTCCATATTATTGTGGAAGGTGATACACTTATTCTTGATGAGACACTAGTAGGGTTGGATGAACCTAACAGTTACGCGGAAGCCATGGCAGGCCCAGAGTCAGCCAAGTGGAAAGTGGCAATGGACAACGAGATGCAGTCCATGTATGACAATCAAGTTTGGAACTTGGTTGAGAATGTACCAAGTCGTTAGAATGTAGGGTGGAAAGGGCGTCTCTCAAACTCTAGGAGTTGATTATGATGAGAACTTTTTCTCCAGTAGCCAAGATTAAGTCTATTTGGGTTATGTTAGCCATAGTTGGATTTCATGACTATGAAGTATGGCAAATGGATGTCAAAATTGCTTTCCTTAATGAAAAGTTGGCTGAGGATGTTTACATGAGTCAGCCCGAGGGTTTTGTTAGTACAAAGTACCCTAATAGAGTGTGTAAGCTTAAGAAATCCATTTAAGGATTAAATCAAGCACCTCCTAGATGGAATCTTTGCTTTGATGCAAAAGTCAAAGAGTATCGCTTTTCTAGGAGTGAAGATGAATCTTGTGTATATGTCAAGGCTAGTGGCAGTATAGTTAGATTTTTGGTATTGTATGTGGATGACATACTACTCATAGGAAATGACATCCCAACTCTGCAGGAAGTTAAGTCCTGACTTGAGAAGTGTTTCTCTATAAAGGACCTAGGAGAAGCTGCCTATATTATAGGGATAAGGATCTTGAGAGACCGGAGTAAAAGACTAATTGGACTTAGTCAGAGCACCTACTTGGAGAAGGTGCTGAAGAGATTCAACATGCATGACTGCAAGAAAGGAGAGTTACTTATTCAGTGTAATGCCAAATTGAGTAAGACTCAAAGCCCGAGTACTAAGGCTGAGATAGCAGAAATAAGTAGAGTAGCTTATGCTTCGACTGTAGGATCGATCATGTATGCCATGACCTGCACTCGACCTGATGTAGCCTTTGCTTTAAGCATGGTTAGCAGGTATCAGGGGAACCCTGCCAAGGCACACTGGATTGCGGTAAAGTATATCCTCAAGTAGCTACGGAGGACTAAGGACTGGATCCTTACCCTTAGTGGGAGTGCTGACCTGAGAGTTGTAGGGTATAGTGATGCTAGCTTCCAGACTGATAGGGATAATTTCAGCTGTCAGTCAGGCTGGGTCTTTACCCTATGCAGGGGAGCAATCACTTGGAAGAGTTCCAAGCAGGAGATAGTGGCTGATTCCACTTGTGAATCAGAGTATATAGCAGCGAGCGAGGCAGAAAAATAGGAAATATAGTTGAAGAACTTCATTGGAGACTTTGGGGTTGTAGAAGCTATAAAGGAGCCTATGGAAATTTTATGTGATAGTCAAAGTGTTGTTGCCTTAGCTAAAGAACCAAGGGATTACGGGAGATCCAGACACATCAATAGAAAATATCACTTTATCAGACATCACATAGAAGAAGGAATCCTTGTGGCACGGAGGGTATCATCAGATGAGAACCCAACAGATCCCCTCACGAAGGGACTGATTCGGGTTAAGCATCTTCAGCATGCTCGGAGCATAGGGCTAAAGGATGAAATTGGTTTTAGTAGGTACATAACTTTTGAAATTTGTAAAGTGTAATTGACATTTGATGATGAATAAAAGTTGTGTTTATTTATGAGTAAAGTGTGCTATCTTCTGTCAATCGTTTACTAGAATTTCTTTTGCATGTTTTGACTTCCGGAATATTATGTTTTGTTTTACATATTATTCAAATTTTCCATAGTCGGTCATATGTTGGAAGTAGATATGAACTATGACTATCATGAAGTTGGTTGTAGGTGTCAAGTTTTAGGAAAACACTTCATGAGTACTTATAAGTTCTGAGTATTGGAATCAACCCATGTTCACTGGTATCACTTCATGGAATTTATCTCGAGTGATCGTGAGATGGTAATATCATATAAGTCTTCAAACCTAAAGATATGACTTGTTTCTATGACTTGGTTATGCATTGATCATACGAAAACGCATTGGTAACTCGATGTTATAAAACATACTTTTGTGTGTGATTTAACAAGTAGTAGAACAAGCATAGGATTTGAAGTTTATCTATTCCTTCTTAGATTAGAACCTGATATCTGGGCCCCTCGATGATTTTGTTTTGAACTGTGTACAGGGCCCTGTTAGAACTAAGTTGATGTTTTCTATTAATTTCTTTGTCAAACAAATATGAAATCGGGAAACAAACAGTTAGATAATAAGAAAGACATTGTTCCATGTATTTGTCCGACTGATATCTAGAATAGAGGATAATATTATCACTTATCCTAATAGATGTATCATCATCTTATTAGTTCTGAGAGACCTTGAAAGAGCTACGATTGTCGATCGGTTCCTGAAGTCATACTTGCAGATATAGTTATTAGACTTATCTAAGTGGGAGACTGTTGGATAAGGTGTCTAAGTCCATACGTATTTCTGGTATGTACTTAACCCGACCCGGCATGGTCCATTTGGGTTTCATGGCACCATGCACTAGATAAACTAAATCAGAGTAATAACACTTATGGTTTATTAATATATTATAAGTTCTAATATATTAACAATCTTATTTAATTACTTTGATCAGGAATTAATTTATAATTAATTAAGTGATCAAAAGATAACTAATTAAATATATGGGTTGATTATGTAAATCATCCATAACTTATATAGTGGGCTAAGAGGCTCTAAGGATTATCAAGTTGGGTTCCACCCATTGGATACTCCATGGATGCTCCATGGAGTTAATCCATGGATCATGGAAATGAAGACTCATGTTACATTAGAGTTTACCTAATGCAACACACTATATAAACCATGTGACATCTCTCAAAATTGGCTATGCATGCATACTTGAGGGCTAGAGCCGATTTTTAAGTGTTATACTTCCTCTCCAAGTTTACTCTGTAGCATTTGGTGTTGTGTGAAGCATTTGAGGCATCACACTTGTGGTGCTAGGCCGAAAAGGTTTCAAGGAATCAAAATTAACAACAAGATGTGTTATTCTATCTTTCATTTAAGTTAAAATGTTCCCCATGTATGCTAGATAAGATCATGAACCTTGGAAATCAATTTTGTATGAATCATAGAAAAACATATATCCAAGGTTTATTAGGGTTGCATGTACACTTAGGAAGTGTTAGAATGCTCAAAACCCATCAATCGTAACAATGCTTGATGACATTGGAATGCCTGAACACGACGTTCTTCAGGCGTCGTAATTGGTATGACATTTGTCACCTCAGGCCTATCAGCCAAGTTGTTGCAAACAGCTCAAGTTCAACATTGTCAGTCCCATATAGATATGTATACATGTATCACCCTCCCCCTCTAGGAGACTTTAGTTATAATTTCAGTACTTGCTTCATATTTAAAGTATGTCTCACAAAGCTATATCGATGGTTACGTGTAGAATAATGAAAAGTCATTTTGAAATGAATAAATTGCATATGTGTCTCATTAACTATACCTATTACAGATTATATGCCTTTTTCTGTATTGTAGCATAAATTTGTAAAATAGTATGTTTGTTTGATAAACTATACTTATTATAGTTTTTATGTTGTTTTTGTATGAAACCCCAAACTATTAAGGTAATATGTTAGTCATAGAAAAAAGGATAGTTGAATATTATTTGAATAGATTTTTTATTAACACAAGATTTCCTGATGTTTTCCTTGTATCCCCCCCCCCCCTTAAAATATAAAAATCTAGTGAAAACGTAGGGGTATGAACTCACTTGATAAGTGATGATTTGAGCAGCGCTTCGCTACTTGAAATCACGAGTTTCTGGTGAAAATCGAGTTCTTCGCGGGCAGAATTTTAACCGAAAAAGATTCTTTTCTCGAGTACTTCGATTGCTTCAGACTTTCTTCGAGTGATAGGGAGGTTTCCTAAGCTTCAAGGGGTTTAAAGTGGCTTAAAAGGTCTTTGAAGGTAAGGAAAGAGTGAAATTTGTAAACTAATTTGAGAAGCTTTGCATGCTATTTATAGTATGGCTGAGGTCTCTCATTATGTTGGGCATACTTTGGTACACTAGGTGTGCTCTTGTACATTGAACGTAGTGGCTACGTGCCCTCTGTTCAGTTTTTGATCTTCAGACTTGCTCATGCTATAAACACGCATCCAACATGCGAAGGTATAAGGTGATGTGACCGACTCCAGACCAAGTTTTTGACTACTGTAACAACTCGAAGTTTTCCATCGTCGAAAACTTGTTCTACCCGTGAGACTTCGCCGTCAATCGATTCGTTTCGTTCTCGCTTCGGGTTAATTAATTAAATTTATATGTTATTATAATTGATTGAGTGTCCAAACCTCTTGGAACTCATGAAATTAACCCAAAAGTGTTCATTTCAAAAAGTTAGAAACATTCCCGCCGGGTGACGGTAACTTAATCGGGTGCGACCTAAAGCCCCGTTTAATGCTAGTATCGGGTAGAATTCCTCCGCGTCCAAGTTTTGGGAACTATATAAACGTGTTAAACTTTTCATTTGAAGCTTTTTCCTTCTCTCTCTACTCTCTCTCTAACCTCTCTCCTAAAATCCAAGATTTAGGGTCCAAAACTCAATTTTAAGGCTTCAAATCCCTAAGGTACATTCCTTAGCTTATATTGTAACCTCCTTAGCCTTCAAATTCGAGTTCAAAACATAATTTGTGACCACATTCATGAGTTTACGGCCATGTAGCATTCATGGGCCTTAAACTCACAATAAGTGGGTTTTTGAGCCCTTAAACCCCTCCTTGACAAGTTTGGGACTTAGATATGGCTAAATGGCTTCAAGATATGGACCCTAAGCAATTAAAACATGATCTTTGTGAAGTTTGAAGGATTTTACGGCCAAGGATCATTCTTGGGCCGTAAACTCATTAAACTAGGGTTTTCATGCCCTTAAACCCTTCCAAATCACTCATATGTCTTAGTTATGAATTATAGAACATAGATCTTTGCATTTGGACACTTGAAACATGATTTTTGGGAGACTTACATGAGTTTATGGCCAAGGATTGTGCTTGGGCCGTAAACTCCATGAAACATGCTGCAAATCCATTTCTAGGGTGTTTGAAAGCCATCCAACACCACCAAAAGCCTTGGAATAAATCAAAGGACCAACCAAAAATAGTTTTAGGGATTTACAAACATCAAAACCCCACATTTGAGAGTTTACGGCCATAGAACATGTCTCATGGCCGTAACCTCATAAAAAGGTGTCAAATGATGCCTTAAACTCATTTCTAGGCTTGTGGGAATTTTTAGAATCACATGTGATTGATTTTAACACCTTAAAAACACTAAATCTTGGAGATTTGAGAGTTTACGGCCAAAGACCCCATGCCTAGGCCATAAACTCCCTTATGTATTGTAAATGATGTTTTTAATTCAATCCAAGCCTTAAGAAAAATTAATCCAAGCATTTCCAAGTGTCCATATCCATTTATGACCCAAATTTGTACCATAAACCACCCACCATGAGTTTACGGCCGTAAACTCATGGGGAATGGGTGTTTTGGACCAAAAACTCTTGTATGAGTTTATTCATGGGGAGTAAACTCAAGTCCCAAGTCCCTCGCTTCAATTCCCGTCCTTAAACGCCACCCGGGTCCCTCCAAACACTCGTAATGGAGTGTTTCCGCGATTGCAAGTAATGGTCCTTATCAAATAATCAATCTAGGTCCTAATTAGATACAAATGTGTATCTTTACATCATAATTAGGAACCTCGCGTGTTTACAAGTCCCGGACCAACACTTAGCATCCGAATTCGCCACATTTCTCGTCCGGTGAGTTCATACCCCTACCCTTTTTCAACTGTTTTCACTGTTTTCAGGGGGGAATACAAGCAAAAGTACAAGGAAATCTTGTACTCAAACTCATTGTTTTCAGTTTAATCGTTTTCATTCTGTATGTTCTAATATCAATAACTGTGTTTATCAAATAGTTCGAATTACGAATTTAGCTTTCAAACGAATCATAGATATCTCGATGAAATGCTCTAATCTAAACTATGTTTCATAATCTACGAATAACTTACTAATTTCCAATGATAACTAATTTCGAAAACGAAAACGAATACGAAGCTATAACTAGGAATAGAACGAATAAAGAAACTACAACTAGAAACATAACGAATAACACATCTATAACTAGGAACAGAATGGATAACGAAACTATAATTAGGAACAGAACGAATACGACTGCGAATAGTATTAGGAGTAGGATTAGGGATAGGAATGCGACTACGAATACGAAGACGACTGCGAATACGAATACGAATACGAATAGTAATAGGAGTAGGAATAAGGAAACGAATACAGTAACGAATACGAATACGAACATGAATAAGTACAATCATAACTAATTAAGAATAAGAACACGAATATGAAGATGTGAATCTAAGTACATTCCGAAATATTACCATTAGGATATCAATATAACTAGAAAATTCAATAGGTACGAATGGAAATAAATCAGTATGTCGAAGTTCAATAAATAACAATTACTTTTAGGAAAGTACGGGACTTTCCCGGGGAAAAAAAAAACATTACCTAATCACGTATACATCTTTTACATCTTTAACATCGTTCACATTAGAAACCAACATGCAGGAAAGCATGGGGCTTTCCTGGGTAACACTTATATAACTAGAAAGAGTAACAAACTGAATAATATTACATCTTTCACAATTAGTAATATACAATTAGGAAAGTATGGGACTTTCCTGGGATCATAGTTAAACATAACAAGAACCGGGTAAGCTAACAATTAACCAACCTTCTCTTTTAAGAAAATATGGGATTTTCTTGGATAACAACTTTTCGGTAAACTAAAGGAAACTCGTACATTTTCACAAAGCAAACATCTTATGAACTCACCAGCTTTATGCTGATTTTCAAACTGCTTGTATTCTCAGGTCCACATTAGACAGGTACCTAGCAAATCTTTTTGAGAAGATGGAGCGTACAGAAGACTCGTCTCTACTTTTGTTCATATATATTATGTATTACAAATGTACAACTTTACTTTTGAACAAATGTAAACTTTGATATGTAATGTAATGGTTGTGTACTTTGCTTACTATGTACATTGGATTTGATACTCAACTTGGAGTCAACCCCGGTGACGTTTCCGCCTTTAGTTTTCGGGGTGTGACAGATTGGTATCAGAGCCCTTGTTTATAGTGAATGGAGTATACCAAACCTTACATGGTATAAAACTATAAACACTAAAGGGCCTAAATGCTCTGAACTAAAAGTATACCTCAAATATAAGTATTTTCAAAAGTGTACAAGTATACCCGACAGTCGAAAATCCGTAACTACAAGTAGAACAAAACATAAGTAAATGGGTGTTGTACACTGCGGTTAAACCAGGGCAGTTATGTAGTCGTGTCTAGTATCAATATAGCCTGGCCAACTATATTCATGCAAGACACGGCCAACATGTGCTTGGGAGTGACTGTGGTACGCAGCATGCCTAAGACTTACCCAATACCCAAACAATGAGCCGTCGCTGCAGCGAATCATGAAGTACTATGGGAGTATTTCTCGAGCCAAATCCGTTATAGAATTTCTCATCCTAGCGTTACTCCTTAATCATTTCTTTAGCGATAATTTATCTATTTGATAAATCCTTCCTGCTTTATCGCTTAATAGAATTCTATGTATGCCATAAAGAGATATCCTTTGTATCATATCTCTTGATTCAACTTAGAGGGCTTATCATCCTCTCTTCCTGATCTTAATAGATCAAGATGCCTCCAAGAAAGAGACCCAGCTCGCAGAACAACAACAACAGTCCTCAAACACCACCTTCTCTTTAAATCGACCTGGAAACCCTTCAGTCAGTTTTAACTGTAGCTTTTTCAGCAGCCATGTCGCAAACGAACCCCGGAAGTTCGGGAGGTGGTCCCCAACCTCAAAACCAGGAGAATAGCCAGGGACACCGAAAGGAGTGTTCCTATAAAGACTTTATGCATGCAAAACCTACGTTCTTCGATGGCACAGGAGGTCTCATTGCTCTAACTCGATGGTTGGAAAGAATCGAATCCATCTTCGAGATCTGTGCTTGTTCAGAATCCGACAAAGTGAAGTTTGCCGCTTGCACTCTCACCAATAAAGCCTTGACTTGGTGGAACAACCGAGTCAAATCTCTAACTCTACCTGTAGCCAATGCTATGGGTTGGGAAGTTATGAAGGAACTTCTGCACGCTAAGTATTGCCCTCGGGGTGAAATCCAGAAGTTGGAACATGAACTTTGGAATCTGAAGATGAAAGGTTCCGATATCGCTTCCTACACATCCAGATTTGATGACTTAGTGCTTCTTTGTCCAGGGAAGGTTACCCCGTAAAGTAAGAAGATAGAGAGCTTTATCTGGGGATTAACCCAGCCAACAAAAGGGAACGTCTTAGAAAAATAACTAGCTCCTTGGAGCTGGTCAAATAGGTCGTCGATTCGTGGGAGTGGGTAGCGGTTCTTGATTGTGAGTTTATTTAACTCTCTGTAATCGATGCACATTCTAAAAGATCCGTCCTTCTTTTTGACAAAGAGCACCGGAGCTCCCCATGGCGAGTAACTAGGTCGAATAAATCCCTTGTCCAAAAGTTTGCTGAGTTGGCTGGATATATCCTGCATCTCGGCAGGAGCTAGCCGGTAGGGTGATTTAGCGAGAGGAGTTGTTCCTGGAATGAGGTCGATTCGAAACTCAACCAGTCTCTCTGGGGGTACTCCCGAAAGATCTTCAGGAAACACGTCCGGAAATTCACACGCTATGCGAATGTCTCGAACGTTAATCTCCTCCTTGGTTTTATCCACCACGTGAGCCAGGAACGCCAGATTGTTCCTTCGTAGATATTTTTGTGCCTTGATGCACGAAACGAGGCGAAGGTTCATGCTAGATTTGTCTCCGTAAATTACTAGGGTTTCGTGATTTGGAAGACGAAGACGAACGACCTTCTCGTGGCACATAATTTCAGCATGGTGGGGGCTTAACCAGTCCATGCCGATGATCACATCGAAACTCCTAATTGACATTGGCATTAGATCTATTCGAAAGACGTGTTGATTAAGGGTTAGGGTACATCCGGTGTAGATTTCCCCAGTGGATTCGGTTTTCCCATTGGCCATTTCCACCGTATAGGTTTCATTTAGCTTTTGGGGCAATTGTTTTAATAAATGCTTAAACTTATTGCTTACGAAACTTCGCTCCGCTCCGGTGTCAAAAAAGATGTTAGTCCCCAGATGAATCGTTCAATCTTCTTTCCTTTCGAGGTGATCATACCCGAGCACAGTAGAGATAGTTCGCTAAATCTCGATATGTAGGCATCGATATTCGCATTCTGCACAGTGAGGTTCCATAGCTCTTGCTCCATCTTCTGTATTTCGCCTCGTGGGTAGTACTCAGCCATTAACATTTATTTCATCTCTTCCCACGGCATAGAGTTGGCTACAGGGAGCGTCAAGGATTCTACATGTCCGTTCCACCAGGTGAGCGCTTGATCCACAAAAGTGCAGGCCGCGAACTTCACCTTCATGTGCTCAGGGCAGTCGCATATCTCGAATACCGACTCCACCTTTTCGATCCATCGCTTCAGAGTGATCACCCCTCCAGTGCCATTAAAAGTTCGTGGTTTGGCGTTTGTGAAGTCCTTGTAGGTACATGTCTTGGTGGGTCCTTGATTCATTCTGTTGTTCGAACTTCCGGCTCCTTGCGCATTGACTCCTCCATTGTTCCCTTGATGAATTTGCGCAATCGCTGCAGTGACTGCTGCAGATACAGCTGCCTGGAACGCGGCTGAGTCAACTTCAGGTGGGGTTGGTCCTGGGTTTCCGCGAGTAGGTCGGGGAGGCATCTTTCTGTCGCAAAACGGAAAGATGTTGAGGGTATGTTGTTTCTGTGAGGTCGTGATCCTATTGACTAGGTGCATGGTACGAACTTAAACACTACTACCACTGACCAATCAATCATAATTTCTCAACACATAGCAATTTGTAATGTCGTAACAAAACACGTAAAAATTTATTAATATTATCCGCATTTGATACATGAAAATTTTGCTCGTAAGAGCCTACATGAGTGATACTAGTTCGACAGCATAACGGCTCTATGAGTAGTGTAGTCACTTAAACATAGAGTCGGAGTACATAGCATATTTCCTAACGACCTACTAAGATAAGTCTATCCCTAACCGCGATGAGCTGCGTCCGGAGGTGGTGCCGAGGATGTGGATGCTCCCTGAAGACGAGCCACCAAGCGTTCTGCGTCCCGAAGTCGAGACTCCCACCGAACCTGCCTCATGTGAAACTCTCGAAGGACGTCACGCGTCTCCTGCTCCGCACACTCGACCCTAGTCCTCAACTGGCGCACCTGATCAGCAGTGTCCTGGGCAAGGTCGCCCGTATTCCGTAACCGTTTCACCATGACTGGAAGGGCTCGATCAGCCAGTCCTCCGTCTCTCAGGTCAAAGAACTCGCGTGACATGCCGTACGGGGGTCGCTGTCCCTGCTGTCTGCTCCATCCCAAAGATCAACAACCCAGGGAGGTGTAGGACCAGTGGAGCCTACACGATAGCAAGCACCCTGATCGGGTAAGGGGGGTTGATGACTTCAGACTCCGCATCCGAATCACCCCCTTCACTATCATCAGTATCCTCCTCGAGGCTTCCTTCAGCTTCCTCTGATTCGGCAGGCTCGCCCTCAACTTCGGCCTCCGGTTCCCCGTCAGATTCCTCTTCGGGGTCTTCCTCAGGCTCCTCCTCAGGCTCTTCCTCGGGCTCCTCCTCTAGCCATCCGTTTTTCCCCTGGTTAGGGAAGTAAGGATCTCAAGGGTGGTGAAAACCAGCCATGCGGTCTGCGAGAGTGCGTAATTATGCTAACGTTATTCCTGGGATGCTACAATTATCGTATAGATCAAGTAGGCGTTCTCTTTTCGGTGGTAGGGGTATAGTTTTAGATTCCCTAGCTATCCTGATCTCATCAGGATGTGTGTTAGTTATACTTTGGAGAGAGTGTAGTTGATTAGGCTACATCCACTCCTTGGTACCACTAAGAACAGTCCTGAATTTAACCGAGATACTAGTATTATTTTTGTTTGGTTCGGCGTTATGTTCCTATTCCTAATGTAAGCAAGGGTGTTTTATTTACTTGTTTTGTTCAGAGTTATGTTAGTCCCTGTTTTTGGTTTATAGTTGCATATCAATGTGTGGCTAGATATGCTAGTTCACTATAAACAAAGCTCTGATACCAACCTGTCACACCCCCGAACCAGACGGCGGAACGTTCGGGGGCTGTTGTGACTCAATTGAATACCATCACAATGAATATAGATGAAACATAACATTATACATCACCAAGCATTGGAATGATACAACTGGTAGCGTTTACATCCATTACATTGTTTCAAAATATTACATTCCCAAATACATGGTTCATTGTTACTTAAACAACTGCAAAACAATCATAGAGTACAGTCCTTTCTTCACTTATCTGTTACCTGAGAATACAAGTATTTTGAAAAACGTCAACACGTGAAATGTTGGTGAGTTCATAAGTAATGTTTGAAATCCAAAGTTTGTAATGTTTTGAAAAACCACCAGAAAATCCGATATTTTCTGAAAAATAGAATAGCGTAAAAATATGTGAAGATCCGTGAGTATGCTTGTTTGAATTCTATAGATGTAAGCGTAAGAGTTGTGAAATTTGACATGTAGTTCATAAGTGTACTTGTTGAAAACCCTAGGAAAAGCCGACGTTTTCCTATCACTTTGCTTTACTTAGTTTGTGTACTGTTATTTCGTTATGTTAGAGGTGTTCGTTGAGCTCCGGAGGCATTGAGTATACAGAGAGTGGTGAATTGTTGTAACGTACGTCAATGAAAACGTCCAGTTGACAACCGTGCTAGCGATCCCTTAGGCGTCACTTGCAGTTATTCACGCAACTCAATCCACTCGGACTTGTGTAGTCCCACGACCGAGGAGAAAAAGTGAATGTGCGAAACCCTCGGTATTTCCCTACGTCGTTCAAGACCATTGCAATTGCGAAGGGCCCGGAGCCCAACCCGCAATCGTGAGTTCCCGACATTACTAGCAGCACTGAAGGACCCTTGGGGACCAGCAGCATGTTTGCCATTGAAAGTCCTTTTACACGCGGTCGAGTCGTATTAGACCCAACTACATGTAAGCAAGTGTCCTTTGGGCCTAAAGATCATGTCATCGGGCTAGCTAGGCTCGACAAGCATGATTTGCAACTTTTGGGCCTAAGGAGTGTACGTCGACGTATTGAGTAATTCCACGAGAGTAAAGAGTTCCAAGAGTTCCATATGTGTATTGAGCGTTGTAGTGTTAGTAGTTTTGGATTTGTTATTGATTCGAGACCGGATCAATTCGTTTGGTAACGATTGTTGGTGATATTGTGTATTGCAATCCATCGAGAGTCGTAGTGTCAATCTTTGTTCACAACGAGTGTATTGAATTATTATTGAAAATTTTCTGTTTACAACCCCTCTTTATTTTGTAAATTTACTTTTTCACCCCTTTAGGTAAAATAATTTCCGGTTTAGTCCTTAAACCATTTTTCTTGACATGTTAACACCAAAAATGATTCAAATTATTATTTTTCAGCATATTTTTCATTGAAAACAGTTTAAGTCCCTGAAATTGCAGTTTTCTAGGTTGTAACCCCTCTTTTTCGCAATTTTTACATTTTTGGCCCAAATTGGAAATTTTTTGTAACTTTGGTCCTTTTTAAATTTGAAAAGCATTTTAAACCTTTGAAAAGTACTTGTGACACCTGTGGTCCATTGTTTTACAGAAAAACACAGTTTTGGCCCTCCAAAACAGAAAATTTCGCATAATGGGCTCTATTGGGCCGAAATTGTCATTTTTAGCCCATTAAGCTTGAAATTTATGCTTTTAATCCTCCAAATAGTATATTTTCAGAAAATACATTATGGAAACTGTTTTGACTCATCTCACCAATCAGATTTCGAAATATTTCATTTTAGGCCCTTCAACTTTGTATTTTTAACATTTTGTGTCAAAAAATGAGTTTTTAGCCCAAAATAAGTGTTGTCAAGCCATTTGGCTATTTTTCTTGGTATACTTTGCATGTAGTAGTATATTTTATGCTAGTATAAAATATATCTCGGTTTTAGCAATTCATAACGAGATCTAGCATCAAAATCATACAAAACATACATATAAGCATAGAAATCAACCAAAACATACACATAATGATGGATCTACACCTTTGCTTGTATTCTCCCCCACAAAAACTTATAAAAACCGAAAATAAGGGGGTATGAAGCTCACCTTGGGTGTTGATTCGGTTTTTGAAGAAAGAATGGAAGAAAGGAAGTGATTTTTGGCCTTAGCACCCTTTTCTTGAAGATCTCGAGTTTGGTGACTTCTAAGGTGCATGATCACAACTTGGAATAGATTTAGAAGAGATTTTGGATGAAATGAAGTAGCTAGATCATGGATTAGTCATCAACTTACCTTAGATGATGATTTTGGTGATGGATTCTCCTTGAAAGCTCCTTAAATCTCGAAATTATGGAGGAGGAATGAGAGAGTATCTTTGAGAGAAGAACGAGTGAATTTTGTGTGTGTGTTTGAATATGGCCGAGAGCAAGAGAGAGAGGGAGAAGAAGAGAGATGCATGAAAGGATGGTGCATGGAAGTATGGGTCTCTTGCATGGAAGTCCTTTGGTTACTAGTGAGGTGGCAAGCAAATAGTCAACTCTTCCATTTCTTCTTGGACTTGGGCCTTGGGCCGAGAGTTTGGAAGGGAAAAGGAAAAATTTGGGCTTTTTTGCCCCTAAGCCCAATATGAGAGTTTGTTTGGGTATGTTTTAAGCCTAAAAGAATGTGGTAGGATTTTTGCATTTTTGTTGGACTAGTTTAGGTTATTCGTGGATCTAAGCTTTTAATTCCTTTCATTCTAGGCCCAATATGGCCCAAAATATTGAAATAAATAGATTTGGGTCCAATTAGAGCCCATTTAAGGGTTCTAAGCCCATGATAGTCAAATTGGAAGCTTATTGGTCCATTTAGGTCCAATAAGGAAGTCCTAGTCCAAAATGGACCTAATCAAGAACTTCTAGGGTTTCCAATTGCTTGATGTAGTGAATTGGGGTTTAGATTTCCATTGTGTAAGCGTCATACATGCTCTTGAGTTTTTGAATTCAACATTTACTTGAGTATAGTGATTACAAGACACAAAATTTCTAGTTGTGACATCATCCCCCCGTTAGAGGGAATTTCATCCCGAAATTCTGTTTGAAAGCTAGATTTGAGAATACTAGAATAGGTGAGGGTACTTTTGCTTCATTTGGTCTTCGCGTTCCCACGTGAATTCTGGCCCACGCTTTGCGTTCCACCGTACTTTCACGATCGGGATGCGACTTTGCTTAGTACGCTTCACCTCCCTGTCCATGATTTCAATTGGTTCTTCAGTGAACAGGAAATTCTCGTTGATTTCGATTTCGTCAAGAGGAATGACGAGTGTTTCATCTGTTAGACACTTCTTCAGATTAGAGACATGAAACACGGGGTGTACACCGTTTAGCTCTGCGGGTAGTTGCAGTCTGTATGCTACAGGACCAATTCGGGCGACGATTTCGATAGGTCCAATGTATCGTGGATTTAGTTTTTCCCGCTTCCCAAAACGAATAACTCCTTCCCAGGGCGAGACTTTTAACAGTACTCGATCACCGACCTAAAATTCTAAGGGCTTTCGCCGTTTATCAGCGTAGCTCTTTTGTCGGTCATGCGATGCTTGCAATCGAGCTCTGATTTGAACGATCTTTTCCGTGGTTTCACGGATGATCTCCGGTCCCGTTAGTGCTTTGTCTGACGTATGTGTTTTTGCTAGTTGGGTGTCACCTACTTCAACCCAACATAACGGTGATCTACATTTACGCCCGTACAGTGCTTCGAAAGGAGCCACATTGATGCTCGAATGGTAACTATTGTTGTATGAGAACTCGATTAAGGGTAGGTGGGTATCCCAAGACTTTCCAAAGTCTATCACGCATGCGCGAAGCATATCTTCGAGCGTTTGGATGGTTCGCTCGCTTTGACCATCCGTTTGTGGATGATAAGCGGTGCTCATGTCGAGGTTTGTTCCCATCGCCTTATGGAGTGATTGCCAAAATCGTGACGTGAACCTACTGTCCCTATCCGAGATGATAGATGTTGGTATTCCGTGGAGTCTCACGATCTCTCGAATGTATAAACGCGTCAATCTCTCCATCTTGTAAGATTCTTTAATTGGTAGGAAATGGGCAGATTTCATCAGTCGGTCGATTATTACCCATATGGTGTCTAATCCATCCGACGTTTTGGGTAGCTTATTCACGAAATCCATAGAAATCCCCTCCCATTTCCACTCAGGGATTGCCGGTTGCTGTAACAATCCTGAGGGTTTCTGGTATTCCACCTTTACTTTGGCGCACGTAAGGCACTTACTGACGTAGGTCGCGATTTCTGCCTTCATGTTAGGCCACCAATAGTGTTGTTTAATATCCAAATACATCTTATCGGAACCGGGATGAATGGAGTATCGCGTCTTGTGGGCTTCCTTCATGACAACATCTCTAAACCCTCCAAGTTTAGGGCCCAAATACGGTTCATGAAATAGTATACTCCATTCTCCTTTGCCTCCAGGTTCTTTTCCATTCCGCGCAATACTTCGCTTGCTCTATTTTCCGTCTTCATGGCTTCTGACTGGACTACTGCAATTTGAGTGGCCAGGTGAAATTGAATGGTTATCGAGAGAGTTTTCGCACAACGATTAGAGTACTCCTTCCGACTTAATGCATCAGCTACTACGTTGGCCTTGCCTGGGTGGTACTTAATCTCACACTCATAATCGTTTAGCAATTCAACCCATCTTCGTTGCCTCATGTTCAACTCCTTTTGGTTCAAGATGTGTTGGAGACTCTTGTGATCCGTGAAGATGGTGCACTTTGTACCGTAAAGGTAATGCCTCCAAATCTTTAGGGCAAAGACTACAACTCCGAACTCTAGGTCATGGGTCATATAGTTTACTTCATGCGTCTTTAGTTGGCGGGATGCGTAGGCTATCACTCTCCCACGTTGCATGAGAACGCAACCTAAGCCCTGATTTGACGCGTCGCAGTAGACTACAAAATCTTCCGTTCCTTCAGGAAGAGATAGTACAGGTGCGCTACAGAGAGCTTGTTTCAAGGTTTGAAACGCAATCTCTTGTTTGTCTGTCCATTTGAATGGTACGCCCTTTTGCGTAACCGAGGTAAGTGGCTTGGCGATCTTAGAGAAGTTTTGAATGAATCTCCTATAGTAGCCTGCTAAACCCAAGAATTGACGAATTTCTATGGGCGTTGTCGGGATTGCCCATCCTTCTACAGCTTTGACCTTAGAGGGATCCACATGGATTCCATCTTGGCTGACTACATGACCTAGGAAGTTCACACTCCGCAGCCAGAACTCGCACTTGGAGAGTTTGGCATAAAGCTTTTCTGATCGCAGAGTTTCTAAGACTTGTCAAAGATGTTGGCCATGCTCTTCCTTGCTTCGAGAATAGACGAGGATGTCATCGATAAAAACAATGACAAAGTTGTCGAGGAACAGTCGGCAGATTCGATTCATTAGGTCCATAAATGCGGCAGGGGCATTCGTTAGACCAAAGGGCATTACGACAAATTCATAACGTCCGTAGCGAGTTCGAAAGCGGTTTTTGGAATATCCTCTTCCCGGACTTTGAGTTGGTGGTATCCGGACCGTAGATCTATTTTAGAAAAATAACTAGCTCCTTGGAGCTGGTCAAATAGGTCGTCGATTCGTGGGAGTGGGTAGCGGTTCTTGATTGTGAGTTTATTTAACTCTCTGTAATCGATGCACATTCTAAAAGATCCGTCCTTCTTTTTGACAAAGAGCACCGGAGCTCCCCATGGCGAGTAACTAGGTCGAATAAATCCCTTGTCCAAAAGTTCGCTGAGTTGGCTGGATAATTCCTGCATCTCGGCAGGAGCTAGCCGGTAGGGTGATTTAGCGAGAGGAGTTGCTCCTGGAATGAGGTCGATTCGAAACTCAACCTGTCTCTCTGGGGTACTCCCGGAAGATCTTCAGGAAACACGTCCGGAAATTCACACGCTACGGGAATGTCTCGAACGTTAATCTCCTCCTTGGTTTTATCCACCACGTGAGCCAGGAACGCCAGATTGTTCCTTCGTAGATATTTTTGTGCCTTGATTCACGAAACGAGGCGAAGGTTCATGCTAGATTTGTCTCCGTAAATTACTAGGGTTTCGTGATTTGGAAGACGAAGACGAACGGCCTTCTCGTGGCACATAATTTCAGCATGGTGGGGGCTTAACCAGTCCATGCCGATGATCACATCGAAACTCCTAATTGACACTGGCATTAGATCTATTCGAAAGACGTGTTGATTAAGGGTTAGGGTACAACCAGTGTAGATTTCCCCAGTGGATTCGGTTTTCCCATTGGCCATTTCCACCGTATAGGTTTCATTTAGCTTTTGGGGCAGTTGTTTTAATAAATGCTTAAACTTATTGCTTACGAAACTTCGCTCCGCTCCGGTGTCAAATAAGATGCATGCATAAGTGTGGTTTAAGGGAAACGTACCGGTAACAACAGAGGGGTCTTGAATAGCCTCACCCTGACCCAGGGTCAACATCCTTCCTGTTCCTCCATTTCTTAAATTGTTGTTGTTAGGACAGTCTCGGCGGATGGGTCCAGTCCTCCCACATCCGAAGCAGGTGTGGCTAGGCCCTGCGTTATTGCCGCCAGCAATGATGTTGTTGTTGCTGCGATGGTTGTTGTTGTTGGTTCCCTGATTTTGGTTCTGGGGAGGGTAAGTCTTGCAGTACTTTGCAGTGTGTCCCCTTCGGTTGCAACTGGTGCACTGAAAATCCTTGCATTCTCCATTGTGGTGGAAACCGCACTTATTGCATTTGGGAAGATTACCGGAATAAGGTCTGGAAGCATTTGAAGTGGCTGAGGTTGGAGCATGTGGTGCGGCTGGAACCGGTGCGGTAACAGCATTAACCGCTACTGTCTGCTGCTTCTTGGAGGTGTCGGGGCCCTGGCGCCCCTTCCTCTTATTGTTCTTTCCCTTCTTTCCATCACCTTCCTTCGTCTTCTCAGTCTCCAGTGGCTTCTCTCCCTTCTTGTTGTTATGGTCATACAACTTCTTTGCCAATCTTTTCGCACTGTCAAATGTTTTGGGGTTTGCAGCTACCACATTCCCTTGAATTGGTGATGTTAGTCCCCAGATGAATCGTTCAATCTTCTTTCCTTTCGAGGTGATCATACCCGAGCACAGTAGAGATAGTTCGCTAAATCTCGATATGTAGGCATCGATATTCGCATTCTGCACAGTGAGGTTCCATAGCTCTTGCTCCATCTTCTGTATTTCGCCTCGTGGGTAGTACTCAGCCATTAACATTTCTTTCATCTCTTCCCACGGCATAGAGTTGGCTACAGGGAGCGTCAAGGATTCTACATGTCCGTTCCACCAGGTGAGCGCTTGATCCACAAAAGTGCAGGCCGCGAACTTCACCTTCATGTGCTCAGGGCAGTCGCATATCTCGAATACCGACTCCACCTTTTCGATCCATCGCTTCAGAGTGATCACCCCTCCAGTGCCATTAAAAGTTCGTGGTTTGGCGTTTGTGAAGTCCTTGTAGGTACATGTCTTGGTGGGTCCTTGATTCATTCTGTTGTTCGAACTTCCGGCTCCTTGCGCATTGACTCCTCCATTGTTCCCTTGATGAATTTGCGCAATCGCTGCAGTGACTGCTGCAGATACAGCTGCCTGGAACGCGGCTGAGTCAACTTCAGGTGGGGTTGGTCCTGGGTTTCCGCGAGTAGGTCGGGGAGGCATCTTTCTGTCGCAAAACGGAAAGATGTTGAGGGTATGTTGTTTCTGTGAGGTCGTGATCCTACTGACTAGGTGCATGGTACGAACTTAAACACTACTACCACTGACCAATCAATCATAATTTCTTAACACATAGCAATTTGTAATGTCGTAACAAAACACGTAAAAATTTATTAATATTATCCGCATTTGATACATGAAAATTTTGCTCGTAAGAGCCTACATGAGTGATACTAGTTCGACAGCATAACGGCTCTATGAGTAGTGTAGTCACTTAAACATAGAGTCGGAGTACATAGCATATTTCCTAACGACCTACTAAGATAAGTCTATCCCTAACCGCGATGAGCTGCGTCCGGAGGTGGTGCCGAGGATGTGGATGCTCCCTGAAGACGAGCCACCAAGCGTTCTGCGTCCCGAAGTCGAGACTCCCACCGAACCTGCCTCATGTGAAACTCTCGAAGGACGTCACGCGTCTCCTGCTCCGCACACTCGACCCTAGTCCTCAACTGGCGCACCTGATCAGCAGTGTCCTGGGCAAGGTCGCCCGTATTCCGTAACCGTTTCACCATGACTGGAAGGGCTCGATCAGCCAGTCCTCCGTCTCTCAGGTCAAAGAACTCGCGTGACATGCCGTACGGGGGTCGCTGTCCCTGCTGTCTGCTCCATCCCAAAGATCAACAACCCAGGGAGGTGTAGGACCAGTGGAGCCTACACGATAGCAAGCACCCTGATCGGGTAAGGGGGGTTGATGACTTCAGACTCCGCATCCGAATCACCCCCTTCACTATCATCAGTATCCTCCTCGAGGCTTCCTTCAGCTTCCTCTAATTCGGCAGGCTCGCCCTCAACTTCGGCCTCCGGTTCCCCGTCAGATTCCTCTTCGGGGTCTTCCTCAGGCTCCTCCTCATGCTCTTCCTCGGGCTCCTCCTCTAGCCATCCGTTGTTCCCCTGGTTAGGGAAGTAAGGATCTCCAGGGTGGTGAAAACCAGCCATGCGGTCTGCGAGAGTGCGTAATTATGCTAACGTTATTCCTGGGATGCTACAATTATCGTATAGATCAAGTAGGCGTTCTCTTTTCGGTGGTAGGGGTATAGTTTTAGAGTCCCTAGCTATCCTGATCTCATCAGGACGTGTGTTAGGTATACTTTGGAGAGAGTGTAGTTGATCAGGCTACATCCACTCCTTGGTACCACTAAGAACAGTCCTGAATTTAACCGAGATACTAGTATTATTTTTGTTTGGTTCGGCGTTATGTTCCTATTCCTAATGTAAGCAAGGGTGTTTTATTTACTTGTTTTGTTCAGAGTTATGTTAGTCCCTGTTTTTGGTTTATAGTTGCATATCAATGTGTGGCTAGATATGCTAGTTCACTATAAACAAAGCTCTGATACCAACCTGTCACACCCCCGAACCAGACGGCGGAAACGTTCGGGGGCTGTTGTGACTCAATTGAATACCATCACAATGAATATAGATGAAACATAACATTATACATCACCAAGCATTGGAATGATACAACTGGTAGCGTTTACATCCATTACATTGTTTCAAAATATTACATTCCAAAATACATGGTTCATTGTTACTTAAACAACTACAAAACAATCATAGAGTACAGTCCTTTCTTCACTTATCTGTTACCTGAGAATACAAGTATTTTGAAAAACGTCAACACGTGAAATGTTGGTGAGTTCATAAGTAATGTTTGAAATCCAAAGTTTGTAATGTTTTGAAAAACCACCAGAAAATCCGATATTTTCTGAAAATTGAATAGCGTAAAAATATGTGAAGATCCGTGAGTATGCTTGTTTGAATTCTATAGATGTAAGCGTAAGAGTTGTGAAATTTGACATGTAGTTCATAAGTGTACTTGTTGAAAACCCTAGGAAAAGCCGACGTTTTCCTATTACTTTGCTTTACTTAGTTTGTGTACTGTTATTTCGTTACGTTAGAGGTGTTCGTTGAGCTCCGGAGGCATTGAGTATACAGAGAGTGGTGAATTGTTGTAACGTATGTTAATGAAAACGTCCAGTTGACAACCGTGCTAGCGATCCCTTAGGCATCACTTGCAGTTATTCACGCAACTCAATCCTCCCGGACTTGTGTAGTCCCACCACCGAGGAGAAAAAGTGAAGGTGCGAAACCCTCGGTATTTCCCTACGTCGTTCAAGACCATTGCAATTGCGAAGGGCCCGGAGCCCAACCCGCAATCGTGAGTTCCCGACTTTACTAGCAGCACTGAAGGACCCTTGGGGACCAGCAGCATGTTTGCCATTGAAAGTCCTTTTACACGCGGTCGAGTCGTATTAGACCCAACTACATGCAAGCAAGTGTCCTTTGGGCCTAAAGATCATGTCATCGGGCTAGCTAGGCTCGACAAGCATGATTTGCAACTTTTGGGCCTAAGGAGTGTACGTCGACGTATTGAGTAATTGCACGAGAGTAAAGAGTTCCAAGAGTTCCATATGTGTATTGAGCATTGTAGTGTTAGTAGTTTTGGATTTGTTATTGATTCGAGACCGAATCAATTCGTTTGGTAACGATTGTTGGTGATATTGTGTATTGCAATCCATCGAGAGTCGTAGTGTCAATCTTTGTTCACAATGAGTGTATTGAATTATTATTGAAAATTTTCTGTTTACAACCCCTCTTTATTTTGTAAATTTACTTTTTCACCCCTTTAGGTAAAATAATTTCCGGTTTAGTCCTTAAACCATTTTTCTTGACATGTTAACACCAAAAATTATTGAAATTATTATTTTTCAGCATATTTTTCATTGAAAACAGTTTAAGTCCCTAAAATTGCAGTTTTCTCGGTTGTAACCCCTCTTTTTCGCAATTTTTACATTTTTGGCCCAAATTGGAAAATTTTTGCAACTTTGGTCCTTTTTAAATTTGAAAAGCATTTTAAACCTTTGAAAAGTACTTGTGACATTAGTGGTCCATTTTTTTACAGAAAAACACAGTTTTGGCCCTCCAAAACAGAAAATTTCGCATAATGGGCTCTATTGGGCCGAAATTGTCATTTTTAGCCCATTAAGCTTGAAATTTATGCTTTTAATCCTCCAAATAGTATATTTTTAGAAAATACATTATGGAAACTGTTTTGACTCATCTCACCCATCAGATTTCGAAATATTTCATTTTAGGCCCTTCAACTTTGTATTTTTAACATTTTGTGTCAAAAAATGAGTTTTTAGCCCAAAATAAGTGTTGTCAAGCCATTTGGCTATTTTTCTTTGTATACTTTGCATGTAGTAGTATATTTTATGCTAGTATAAAATATATCTCGGTTTTTAGCAGTTCATAACTAGATCTAGCATCAAAATCATACAAAACATACATATAAGCATAGAAATCAACCAAAACATACACATAATGATGGATCTACACCTTTGCTTGTATTCTCCCCCACAAAAACTTATAAAAACCGAAAATAAGGGGGTATGAAGCTCACCATGGGTGTTGATTCGGTTTTTGAAGAAAGAATGGAAGAAATGAAGTGATTTTTGGCCTTAGCACCCTTTTCTTGAAGATCTCGAGTTTGGTGACTTCTAAGGTGCATGATCACAAGTTGGAATAGATTTAGAAGAGATTTTTGATGAAATGAAGTAGCTAGATCATGGATTAGTCATCAAATTACCTTAGATGATGATTTTGGTGATGGATTCTCCTTGAAAGCTCCTTAAATCTCGAAATTATGGAGGAGGAATGAGAGAGTATCTTTGAGAGAAGAATGAGTGAATTTTGTGTGTGTGTTTGAATATGGCCGAGAGCAAGAGAGAGAGGGAGAAGAAGAGAGATGCATGAAAGGATGGTGCATGGAAGTATGGGTCTCTTGCATGGAAGTCCTTTGGTTACTAGTGAGGTGGCAAGCAAATAGTCAACTCTTCCATTTCTTCTTGGACTTGGGCCTTGGGCCGAGAGTTTGGAAGGGAAAAGGAAAAATTTGGGCTTTTTTGCCCCTAAGCCCAATATGAGAGTTTGTTTGGGTATGTTTTAAGCCTAAAAGAATGTGGTAGGATTTTTGCATTTTTGTTGGACTAGTTTAGGTTATTCGTGGATCTAAGCTTTTAATTCCTTTCATTGTAGGCCCAATATGGCCCAAAATATTGAAATAAATAGATGTGGGTCCAATTAGAGCCCATTTAAGGGTTCTAAGCCCATGATAGTCAAATTGGAAGCTTATTGGTCTATTTAGGTCCAATAAGGAAGTCCTTGTCCAAAATGGACCTAATCAAGAACTTCTAGGGTTTCCAATTGCTTGATGTAGTGAATTAGGGTTTAGATTTCCATTGTGTAAGAATCATACATGCTCTTGAGATTTTGAATTCAACATTTACTTGAGTATAGTGATTACAAGACACAAAATTTCTAGTTGTGACAATACGACAGCGCCAAATGCCTAGCGCAGATCTTGATTGACCATAGTGAGGACGTAGAGGAAGCAGCCACCACTCCTGAGCCGACAGAAAGAAGTGGTGAGAAAAGAAAGTACTGGGAGGCAGGGGATAAATATCAGCCTTCCCAGGAGTACTCGAAGAAACAACAAATGGTGACAGTCCACGCTGCCACTACCCCTGATGTTGTACCCATCATCGGTTCCTCAGCTCGTGCACCTATTACCGGATATGCCGGTGTCCTCCCATGGTGTAGCCAATGCAGTTACCACCACTATATCCCCGGTCCCTGTCGTATAAAACTTTGCAAAACTTGTGGCCAAGAGGGTCACCTTGCGCGGAATTGTAGAACACCAACAAATCAAGCTCCCGGAGCGGGCATTAATCAGGTCTGTTATGGTTGCGGAAAGGTCAGGCATTATAAGAGAAACTGCCCCAGTGCAACAATAGCTGGCAACTCTAGAAGAGTCCTAGCTATAGGATAAGGTGAGACATCCACCGATCCCACAGTTGCCCCAGGTATATTCCTTTTCGACAACCATTTTACTTGCAGTTCTTTTCAACTCCAATCTAGAAAGATAAACTGTTATCTATTCATTCGAATCTCTCCATAAACGTAGAACTTTTCGAAATCCTCATTAGGATTCATCCCATAACATACAAACTTCGATTAACCTCGAAACTTACAAAACATTCCTATGGTACGTCAGGTCTCGGTCTTTTAGAAATATCTACCCAACGAAACCTAGACGCTTCCCGATAGTGAGGGTTCACTGGAACGTCTAGTAGAGACTCGATTCCACGTGGAAGCGTGAAGATCCGAAGCAGTAAACTCATCTACGATTCTCTTTTCAACTTACAATTTGAGTACAAATCTTTGAATTTCGGGACGAAATTCCCTCTAACGGGGGGATAATGTAACAACTCGAAGTTTTCCATCGTCAAAAACTTGTTCTACCCGTGAGACTTCGCCGTCAATCGATTCATTTCGTTCTCGCTTTGGGTTAATTAATTAAATTTATATATTATTATAATTGATTGAGTGTCCAAACCTCTTGGAACTCATGAAATTAACCCAAAAGTGTTCATTTCAAAAAGTTAGAAACATTCCCGCCGGGTGACGGTAACTTAATCGGGTGCGACCTAAAGCCCCGTTTAATGCCGGTATCGGGTAGAATTCCTCCGCATCCAAGTTTTGGGAACTATATAAACGTGTTAAACTTTTCATTTGAAGCTTTTTCCTTCTCTCTCTACTCTCTCTCTTTAACCTCTCTCCTAAAATCCAAGATTTAGGGTCCAAAACTCAATTTTAAGGCTTCAAATCCCTAAGGTACATTCCTTAGCTTGTATTGTAACCTCCTTAGCCTTCATATTCGAGTTCAAAACATAATTTGTGACCACATTCATGAGTTTACGGCCATGGAGCATTCATGGGCCGTAAACTCGCAATAAGTGGGTTTTTGAGCCCTTAAACCCCTCCTTGACAAGTTTGGGACTTAGATATGGCTAAATGGCTTCAAGATATGGACCCTAAGCAATTAAAACATGATCTTTGTGAAGTTTGAAGGAGTTTACGGCCAAGGATCATTCTTGGCCCGTAAACTCATTAAACTAGGGTTTTCATGCCCTTAAACCCTTCCAAATCACTCATATGTCTTAGTTATGAATTATAGAACATAGATCTTTGCATTTGGACACTTGAAACATGATTTTTGGGAGACTTACATGAGTTTACGGCCAAGGCTTGTGCTTGGGCCATAAACTCCATGAAACATGGTGCAAATCCATTTCTAGGGTGTTTGAAAGCCATCCAACACCACCAAAAGCCTTGGAATAAATCAAAGGACCAACCAAAAATAGTTTTAGGGCTTTACAAACATCAAAACCCCACATTTGAGAGTTTACAGCCATAGAACATGTCTCATGTCCGTAAACTCATAAAAAGGTGTCAAATGATGCCTTAAACTCATTTCTAGGCTTGTGGGAATTTTTAGAATCACATGTGATTGATTTTAACACCTTAAAAAGCTAAATCTTGGAGATTTGAGCCTTTACGTCCAAAGACCCCATGCCTAGGCCATAAACTCCCTTATGTATTGTAAATGATGTTTTTAATTCAATCCAAGCCTTAAGAAAAATTAATCCAAGCATTTCCAAGTGTCCATATCCATTTATGACCCAAATTTGCACCATAAACCACCCACCATGAGTTTACAGCCGTAAACTCATGGGGAATGGGTGTTTTGGACCAAAAACTCTTGTATGAGTTTATTCATGGGGAGTAAACTCAAGTCCCAAGTCCCTCGCTTCAATTCCCGTCCTTAAACGCCACTCGGGTCCCTCCAAACACTCGTAATGGAGTGTTTCCGCGATTGCAAGTAATGGTCCTTATCAAATAATCAATCTAGGTCCTAATTAGATACAAATGTGTATCTTTACATCATAATTAGGAACCTCGCGTGTTTACAAGTCCCGGACCAACACTTAGCATCCGAATTCGCCACATTTCTCGTCCGGTGAGTTCGTACCCCTACCCTTTTTCAACTGTTTTCACTGTTTTCAGGGGGGGAATACAAGCAAAAGTAGAAGGAAATCTTGTACTCAAACTCATTGTTTTCAGTTTAATCGTTTTCATTCTGTATGTTCTATTATCAATAACTGTGTTTATCAAATAGTTCGAATTACGAATTTAGCTTTCAAACGAATCATAGATATCTCGATGAAATGCTCTAATCTAAACTATGTTTCATAATCTACGAATAACTTACTAATTTCCAATGATAACTAATTTCGAAAACGAAAACGAATACGAAGCTATAACTAGGAATAGAACGAATAAAGAAACTACAACTAGAAACAGAACGAATAACACATCTATAACTAGGAACAGAATGGATAATGAAACTATAATTAGGAACAGAACGAATACGAATACGAATACGAATACGACTGCGAATAGTATTAGGAGTAGGATTAGGGATACGAATGCGACTACGAATACGAATACGACTGCGAATACGAATACGAATACGAATAGTAATAGGAGTAGGAATAAGGAAACGAATACAGTAACGAATACGAATACGAACATGAATAAGTACAATCATAACTAATTAAGAATAAGAACACGAATATGAAGATGTAAATCTAAGTACA
This sequence comes from Lactuca saligna, assembly GCF_052625555.1. Taxonomy (NCBI): domain Eukaryota; kingdom Viridiplantae; phylum Streptophyta; class Magnoliopsida; order Asterales; family Asteraceae; genus Lactuca; species Lactuca saligna. The sequence continues at coordinate 167,739,669 of NC_136417.1, forward strand.
TTCCGAAATATTACCATTAGGATATCAGTATAACTAGAAAATACAATAGGTACGAATGGAAATAAATCAGTATGTCGAAGTTCAATAAATAACAATTACTTTTAGGAAAGTACGGGACTTTCCTGGGGAAAACAAAACATTACCTAATCACGTATACATCTTTTACATCTTTAACATTGTTCACATTAGAAACCAACATGCAGGAAAGCATGGGGCTTTCCTGGGTAACACTTATATAACTAGAAAGAGTAACAAACTGAATAATATTACATCTTTCACAATTAGTAATATACAATTAGGAAAGTATGGGACTTTCCTGGGATCATAGTTAAACATAACAAGAACCGGGTAAGCTAACAATTAACCAACCTTCTCTTTTAAGAAAATATGGGATTTTCTTGGATAACAACTTTTCGGTAAACTAAAGGAAACTCGTACATTTTCACAAAGCAAACATCTTATGAACTCACCAGCTTTATGCTGATTTTCAAACTGCTTGTATTCTCAGGTCCACATTAGACAGGTACCTAGCAAATCTTTTTGAGAAGATGGAGCGTACAGAAGACTCGTCTCTACTTTTGTTCATATAAATTATGTATTACAAATGTACAAATTTACTTTGAACAAATGTAAACTTTGATATGTAATGTAATGGTTGTTTACTTTTCTTACTATGTACATTGGATTTGATACTCAACTTGGAGTCAACCCCGGAGACGTTTCCGCCTTTGGTTTTCGGGGTGTGACAACTACGATAAGTGTAACCTCATACGATGGGCTTACTATTGAATAATAAAATTGACCCTCTTAAACTTGACCTAAAGCAGCCCCTCGAAGATCCGCAGTCAAGTCACGTCAGCAACCGCATCCGAAGTCATCATCATCTGTAGTTCACTATCTAGTTTTTCTTAGTTTAGCTTTTTATTTGGTTTTCTTAGAATACTCTCTTTTATCCATTATTCCTTGCATGTGTATGTTTAAATAGATGAACAAGTGTAACCTTTGAGTCTGTATATATATAACTCAATCTTTGTCAAGAATATGTACATCTTCTGATAAAACTTTGCATCTTAAATCTCATATCTTGTGTTATTACTCTCATATCTTTCTTACTCTTCAAATTCACCATATCACAACTAGATATCATCTCTCTTCGGAGCAAGTCATTCTTGACTTAATCACTAAGTTTGATCTCATTTACTAACTTGGTTTGAATGCATTCTTTGTTAAGAATCAACTTATGTGTCTACTTGGTATAACATCTTCTATCATTTATATTTCCTTACATTTCCGCACCTAACTCTCTAATTATCTAACTCCAACTTATTATTATTGTTGATCTTTTATGATCCTTTGAGATAAACTATTCCACAACTATACTTGTTCTAACATTTGTTCAAGTGTGTATAAAGTTTTTCTCTTAACAATTGGTATCAGAGCCAAAATGGTTACCTTTTGAAGAAAAACAATGATTCTCAAAAAGCCTTCTACAACACTAAAGCTCACATCTTACAAAAAATACAAAATTTGTCAAAACAAGGAAATATGGCATATGTATTATCTCTTAACGTATCAAACAGTGTTGGTGGTTCGAATAGAGCACCAATACTTGTGGCAAATGAATATCAACATTGGTTTCAAAGAATGGAAATATATTTAAGGAGACTTGGAAGAAACATATGGAGATATGTAGAAGAAGGACCTCATGTTCCTGTTCTTACTCCAGTACAAACCGATGGAGCCACATCCAGACAAGGTGGAGGTCAACGAGCGTTGAATTGTCCCACCAAGGACAATCTTGATAAAATGGAAAATGAGGCTATTGCCTTTTATGAGATTTCTTGTGGAGTTGCGCCTGATAACTTCGACATAATCATAAATTGCAAATGCTAGTACGATCCGAAGCAACCATGAAACAATTCTTCAGTTTCTAAATGATTTAGGAAGACACTGGACAACTCCCAAAATGATTGTCCAAGGGGATAGAAAAAGACACTCTCTCTCTATATATATAAGCATTACGGAAAATTGCAAGCTCAAGAGTCTACGGTACTCAAAGACCGTACAAACTTCGGTGGTCCAATCGCTCTCATGGCTTAATCTCCTCACCTTCAATCATACGCTACTATGTATGACAACCCTCTGTAGTCATTCGATGCAGAATCAGAATATGAGGACGAAGAAGAATTTCAGAAGGCAATTGCTCTCATCAGCCAACAATTCAATCGATTACCACCTTCAATCCGGAATAACCAACAGTACAACAAACCACCTTTCAACTGCAATCCCAACTCTCAAAACAATCTCTCTCGGTTCACTAAAAAACCTTACCCACCACCACAGTCTCAAAATACACAACCAAAGGAGGCACCGCAGTCCATTAAAACTACGACCTCTGGTACTGCTTTAGAAGATAAAAGTGATGTTGTGATATGTAACAAGTGCAACAAAGATGTGACAACTGTTCGTTTCTGATCAATTCAAAGTCAAATAAAGTCAACAGGTTAGACCGGTCAGATCATATAACCCTTGTATATTAGGGTTTATATTGTGTTACTATCATACAACTCACTATATTAATAGGAAGTCATCACATGGAAAGTTCATTGGTTCAGAAATCCTAAACCCTAATCGAGGTAAGTGATGAAACTATTCGATAAAACGTTATTCCATACCATTCGGGGTTGTATAAGACTCTTAAACATGGATTAACGAGGTTTAAAAACCTTGCCTTACGAAGTTTAACACTCACAAAGGTCGCAAGCGAAGTCACTCTCAATCTCTCTTTATAAACCTCTCTCTATCTGAATTTTCTCCCAAATCTCTCTAAATATGTGAAATCTCTCCCAAATCTCTCTAAGTATGTGAAATCTCTCCCAAATATCTCTAAGTATGTGAAATCTCTCCCAAATCTCTCAAAGTATGTGAAATCTCTCCTAAATCTCTCTAAGTATGTGAAATCTCTCCGAAATCTCCCTAACTATGTGAAATCGCTACCAAATCTCTCTCAAAATCTCTCTTAACTTTTTATAGGCATCCGGGTCATCCCGACCTGTAAGTTGGTGAAGAATCACTCAAAACGGGAAGAAATCACAAAAAACAGCCTCTTAGAGCCGAACCCTCTTAGGAGTCGAACCTCCCCAAGGAACCGAAACTCTTCCTGAGCCGAAACTCCCGAGAAGCGAAACCACAGACCCCATATTTCCATAATCTATGTGTGACAACCCAAAATTTTCATTCGGACAAACTCTAGAGTCAATCACTTCAATTGAAAGTCAATTACATTTCTAATAATTGTTATCCAATTTAAAAGTCCATTTGAACATTTTTAGTGTTTATTCTTTAAATGAACGAAGGAAAGGAAGTACCGTCCCGGGTCGTGAATTAGCAAACCCACCCATTGCACCCTAAACAAGCCATAACCTCTCCCTAGGCCATGAACTGATGCCTTAAGCATGGTTTTACTCCCTAAACTCTTCATTTCCAACTTCCATTCTCAAGAACACCCTCCATTCTCTCTCAACAATCATCCCGTTCTTCACCCGATCTTCCGAAAACATAAGTTTTTCTCGACTTGATTTGTTGTTATAACATAACATCTAGTAGTTATACATCATTTCATACATTCATTATTGATTTATAGGTAGATCTTCAAGTGTTCTTCAAAACACCAACAACACCAAGAACACACACTAGTGTTCTTGGACCTTAAACACCAAATCAAGTTTCTATCTTGTAAGTACACTTGACGTAGCTTCTTGTGTGCCTAATATGAATTTTATAACACTTGAAGATCATCAAATAACACAAGAACAAAGGAGTTTACAGCCAAGGATGTTCTTGTTGGATAAGGTTTCTAAGTCCATAACTTATTTGGTATATAATTCACCCGAACTATTTATGGATAATTTTATGAGAGTTATACACATATGATTATTAATATATTATAAGTTATAATATATTAATATGAAGTCATGTTATTTAATTAGTCTTAGTCTTAAATTAATTATGAATTAATTTAGAGATTAAAAGGAAGACTAATTAGATTGTAGGCTATTGGTTTTATATGGTGTGGGCTAACACTCATTTGTTAATGGGCTAGTCCTGTATGGAAGTCCATGGATGATCCATGGAGCTTTTAACCCATGGATCCTTGGAAAAGGAAAGGTCATGGGTTATTAGGGTTTCACCCTAATCATGTACACTATAGCTTAAAACCCATGGATCCTTGGAAAAGGAAAAGTCATGGGTTATTAGGGTTTCACCCTAATCATGTACACTATAGCTTAAAACCCATGGATCCTTGGAAAAGGAAAGGTCATGGGTTATTAGGGTTTCACCCTAATCATGTACACTATATAAGCATGCTTTTGTTGCATGAAATAGCCACTAGTATTTGTGTTTGTGTGTGGCCGAATTTATAAGTGTGTATACACTCTCTCAAAGTTTTCCAAGTGTTTGTGTTGATTTGTGATTTCCATTTGAGGCATTCACACTATTGGTGCTTGGGTCTCAAACTCCAAGGAATCAAACTCATCAAAAGGTATGTAATCTCATCTAATTCTTTTATGTTCAAAAGTACCCCATGCCGTGTTAGATAGGTTATGAACCTTGGAAAATTATTATTTTGCATGCATTAGACAAACATAGATCCAAGGTTTATTAGGGTTGCATGCACACTTAGGAAGTGTTAGATTGCTCAAAACCCAACAGTTCTTGGGCCGTAAACCCTTTTTAAAGTGGTAAATTGGACATTAGTCCCTTCCTAAGCCTTGGATGCCAACCTTGAACCTTCCTAGAAGTGTTTAAGACCTTAAACAACAATTGAAACATGTCCCTAAGAGAGTTTACATCCGTGAACACATAAGAATATGTTCATTTGGCTGTAAACTCCACAAGGTGGTCTTATTATGCCCCTAATGCTTTCCTAAGGCATGGACTTGGTCATTTGATGCCCAATCATGACTTGTAAGACCTCAAAACACAATTTGGCACTTAGTACCATGAATTTATGACCATAAACGCATGGGGAAATTTTCATGAGCCATAAACTCCATAAATGGGTGGTTCATGGGCCATAAACTCCAATGACATGCCATACAACCCTTAGATGCAAACTTGTGGTACCTATAGCACTTGAATCAAAGTGTTTCCATGACCTAGGCTATCTTAACTTGATTAATTAGTTATTAATTGACCAATTAGATACATATATGCTTATTATATGATAACTAGGACTATTCTGTGTGTTCAAGTCCTTACTTGACATGTAGCACCTTGTCCAACATTTCTGACACTCCCGAACAAACTACTCATTTCAGGTGAGTTCATACCCCTTAAACAGCCTTTTAAATTCTCTTACTTGCTTTTAAATACTTTTATGTGTGTGTGGGGGGGGGATACAAGTTGATTATCATAGTTATTATATGAATCACATGTGATTAATAACTACAAAACATATGGATTTACTATACTTTCAAACCGTTTTATCAAACAATCCGCTTTTGAATTGCTTTACAAACTGACATCACGTCATGATTATTTTCTCGTTTCAAACCCTTTAAATGAATTACAAAACCTCATTTTCACTTATATATTCATAGAAACCATATCCATACACTTATGTAGTAAGTATATATATATATATATATATATATATATATATATATATATATATATATATATATATATATATATATATATGCAATTGAATAGGATGGTTGTGTTTTCATCTCCAACACCTTGTATAGCAAAGGTGTATAAACTTACATGGACACTTCAAACTACATTACTAGCAAACTATAATAGGTATAGCTTGGTGAAATACTACCTACTATTCCTAGTACAAATGGAACATACAAGAGTCAGTTCATTTATGAGTCTATACAATTGTATTACATAGTATATGAAGAGAAACTATTACTTACTATAGGAAGAGATATAATTACATACTATATGATGAGTTACTATTACATATTATATGAGTAGATACTATTATATAAGTACGGGACTAACCATTCTACACCCAGTTGTTAGCTACAGAGGGAAAATGCACATCGACGGATGTCAACGGTTACTACTATTCGGCAAGTTACTCTGCCATGTTTATCCTAGTACCAAAGGATAATACTTACATGTTTATACAATGTTTCCCTTTTACTTTTACTTTGTGACATATTCACATAAATGATGAAGTAGACTATATTTTGATAATAATAGTTACACATGGGAAAATTACATACTTTTACAAGAAACAAACATACAAAACAATCGGGTCTTCGCAGAAGACTACTTTTTATACTAATAGGAAATATGGGATTTTCTAGGGTTTTCACACTTATAAGAATTGTATCACCAATCATTTACAAGTCTTTTCTTATGGTTTAAAAATCAAAGACATTAAAATACTTATGAATTAACCTGCTTAAATGCTGATCTATGCTTTCAAAATAACTTGTATTCTGAGCACATCAGTAGACAGGTACCGGTGACAGGTTTTTTAGAAGACGGAGCACATACAAGACTCGTCTTTTATCATTCGTTTTTGGTGTCTATTACTGTCACACCCCGGCCGTCGGCGGAAACACCGGGCGGTGTAACGTCATTTCTCATATCATAGTTATCAACTTCCTGAAAACACATGCAATTTAAAATACATCAACATAAAGTTGGTGAGTTCACAGGTTTTGACTCCAAATAAAAATAACACATTTTCTCAAGTTCAAAAGTATAGTTTTGAAACTAAAATTTTGACTATCAAACATTTAGTATATATATACTAGGTATAATGGTTTACTTACAAAATAAGTGTTATACCTAAACAATCCTTGAACCTAGAGTATAAGTATAAACGTTTGTAATTCCATACAAACTAAGTTGGTACGTATAAATCTTATTTGAATTATGTACGAGTAAAACCACTACGTATAAATCTATTTCGATCCTATACGAGTAAAAACGATACGTATAAATCTATTTCAGTTCTATACGAGTATGTGTGTTAGGTATAATTATCTAGTTAATGTACAAGTAGTACCTAGGGTATAAGTAGGGGAAACTTATACTTAACATTAATACTTGTATACGACAAAGTATAATGTTTCTAACAAGTTGCTACCATGAGTCTGTAACTGTGACTGTATGACTTAGTTATATACCTCTTATTATTATTACAAGGATCACACATTGAGGTAGTAAAAGGATTACACCTTAAGATAGTACATGGATCACACCTTGCAGTAGTACAAGAATCACACCTTGTGGTAGTACAAGGATCACACCTTGCGGTAGTAAAAGGATCACACCTTGCGGTAGTACAAGGATCACGCCTTATGGTAGTTTCCGCACGTTTCATCAATGCCGGAACAATAACAACTAAAAGGATAGTTCATCACTCAATTTTGGTTGATTGTGGCTAATAGTCACAAGTGGGGTGGTCAACCCGTATACTATTTATACACGACTTCGTCTCTCACACGAGATTAACAAATACAGGTCAGAGGACTTCCACTAAGATCCCCAATCTTAGATGATGAATATATTAGCTCAGGTAGACTTTGACGATGTTCTATAGTTATAACTGATGGGTTTTAGCCATAAGAACTTTCCTATGTGCGCATGCAAAACCCTAATGCTCAGATCTAGGCTTTCTAATTAAACATGCTTTGAGTCCAAGACTTCTAATGGCTAATTAGGTTAAATAACAACATTGAAACAGATCTAGAATCATACCTTTGAGTTCCTTGTTGATCTTGTTGTCTTAGAGCTTCTAGAGTCACAAATGTCACTCCTCTAATGGCTTACAAACACTAATAGCAAGCAAGATGATTTAGGAGAGAGGAGAGGGGAGGAATTCGGCCAGAGTATCTCTACTTTAGATGGTGTGTCGAATTCCCTCACCCCTAGGGTCTATTTATACTTGTAGACTCCTTAAGGATTACAGCTTTAACCCTAATTGGATAATCTTCTCTTAAGGCTATCCGAATCCATTCCATAGATAAGTCTTTGGACGATTTTAGCTATCCTATATCTCATAGAATTCGTCCAAATCATATCCCAATGGATTTACAGTCTAAAGTTTAACTATCAAACAATTGACAGTTTATACCCCTTTATTTAATTAATCTCTTTAAGTCACCAAATTAATTCCAATTAATTTATGAATTATATTAATCAAATAACCATATATTATTCCTTATAATATTTACTCTCTTTTAACAAATAATCCATCAAGTTGCTATAGTGAAGGCAACCCAAAAGGACCATGCACAACCGGATCAAATACTTGCCTAATATAGTTGCAGTCTTAGACACTATTCCAACAGTCTCCCACTTGGATAAGTCTAGTAACTATACAAGTACAATTCGGTTTGCAATCGTAGCTCTCAAAGACGCTATCAAACTCTGATCTAATCAATCTTGTCCTTTAGATAAGGGATCGTACAGTCCTCTGTTAGATATCATGCTGACAATCCTATGGAATGGTTAGTCAAGCATTTAGATTTCTCGATCTCTGATTTATTTGACATAGAACTTAATCAAACACATCAATTCAGTTCTGACCGGGCCCGACACATAAGTCAAATCAAATCATCGAGTGGCCAAGATATCTCTTCTACCCTCTTAGGATAAAATTTACAGATAAACTTTGACTTATATGCATTTACTTATTCATTAACCAACTATACACAACAATGCGTTTTATAACACCAAGTTACTGATGCGTTTTTGCATTATCAATGTACAATCAATTAACAAATAATAAACCATATATCTAGGTTTTAAGAATATATGATATTATCATCTTGCGATCACCTTTTATATCATATTCCATAAAGTGATTCCAGCAAGCGCGGGTTTGTTCCAATGCTCAAAACCAGTTCATAAGCACTCATGAACGTTGCAGCAACCCTTGCTATGTATAACACCATTTAGACAATCTACACACCAATTCATGACAATCTTCATTCATATCTACTTCCAACATATGAACGATTGTGGACAATTTGAATAATTCAATTATTCCTAATAAACTCAATTATTCTGGAAGTCAAAACATGCAAAGTGAAACAATAGTTAAACAATTAACATATGACAGTAACTTTACTTATAAATAAAACTCCTTTAGTTAATCATCAAATGTTAATTATGTTTATCTATTACATGTTTCTAAATACTATCTAATCTATACTAATATCATCCTTCAGCCCAATACTCCTAGCATGCTGCAAGTGCTTAACCCTACTCAGTCCCTTCGTAAGTGGATCTGCTGGGTTATCCTCTGATGATATCCTCTTAACTATGAGTTGTCCTTCTTCTACACGATGTCTAATGAAGTGATATTTTCTGTCGATATGTCGAGATCTACCATGATCCCTCGGTTCCTTGTTCAAGGCAACCGCACCTTCGTTATCACATAAAATCTCCATAGGCTCCTTTATGGCCGACACAACTCCAAGATCACCAATGAAGTTCTTCAGCCATATTGCCTCCTTCGACGCTTCGCTCGCTGCGATGTACTCTGATTCGCACGTTGAATCAGCTATGATTTCTTGCTTGGAACTCTTCCATGTCACTGCTCCTCCATTTAGGGTAAAGACCCAGCCCGACTGCGAACGGTAGTTGTCCCTGTCGGTCTGAAAGCTGGCGTCACTATACCCTCGCACCATCAAGTCATCACTCCCTCCGAGGACTAAGAACCATTCCTTCGTCCTCCGAAGGTACTTAAGGATGTTTTTCACCGCAATCCAATGTGCTTTGCCAGGGTTCCCTTGATATCTGCTAACCATGCTCAAAGCGAAGGCTACATCAGGGCGAGTACAAGTCATAGCGTACATGATTGAGCCAACTGCGGAAGCATATGGTATTCGGCTCATTTCTGCTATTTCAGCTTCGGTACTCGGACTTTGAGTCTTACTCAACTTGGCATTTCCTTGTATCGGTAGTTCTCCCTTCTTTGAGTTTTCCATACTAAAACATTTTAGTACCTTCTCTAAGTAAGTATTCTGACTAAGTCCAATTAGTCTCTTACTTCTTTCTCTTACTATCCTTATTCCCAAAATGTAAGAAGCCTCTCCGAGGTCCTTCATAGCGAAACACTTCCCGAGCCAGGACTTGACTTCCTGCAGAGTTGGGATGTCGTTTCCTATGAGTAATATGTCATCGACATATAGAACGAGAAAGCTTACTACACTCCCACTGGCTTTGACATATACACAAGATTCGTCTTCGCTTCGTACAAATCCAAACTCTTTGACTTTCTCATCGAAGCAAAGATTCCATCTGCGAGACGCTTGTTTAAGTCCATAAATGGACTTCTCAAGCTTACACACTCTATTTGGATGCTCCGAATTCACAAACCCCTCTGGCTGAGCCATGTAAACATCCTCAGCCAACTTTCCGTTAAGGAAGGCGGTCTTGACATCCATTTTCCAAATCTCATAATCATGAAATGCGGCAATTGCTAGCATCACTCTAATAGATTTAATCTTCTCAACTGGTGAGAAGGTCTCATCGTAGTCAACTCCCGGAGTTTGAGTAAAGCCCTTCGCAACCAATCACCCTTTATACGTGTGTACGTTTCTATCCACGTTGGTCTTCTTCTTGAAGATCCACTTGCACCCAACGGTCTTACGTCCAGGCACATAATCAACCAAATTCCAAACTTGGTTATCGTACATGGATTGGATCTCGCTATCCATTGCCTCTTTCCATTTCGCAGACTCTGGGCCTGCCATGGCTTCCTTATAGCTATTAGGTTCATCAAGACTTATTAGTGTACCATCACTAATATACGTGTCCCCTTCGGTAGTAATATGAAAACTATAAAACTGGGGATGAACTCTAACTCTATCGGAACGTCTAAGAGGTAAGGATTCGTCAATTGGTTCAACCGGAGTTTCCTCCTCGGGTTGAATTCCAGCGGTAGAGGTTCCTTCATCTATCAACTCTTGAATCTCTTCAAGTTCGATTTGCCTCCCACTGTCTCCTTGGCTTATGAGTTCTCGCTCTCGGAAAATTCCTCTCCTCGCAACAAAGACAACATTGTCTTTCGGTCTATAGAAGAGATATCCAAAGGATGTCTGCGGGTAGCCGATGAAAATACATCGCTCACTTCGTGGTTCAAGCTTGTCGTGAGTATCTCGTGTTACGAAAGCCTCGCAACCCCAAACCTTGATATGTGCCAACGAGGGAGCTTTCCCTGTCCACATCTCGTGAGGTGTTTTGGAAACCTTCTTAGTAGGGACTCGGTTAAGGATATGGGCGGCACTCTCTAATGCATACCCCCAAAAGAAGATAGGTAGTGAAGCACGACTCATCATAGAGCGAACCATATCCAATAAGGTTCGATTACGCCTTTCTGCCACACCATTCAACTGCGGTGTCCTAGGAGGCGTCAATTGCGAAACTATTCCACACTCCTTGAGATAATCGTGGAATTCAAGACTTAGGTACTTTCCTCCTCGATCGGATCGAAGCATCTTGATTTTCCTGCCCAATTGATTCTCCACTTCATTCTCGAACTCTTTGAACTTTTCAAAGGTTTCTGACTTTTGCTTGATTAAATAGATATACCCATATCTACTATAATCATCGGTAAAAGTCACGTAGAAGCGGTTCCCATCCTTCGTGGTTGATCTAAAGGGTCCACATACATCGGTATGTATTAGGTCCAATAGCCCCTCACCCCTTTCACAAGTATTCGTGAAGGGTGACTTAGTCATCTTTCCAAGCAAACAAGACTTGCATGTGTCATCTTCCCTAAGGTCGAATGACTCCAACACTCCATCCTTTTGGAGTTGGGCTATGCGTTTCTTGTTGACATGTCCAAGACGGTAATGCCACAAGGATGCTTTATCCAAACTAGTGGAAGAATCAATATTCAAAACATCATTTCCTAAGTTATCAACAATCATAACAGTTTCATATATTCCATTACATGGTATAGCTTCAAAGTAAAAGACACTTATTTAGATAAGCCGTATAGAACCATTCTCATTATTAAAAGAAAATCTAAATCCTTGTTTATATAAACCATGAAATGAAATGATGTTTCTAGCCATTTCTGGCGAATAACAACAATTGTTCAAATCTAAACATAAATTATTCCTAAGCACTAAAGAATACACTCCAATCTTGGTAACAGGCGACGATCTTCTGTTCCCCATGATTAGATTGATCCTTCCTTGCTCCACATCCCTACTTCTTCTTAGTCCCTGCACATTTGAACAAATGTGATAACCACAACCGGTGTCAAGAACCCAAGAATTAGCATGGTTAGAATCGTTAGATATAATTGTGTATATACCTGCGAAAGATGGCTTGATCTTTCCTTCTTTGATCGCTTGCAGGTAATCCGGGCAGCTTCTCTTCCAATGTCCTATCTTGTGGCAGTGGTGGCACTCTGCCTCCTTTGGGTTAGAGTAGGGCTTAGCGGGATCAACTTTGGTCCCACTAGAAGAGGCACCATCTCGGGCTTTCACCTTGCGATAGTTATTCGATGAAGCTTTCCTCTTCTTTCCCTTCCCTTGATCAATAGCCAAGACAGGAGCAGCGGACGGATTGGGAGTAGGTGCAACAGACTTGTCTTTGAAGTTGCTCTCAGCGACTCTCAAAAGACCTTGGAGTTTGCTTAGGGTGACCTCCTCTTTGTTCATGTGGTAGGTCATCCTAAATCGGTTGTACATCGGAGGAAAAGAGTGAAGCACCATGTCGATCGCTAAGCCTTCCCCAAAGTCAACATTTAACTTGCGAAGGCGATCGACATACCTTTGCATCTTTTGCAGGTGCACGGTAAGAGATTCTCCATGACCCATCTTAGCGGAGATCATGTTAGTGAAAATCTCATAACGCTCTTGTCTCACGTTTTGGTGGTATCTCTCCAACAAGTCTTGATGCATCTCGTATGGATACATGTCCTCGTAGGACTTTTGGAATTCGGAGTTCATGGTGGCAATCATGATGCAATGTACCTTCGTTGCATCTCGCTCATGAGTCTCAAAAGCAGTGATTTCAGCCGGAGTAGCGATTTCGGGGTTGATTTTCTCAAGCTTCTCATCGAGGACATACTTCTTATCCTCGTAGCGAGCAATGGTGCGGATGTATCTTATCCATTCGCTAAAGTTCGTTCCATCGAAGGTGACCTTTTGGCAAAGGCTCATCAACGTGAAAGAACTCGCAGCAGCGTTGTTTGTGTTCGACATCTATAGAAAGGACAAAGATAGATTAGAATAAGGATCCCTAATTATCACCCAATAAGAAAAATTAGGGTTAGGATCCAACAATAACATTTACATATTAGAAAAGGGATGCTGTAATCAGACATGAAAATAAATTGAAGGTAAGTGAATGACGATTCACTAATTCTCCATAACGAAACCTAGACTATTAGTCCTAAGTGTATTGAGAATTCCTAGGTTCGGATGAGATTCATTGAACTATTCAATGGTGTGACAACTCGATATTTCGAGGCAATATAATGGAACGCAAGTCAAATTTAGGTCAAAATTTAACTTTCCAAAAATCTTATTTGGGTTAAATAAAGTAGTAGGAATCGTGTCAAGGTTTTCATACATATAAAGAACCCTAAAATCCGAGTTATAACGAAGAAGTTATGGCCAATCGAAGATTCTCGGCAAAACCGGCAATACTGATAAATGTAAAACGCGAAGTTTCAATACAATAGTTTTTGGCCTTAGGTATCTAAATGAAAGTTTTAGATATCATCAAACCGTAAACGTACATAAAAAGAACGTCCAAATCTGACTTCGTATGAGGAAGTGGTGATTTTTCTAAGTTACAAATATAGCAGTAGACAGCTAAAAACTCGAAATAGAGATCGAGAGACTTTTAGCCGACACAATCTAAATGAGAATCGAACGGCTCAACAATACTAGCGCAACGGTAAAAAGTCTGACGAAAACGGACGTCGGATGAAGAAGTTATGGAACTTTAACGGACTTTTCCTGTCCCGACCTATTAAAAATATAATATTAAAAATAAAATTAAAACTAGCCGACGGAGTCTAAACGAAAGTTGTAGATCTTAGTCTCACCTTCACGTGGATATAAAGAACGTCGAAAACGGAGTTCGTATGAGAAAGATATGAATTTTTGAAGTTTGTTAATTAATTTAAATATAAATTAAATTAAATCCCGGTATTATCCGAAGGAGGAGTCACCGGTCCGATCCCTCGTACGCCCAGCGTACCGTCGTACGCCCAGCGTACTCGGATGCTAGGCTCCGGTTCGTCCACATCGCTCCAATGCTTCGACCGAGGATGCGCTCATGCATGACGCATGAGTACGCAGCGCGTACTCTAGTACGCCCCGCGTAACACAACCCCCTCAGACCCATATAAATAGCATGCGAGGGTGCCGGCCAAAATTGCTAATTTCCTTCCTTTCTCGCGCCGAAGCTCTGCGTTTCAACCCTCGGAATCATCCCAAAGGCCCGGCTTTCATATCCAAGGTGGGAAGAAAGTTTTACACTCCCGAGACCCCCGAGATTTCCCGAGAATCTCGAGAGATCCGCTTTCTCGAGTAGAAGTTCTGCTCGGTTTTCGTCACGCATTCTTCAATCAATCAGGTGAGTTCATACCCCTATAATCCACACTTTTAAATGTTTTATGAATATTTTTATATGCTTTTAAGGGGGGGAATACAAGTAAAACACACGATGATTATCGTATGTTATATAAAGTTTCGTTTTATACTTTTTATCAATGTAATCATATGTGATTTATAATCATTATAAAGAAACTTTTGTGTGCAAAATGCATCACGATAATATCATATCTTTCGGAAATTGAAAAGTGTTTTTATTTATATATAAATCAAACACTTCGCTTATACTGTATGTATATGTGTCCACCTTTGGTACTACAAACATACGATTATTTTAGTACTACAAACATACGATTATTTTAGTACTACAAACATCAATATTTTGGGATACTTCTTGTTAATAAATCAATCATATGTGATTTATAACTAGTATACAAATAGATTCACTACAAGTTCAACAGTTTCACTAAACATATTACTTTAAATGACTTTCTTAAACGTTTTTACATGATTAAAGCTCGTTATCAAACTGTCTTACATACTGTAAGCTTCCTTTAAAAATCGGTTACAAAGGTGTTTTCAAACAATGGTTTTACGTGTACTTAATCTGTCTTATCAAACAAAATACTTTCAATCATTTTATAAACTGACATCAAGTCACAAACCTTTATTAGACTTTCAACGGTTTTACAAAACTTCTTTATGCTTTTATATTATAAATTGCATGCCTCTATATGTATAGTTATATAAGAAATGTTTAAAAGACTTAGAAAGGCTATCCACCCTATTTCCTTTTCGCGCCTTGAGATGTGGTCTGGTGGGATATTGGGTATTCGTCCGAAAGTCGTTTAAATATTAGTTATATATCATGTATACATATATGGTCATAAATGTTCCCTCAGTAATTTAGTTCCGATACAAATAGATATCAATGGTGTATAAACCTACTTGGTCACTCATCAATTACATTCTAGTAAACTATTATAGGAATAGTTTAGAGTAAACAAAACATTTTCACTACTACAAGAAATTACACCAGAGTCAGTTCATTCATGAGTCCAGACTACATGTTATATGAAGGAATACTCTTACTTGAATACTTATACATGAATACTTATACATGAATACTTTTACATAGACATTATATGGCAATTTAATATTACATGTTATATGTCTAGATATGGTTATATTGTTCGCCTTTCTATCTTTACCTTGTGATTCAATCACATCATCGACGAGGTAGACTGAGACTTTATCTCCTAGTACCACATCATACTTTGAGGGGCTAACCATTCCGACAACCACTGCTAGCTACAGAGGTAAATGAACAATCTACGGATGTTCTAGCTTGATACCATCGTGGGTATACATAAGGGACTAACTATTCCTACACCCGGCTGTTAGCAACAGAGGTAAATGAGCAGTCTACGGATGTTCTAAGTTGATACCATTTCAGGTATACTTAAGGGGCTACTAATATGAGTTAAACAAGGAAAAACCATCACATTTTCAAGAGATACGTACTGTCAAAACAGTCAGGTCTAGGTAAAAGACTACTTTCAAAACATTCGAGTCTTGGTAGAAGACTACTTTTATACTAGTAGGAAATATGGGATTTTCTAGAGCTTTTCATACTTATACTAAATGTTTCATCATTCATTTACCAGTCTTTCATATCAATTAATCAAAGTAATGACATTAAATACTTATGAACTCACCAGCTTAAATGCTGATCTACTCTTTCAAAATAACTTGTATTCTCAGGTTACAAATAAACAGGTGTCGATACAAGGTTTAGAGAAGATGGAGCACTCCAGACTCGTCTTTTATTTTGATAAGTTATTATCATATCTTGTACAATGAAAGAAAACACTTGTAATTAAAATTATACTATTGATGCAATGGATGATGTTGTTGCTTGTTTACTTCTTTACATTTGTTGTGATGCATACATGACGTCCTCCGCCCCAGAACGTTTTCGCCGTTCGTGGTTTTGGGGTGTGACAGATTGGTATCAGAGCTTTGTTTATAGTGAATTGAGTATATCAACCCATAAAAGATATACTAACTATAAATACAATGGGATTAAAAATACTCTGATTTAGAGTATATACTTTAAATAATAAGATATTTAAGTAAGTATACGTGTTGCTTTCATACTAAAATCAGTGTCACTAGGACAGTACAAAAGAATTACGATTGTTGGGCAACACAAGTGGGCTTAGAGACATATGGTCAAAACTGGGAAGATATTGATGGGTTTTGAGCATTCTAACACTTCCTAAGTGTACATGCAACCCTAATAACCTTGGATCTATGTTTGTCTAATTTGTCATGCAAAGTTGAATTCCAAGGTTATATTCCTATCTAGCATACATGGGGAACAATTTTAACATAAAGTATAGATAGAATAACTTACCTTGTTGTTGCTTGTGTTCCTTGAAACCTTGTGAGCCTAGCACCCCAAGTGTGATGCCTCAAATGCTTCACACAACACCAAATGCTCTTGGAAGAACTTATGAGAGTATACTCACTTCACAAAATCGGCCAAGCCCTCTATTTCTTAGTGTGTAACCGATTTGGGAGGAGATCATGTTACTTATATAGTTTTGACACACCAAGGGTTAAACCCTAATGTGTCATGACTCTTCATTTCCATGACCCATGGGTTTGTAACTCCCATGGAGCATCCATGGAGCATCCTATGGGTGGAACCCAACTTGATGATCCATGGAGCCTTTTAGCCTACTATACAAGATATGGATGATTTACTTAATCAACCCATATATTTAATTAGTTATCTTTTGATCACTTAATTAATTCTAAATTAATTCTTGATCAAACTAATCAAATAATATTATTAATATATTAGAACTTATAATATATTAATAATCTCCAAGCGTTATTTCTCTCATTTAGTCTATCCAATTGCATGGTGCCATGCAACCCAAATGGACCATGCCAGGTCGGGTCAAGTACATACCAGAAATAGTTATGGACTTAGACATCTTATCCAACAGTCTCCCACTTAGATAAGTCTAGTAACTATTACTGCAAGTATGACTTCAGGAACCGATCGGCAATCGTAGCTCTTTACAAGGTTTCTCGAAACTTGAGAAGATGATGGTACGCCATTTAATATAAGTGATCATATAATCCTCTGTTCTAGATATCAGTCGGACAAACACATGGAACAATGTCTTACTTATTGTCCAACATTTGTTTCCCGATTTCCGATTTGTTTGACAAAGAACTTCATTGAACACATTAATTTAGTTCTGACCGGGCCCGGTACATAGGTCAAAACAAAATCATCGAGGGGCCCAGATATCAGCTTCTCATCCAAGAAGGAACAGATAAACTTCGACTCAGATGTTTGTTCTACTACTCATTGAATTACACACAAGAGCACGATTTTATAACATCGAGTTACCAATGCATTTTTCGTACAATCAATGCATAACCAACTTGTAAGTAACAAATCATATCTCTAGGTTTAAAGACTTATATGATATTACCGTCTCACGATCACTCGAGATAGAATTCCATGAAGTGATTCCAGTGAGCGTGGGTTGAGTCCAATGCTCAGAACTTATGAGCACTCATGATTGTTGTAGCCTTGTCCCAGACCTCTACAACCAAACATGACAGTCTTGATTCATACCTACTTCCGACATATGACCGACTGTGGAGGTTTGAATAATATGTTATACCAAACAAAATTATTCTGGAAGTCAAAACATGCAAAAGAAATATAGTAAACAATCGACAAGAGATAGCAACACTTTACTCATAAATAAAACACTTTTATTCATCATCAAATGTCAATTACACTTTACAAATTTCGAGATTATCTAACTACTAAATCTAATATCATCCTTCAGCCCTATGCTCCGAGCATGCTTAACCCGAGTCAGTCCCTTCGTGAGGGGATCTGCTGGGTTCTCATCCGATGATACCCTCTTTGCCACGAGGAGTCCTTCTTCGATCCGATGTCTGATGAAATGGTATTTTCTGTCGATGTGTCTGGATCTCCCGTGATCCCTTGGTTCCTTGGCTAAGGCAACAACACTTTCACTATCACAGAAAATTTCCATCGGCTCTTTAATAGCTGGTACAACTCCAAGGTCTCCAATGAAGTTCCTCAGCCATAACGCCTCCTTTGCCACTTCGCTAGCTGCAATATACTCTGATTCACAAGTAGAATCTGCCACTGTCTCTTGCTTGGAACTCTTCCAAGAAATTGCTCCTCCATTTAGGGTAAAGACCCAGCCCGACTGAGAGCGGAAGTTATCCCTATCAGTATGGAAGCTAGCATCACTATACCCTACAACTCTCAAGTCATCACTCCCACCGAGGGTAAGGACCCAGTCCTTAGTCCTTCGTAGGTACTTGAGAATATTCTTTACTGCAATCCAGTGTGCCTTGCCAGGGTTCCGCTGAAACCTGCTAACCATGCTCAAGGCAAAGGCTACATCAGGTCGAGTACACGTCATAGCATACATGATCGAACCTACAGCCGAAGCATAAGGTATTCGACTCATTTCTGCTATCTCAGCCTCAGTGCTAGGGCTTTGTGTCTTACTCAGCTTGGCGCTACTCTGGATGGGCAACTCTCCTTTCTTGGAGTCTTGCATTCTGAATCTCTTCAGAATCTTCTCCAAGTAGGTACTTTGACTAAGTCCAATTAGTCTTTTACTCCGATCTCTCAAGATCCTTATCCCCAAAATATAGGCAGCTTCACCAAGGTCCTTCATAGCGAAACACTTTCCAAGCCAGGACTTTACTTCCTGCAGGGTTGGAATGTCGTTTCCTATGAGTAGTATGTCATCCACATACAATACCAAAAAGCTAACTATACTCCCACTAGCCTTGACATATACACAAGATTCATCTTCACTCCTAGAAAAGCCAAATTCCTTGACCTTTTCATCAAAGCAAAGATTCCATCTGCGAGGTGCTTGCTTTAATCCATAAATGGATTTCTCAAGCTTACACACTCTATTAGGGTACTCGTTACTGACAAAACCCTCTGGCTGACACATGTAAACATCTTCAGCCAACTTCCCATTAAGGAAAGCGGTTTTGACATCCATTTGCCAAATTTCATAGTCATGAAATGCGGTTATGGCTAACAGAACCCGAATAGACTTAATCTTGGCTACAGGAGAAAAGGTCTCATCATAGTCCACTCCAGGAATTTGAGAGAAGCCCTTTGCAACCAGTCTAGCCTTATAAGTGTGTACTTTACCATCCATGTCGGTCTTCTTCTTGAAGACCCATTTGCACCCTACAGTCTTTCGACCTGGTACATTCTCAACCAAGTTCCAAACTTGATTGTCATACATGGATTGTATCTCGCTATCCATAGCCTCTTTCCATTTAGCAGACTCGGGGCCTGCCATGGCTTCCTCGTAGCTGTTAGGGTCATCTTGACTTACTAGTGTCTCATCACTAATAAGTGTCTCACCTTCTGCAGTAATATGGAATCCATAGTAATGCTCAGGTGCACTCCTAACTCTCGTGGAACGCCTCAGAGGTACAGATTCGTCAATTGGCTCAACAGGAGTTTCCTCCTCAAGTTGAGGGCTAGAGTTTGAAGTTCCTTCACCACTTGACTCTTGAATTTCTTCAAGATCAACTTGCCTCCCACTGTCTCCTTGGCTTATAAAGTCTCTTTCTCGAAAGACTCCTCTTCTTGCTACAAAGACCACATTGTCACTAGGTCTGTAGAAGAGGTAACCAAAGGATTGCTGTGGGTAGCCGATGAAAATACACCTCTCGCTTCGGGGTTCGAGCTTATCATGAGTCTCGCGTCTCACGAAAGCCTTGCATCCCCAAATCTTGATGTGTTCTAGTGTAGGTACTTTACCAGTCCACATCTCGTGAGGAGTTTTGGCAACTTTCTTTGTAGGGACTAGATTAAGGATATGGGCGGCAGTCTCTAACGCATACACCCAGAATGAGATTGGTAGCGAAGCTCGACTCATCATGGAACGAACCATGTCCAACAAGGTTCGATTACGCCTCTCAGCCACACCATTCAACTACGGTGTCCTGGGAGGTGTCAATTGTGAGACAATCCCACATTCCTTTAGATAGTCGAGGAACTCTGAACTAAGATACTCACCACCTCGATCGGATCGAAGCATCTTAATGTTCCTGCCCAATTGATTCTCGACTTCCTGTTTAAATTCCTTAAACTTCTCGAAAGTCTCTGACTTATGCTTGATTAAGTAGACATATCCATATCTACTGTAATCATCAATAAAAGTCAAATAATAACGATTAGCATCTCTTGTGGCATGTTTGAATGGTCCACACACATCCGTGTGTATAAGGTCCAACAAACCTTCACCCCTTTCACATGAGCCTGTGAAGGGTGACTTTGTCATTTTTCCAAGTAAGCATGATTCGCAACTATCATTTGACTTTAGGTCAAACGACTCCAAGACTCCATCCTTTTGGAGTTGGCCTATGCGTTTCTTGCTTATATGTCCAAGACGACAATGCCATAATGATGCTTTATCCAAGTTATTATTATTAGAATCAATACACAAAACATTATTTCCTAAGTTATCTACAATAGATACAACTTCATACACACCATCACAAGGTAATGCTTTAAAATAAAGTACATTATTAAAGAAAGCATTAATCGAACCAACTTCATTATCAAACGAAAAGGTGAAACCTTGTTTGTACAATGCATGAAAGGAAATAATATTTCTTGCCATTTCTGGCGAATAACAACATTTATTCAAATCTAAATTTAACCCACTACTTAGCGATAAAGTATAAACTCCAATCTTGGTGACAGGTGTAACTTTCCTATTCCCCATGATTAAGTTTATTCTTCCTTGCTCCACATTCTCACTTCTTCCTAGTCCCTGCAAGTCACAACAAATATGAATACCGCAACCTGTATCAAGGACCCAAGATTTCGAATGGGGTGAGTTATTAGAAATGATAGTGTAAATACCTGCATGGTTGGGTTTGACTTTCCCATCCTTTACATCTTGCTGGTACTTTGGGCAGTTCCGCTTCCAATGAGCTTTTTCATGGCAATAGAAGCATTCAGCCTCTTTTGGGTCAGAAGAAGGAGTAATGAAACCTTTCTTGGTTCCACTTGAAGAAGAGCCATCAAGGGTCCGAGCCTTGGTACCTTTCGATGATCTCTTTCTCTTCCTCCCTCGACTTTGCCCGATTGCCAAGACCGGAGTTGAGTCTGGAGTAGGAGTGATAGCAACCGACTTCCCCTTAAGACCTGTTTCTGCGGTCTTGAGAAGTCCCTGAAGTTTGCTGAGGGTGACCTCTTCCTTGTTCATGTGATATGTCATGCGGAATTGATCATAGCACGATGGTAAGGAGTGCAAAATGATATCTATTGCAAGCTCCTCAGGGAAGTTCACATTGAGCTTCAGCAAACGATCCACATACCTTTGCATTTTCTGCATGTGGCTCGTGACGGACTCTCCGTCCTTCATCATGGTTGTTATCATGGAGCAGATGACTTCGTACCTCTCTTGTCGTGCACTTTGATGGTATCTTTCCATCAGATCTTGGTGCATTTCATAAGGGTAGAAGTCTTCATAAGACTTTTGGAGTTCAGTTGTCATGGTGGCTAACATGATGCAAGCCACTTTGGTTGCATCTCTTTCATGAGTATGAAAGTCAACGATCTCCTGGGGAGTTGCAGTGGACTCGTCAATTTCCTTAAGCTCCTTGTCAAGGGCATATTCTTTGTCCTCGTAGCGGGTAATCATCCTGATGTTTCTGATCCACTTATTGAAGTTGGATCCATCAAAGGTGACTTTCCCACATAGACTCATAAGAGTAAAGGAGCCATTAGGATTCGAGCCAGAAGCATTAGTTGAAGACATCTGAAAAAGAAGAACAAGTTTAGTTTAGATTTAAGAGAGTCCTTAATAAAACACCCAAATGTAATATTAAGGCTAGGATCCAATCACAATATAATATAACTTAGAAGAGGTATGCCATAATCTAAGCTATACCATATTTGAAAGGTAGGTGAATGACGATTCACCAATTTCCACCACGAAAACCGAAATATTAAATATTTAGTTTTTATTGGTTTTAGAAATTCCTAGATTCTTTGAGATCCAATGAACTTTTCAAAGGCATGTTTCAATCTCGGGAGTGCCCTCCAGGTTTTGTGACTGGGATGCCGAGGATCACAAAACGAGGTGTGAAGTAACCATGCAAATCACTTGGTACCTTTAAAGTTTATCACTCAATCGATGTGCCGGTAAACCACACACGCTCCACCGATACTATAATAAACCTTAAGTCACCCTTTACCTACCTTGTTAAGTCCAAGTTAGTGTGCCGGTTAACCACACACGCTCCACCAACGACTCAGACAAAGTGTAAAGTGTAATTTCATGGATTAGCACCTTATTCACATTTTTCCTAAAGTAACTAAGATTGGGAATTTAATAAACATTTAGTTACTTTATATATTCATCATACTTTGAATGAGAATTTATAAGTCCTTGTCTTACCCGTTCGGCTAACGACCCTCCACCAGTCAAGCAAGCGGTGGGTGAGAATATACACCCATTAAGTCACCATTTTATAGGCAACAACCTTATACCCACCTTATAGACCGGCTTCGTGAATGAGGCGTACTAGCGGTAAGACGACTTGTTCTTATACATATATATATAATTATTAAACCATCATAATATAAGTATAAGGGTTGAATTTTAACTTTTAAAATTCTAGGGGTTGGAACTAATGTTTTAACTTAACTTTACTTGTTCCAAAACTTGAGGGCAAGTTTTGTAACTTTCAAAACTTTTCATTTCTTGTAACTTATGAGTTTAATAGAGTCATAAAATGAAGACTCTTCATTTTTTATAACTCTTGTGTTTTCTTAATGGTTTTAACTCAAGTGTGACTCTTGGTTTTCCATAACTTAAGGATAAGTTATGAACTCCATTAAAACACATTATGATCAAGAATTAAACTACCAAATAGGTTACAAATAATTCCTATGATCATCTAAAACATCATAAGAACAAGAACATGAATATGAACACAATCAAAAATTACATAAAACTTTGTAATTTTGATAACTAGTTGTTGTAAATGAATTAGCAAGACATTACACCACCAAAAACAAGTTTACATTTACTAAAACAGTTTAGGGTAATGTTTCTAATTCATTTTTCCAGCAACTGAATCAAAATTCTGCACTCATTCGACCCTACTCGCCGAGTGCATGAACATGACTCGCCGAGTTGGTTGAAGATACACATGGACTCGACGAGTCCCCCCTATAGACTCGACGAGTCCATTCGCAGAAAGCAAATTTCCGATTCTGTTTTCAACTTTTAAGCACAAATAAGAACAAACAAGCCTAGGCTCTGATACCACTGATGGGTTTTGAGCATTCTAACACTTCCTAAGTGTACATGCAACCCTAATAACCTTGGATCTATGTTTGTCTAATTTGTCATGCAAAGTTGAATTCCAAGGTTATATTCCTATCTAGCATACATGGGGAACAATTTTAACATAAAGTATAGATAGAATAACTTACCTTGTTGTTGCTTGTGTTCCTTGAAACCTTGTGAGCCTAGCACCCCAAGTGTGATGCCTCAAATGCTTCACACAACACCAAATGCTCTTGGAAGAACTTATGAGAGTATACTCACTTCACAAAATCGGCCAAGCCCTCTATTTCTTAGTGTGTAACCGATTTGGGAGGAGATCATGTTACTTATATAGTGTTGACACACCTAGGGTTAAACCCTAATGTGTCATGACTCTTCATTTCCATGACCCATGGGTTTGTAACTCCCATGGAGCATCCATGGAGCATCCTATGGGTGGAACCCAACTTGATGATCCATGGAGCCTTTTAGCCCACTATACAAGATATGGATGATTTACTTAATCAACCCATATATTTAATTAGTTATCTTTTGATCACTTAATTAATTCTAAATTAATTCTTGATCAAACTAATCAAATAATATTATTAATATATTAGAACTTATAATATATTAATAATCTCCAAGCGTTATTTCTCTCATTTAGTCTATCCAATTGCATGGTGCCATGCAACCCAAATGGACCATGCCGGGTCGGGTCAAGTACATACCAGAAATAGTTATGGACTTAGACATCTTATCCAACAGATATAGCCTGATCACCTATATTATCCGAGGGTTGACTAGCATGTGCCTAAGTTTAAGTGTGTAGTCGCAACAAATGCTAAAATCTTACCAATCCTACCACAATGAGAACAATAGAACATAACATAAAAATTAAAATACTATAGGAGTATTTGGTGTTACTATAAGTACTTTATACTTGAGAATTAAAACGGGATCCTCATTACTAAGTTGATAGTTTCTAAATGGATACACTAAGGCTACATGTAATTAGGATGTTATAGACTTAGAATCAGTGGTAATTTTGCCTTACCCTTATTCTATGTGAATTTGGAAATAAGGTCACTTATTCGAAGGTCTATCCTCTTTAGATTACACATAGCTGGTATGCACTTCACAAATAGTGATGTAACTAATGGGGGTCTTCTAAATAATTATCTAGATAGTTCATCTAATAATTATCCACTTACCCTAAATTCTCGAATAGAAATCACAGTTGGACTCCATCCCCTTGACAACCAGTATCTTTCGAATAAAGTTATAGCTGGTTGGTTTGGAGAAGAACCATAGAACGATCATCCTATCCCCTTGGATGATCACCGTGATGAAGGCTTTTCTTACGATGCTAATTCCGAACTAGAGGTTGAGAACCTACCCCGAGCAACTTCCTTTCCAATTCCTAACCCTCGTCCGGCTCTTCATGGCCCGACGCCTGATTCAGTGGAATGCTTGGGAACATGGAGCCAATAACAAGATCAGCCCATGCCAGTTATTGGCGACCGAAACTTTTACGACCTGAGCAATGGGGGCTCAGCAGGTAGAACCTTGCCAATAATGGGCCGCAGAGTGGCCCAAAATGAGATTCCAGGCAGGTCAGCCCAACATCAGATTGCCGAAGTTGTCACCGATGCGAGAATGCATACCCTCCACACCATTCATCTAGAAGATGCTCACGAGAGATCAGAGAGAAACCATGAAACCCTACTGCAAGCACTGACTGAATCACGAGCCGAAGTCCTAGGGCTCCGAGTACACCAGATGGTGTGCGAAAGACACCTACTTGACATGGAACGTCAATTGGTTGGACGAAAAATTCACCCAAGGAATTACTGTCGCCAGTAGTAGACGCTTTACTTTATTTCCCTTATAAAAAGAGAAATCGTATTTTCTGTCTATGCCTGATGTCGCATTTTCTATGAAATTATCTGGTATCGTAACTACTTTAGTTAGGTCTTTATGCTGTTAGGAACTACCTCCTGTGGATATGATGTAAAACCTTTACAAGGTCATTTCCCTGAACCTTTACGCCGTAAATATCCAAGATATTGACAGCCGGCTAACTTTTGTGTCATTTCCTTCATTCAAGTACTCTTATCATACTCTCATTGGAGTCTATCTGAAACCTGCTTTAGTTAAGTCATTGGACCATAGCAAGTTAAATACGGAAACATTTCCAAGTCTCTTTCAGTGGTTGGATTTTGTTATTCACCAACCCACGATACCTCAACTTGTACAACAAATGTCTTGAGAACATTCTACGAACTTACCTCAATTCATTACTAGGACTGCATCATAGGGATGTAGGTCAAACCTTCGCGAACATACTTTCATTCTGTACTAGGACTGCATCATAGAGATGTAGGTCAAACTTTCGAGAACATCGTCGTACTCTTAACATGAACAATCTAAGTACATCAGGGTCAACCCTTTATACACACACTTCCATCCAACACTAGGACTGCATCATAGGGATGTAGGTCAATCCTTCAAGAACATACTTCTATTATTTACATGAACGATCGAAGTACGTCTAGGTTCAACCATACTCGCTCATAAATTCATTTTTATTTTCATATAACAGAATCATGTCGCCGAAGAAAAACGATCAACCCATCTACCAAACACCAACTCTTCAAATTGATGCAGCTACCTTTCAAGCTGCAGTCTCGGCTGCCGTGTCAGCTGTTCTGACCCTCCTCAACGCTAACAACGCGAATGTTAGCGGGATCGTTAACAATAATTCCAATCCAAGTAAAAGTCAAGTACCTCAACATGAAACAAACTACCACGACACCCCGTATCCCAAGCCCA
Organism: Lactuca saligna; assembly: GCF_052625555.1. Lineage (NCBI taxonomy): Eukaryota > Viridiplantae > Streptophyta > Magnoliopsida > Asterales > Asteraceae > Lactuca > Lactuca saligna. The sequence goes on from NC_136417.1 coordinate 167,766,469, forward strand.
AGAATAGCAAACGAAAGTTCTGGGCTAAGTCTAAAGGAAAATCACCCCAAGGGATGAGCAAAAGACGACAACATGTGGCAACCTTCGCATCCACGACATCTGTACATCCTACTACCATCTCTTCTGGTATCCCAATTATCCCTACACCAGCTAGGCAGTATGCCGAAAACACTACCAGAATGCAATAAGTGCGGCTTCCATCATCTAGGTAGTTGTCGTCCGTTACATTGCTTTAAATGCAACAAGAACGGACATACTACAAATTGCTGCTGGACTCGGATCCCACACATTACTTCAACCACCAATGTCGAAATCTCTCGAATATGCCATCTATGTGGCGTAATAGGACACTTCGAGAGGGACTGTCCAACAGAGGAGAATGATGGTGAATCCGGAGGAGTGTGACCTCATTTTGGAAAGAGACAACGAAGGACCCTACTATAGTATAGGTTCACTTCCAACCGTCAGTAATATCTATGTTTTTTTTATAAACCAACTAGAACTATTGCAACTAGAATCTTACCTTTTGCAAGATCCTGTCTGTATAGGAATTCTCGTCCTGCGTATACTTGTCTTTTGTAGTATATCATATTCGCAGCAATAGTCTTGTGGTAAGTCTAAAGTACCGAAACTCTGTTGATGTTTGCACGGTTGTTTTGTCTGTAAACATCTTTTGTTCAAATCTAATGTCTTTAAGTTTCCTTATGATTACGACATTATCATACTACTTGATTCAATTCTATCCTCACAAAAGCAGCTTCATACGTACATCTATTCCTCCAAAATCGTATTTCTAGCAAAACCGTTATTCCGGAACAACAAAGTACTCGTTCATAGAGCACCTCATGTTTCTCATCCTCCCCAAGGAGAAACTTAGCAAACCGCCCGAAGTACCACTCGTTCAATACGTCAAGTTCAATCCAAAGACCCATACGGTTGATCTATTATTGAAGAATGTATACATAGGGGTAGTATATAATCAAGGTTCTACAGGTTTAGAATTGATGATTCCACTCTAACTTCTTTTCCTCGTTGGGATGTGAGCTTAAAGAAGAATCATTTATTCGACTACCTTTTCAATCTTAATTATATACGACTCGTATACGCGAAACTGAAATTGATGAACCAGGTATGAGTTCTAAGATGAACTTCAAGATGGAGACTACTTAAGAAGACTACGAGTGATCATGCTGCCATGCGAGTAAACTTAGAAGCCCAATGCGTGCCCTTTCTGTCGATTGGGACAAGAAAGTCAGATAGAACAAAAGTACCTACCATTTTTCCTTAAGTCATGAGCAATCATACTTTAGTTTAGATCTTCACGTCACCTAATCAACCCCAAGGTTTTGACTTCATAATCAGTATGAATTGGTTTTGTTCTTATACAAGAGGAAAGGTCACTGCCTATACCTCAAGACAACTTAAGACACAGGGAGTTAACTATACAACACATGATCTTGAGTCTGGAGCAATGATAATCGCTCTGAAGATCTGGAGGCACTACTTGTAGGGTACAAGGTGTACTAATTTCACAGTCCACAAAACATCCAATATACATTCGACCAAGAAGAGTTATAACACTAGTAAGGCAAACGAAAGAAACAAAGTCGTTCCCCGATAGTGAAATGTTCACTGGAAGGCCATGCGAGGATTTGAATTCACTTAGGAACAGAAAGATCAAATTAAACTTCAATCCGTAGTGTAGTATCAATTCTGCTTAAACTCTAATTTCGGGACGAAATTCCCTCTAACAGGGGGATGATGTGACAACTCGATATTTCGAGGCAATATAATGGAACGCAAGTAAAATTTAGGTCAAAATTTAACTTTCCAAAAATCTTATTTGGGTTAAATAAAGTAGTAGGAATCGTGTCAAGGTTTTCATACATATAAAGAACCCTAAAATCCGAGTTATAACGAAGAAGTTATGGCCAATCGAAGATTCTCGGCAAAACCGGCAATACTGATAAATGTAAAACACGAAGTTTCAATACAATAGTTTTTGGCCTTAGGTATCTAAATGAAAGTTTTAGATACATCAAACCGTAAACGTACATAAAAAGAACGTCCAAATCTGACTTCGTATGAGGAAGTGGTGATTTTTCTAAGTTACAAATATAGCAGTAGACAGCTAAAAACTCGAAATAGAGATCGAGAGACTTTTAGCCGACACAATCTAAATGAGAATCGAAGGGCTCAACAATACTAGCGCAACGGTAAAAAGTCTGACGAAAACGGACGTCGGATGAAGAAGTTATGGAACTTTAACGGACTTTTCCTGTCCCGACCTATTAAAAATATAATATTAAAAATAAAATCAAAACTAGCCGACGGAGTCTAAACGAAAGTTGTAGATCTTAGTCTGACCTTCACGTGGATATAAAGAACGTCGAAAACGGAGTTCGTATGAGAAAGATATGAATTTTTGAAGTTTGTTAATTAATTTAAATATAAATTAAATTAAATCCCGGTATTATCCGAAGGAGGAGTCACCGGTCCGATCCCTCGTACGCCCAGCGTACCGTCGTACGCCCAGCGTACTCGGATGCTAGGCTCCGGTTCGTCCACATCGCTCCAATGCTTCGACCGAGGATGCGCTCATGCATGACGCATGAGTACGCAGCGCGTACTCTAGTACGCCCCGCGTAACACAACCCCCTCAGACCCATATAAATAGCATGCGAGGGTGCCGGCCAAAATTGCTAATTTCCTTCCTTTCTCGCGCCGAAGCTCTGCGTTTCAACCCTCGGAATCATCCCAAAGGCCCGGCTTTCATATCCAAGGTGGGAAGAAAGTTTTACACTCCCGAGACCCCCGAGATTTCCCGAGAATCTCGAGAGATCCGCTTTCTCGAGTAGAAGTTCTGCTCGGTTTTCGTCACGCATTCTTCAATCAATCAGGTGAGTTCATACCCCTATAATCCACACTTTTAAATGTTTTATGAATATTTTTATATGCTTTTAAGGGGGGGAATACAAGTAAAACACACGATGATTATCGTATGTTATATAAAGTTTCGTTTTATACTTTTTATCAATGGAATCATATGTGATTTATAATCATTATAAAGAAACTTTTGTGTGCAAAATGCATCACGATAATATCATATCTTTCGGAAATTGAAAAGTGTTTTTATTTATATATAAATCAAACACTTCGCTTATACTGTATGTATATGTGTCCACCTTTGGTACTACAAACATACGATTATTTTAGTACTACAAACATACGATTATTTTAGTACCGCAAACATCAATATTTTGGGATACTTCTTGTTAATAAATCAATCATATGTGATTTATAACTAGTATACAAATAGATTCACTACAAGTTCAACAGTTTCACTAAACATATTACTTTAAATGACTTTCTTAAACGTTTTTACATGATTAAAGCTCGTTATCAAACTGTCTTACATACTGTAAGCTTCCTTTCAAAATCGGTTACAAAGGTGTTTTCAAACAATGGTTTTACGTGTACTTAAACTGTCTTATCAAACAAAATACTTTCAATCATTTTATAAACTGACATCAAGTCACAAACCTTTATTAGACTTTTCAACGGTTTTACAAAACTTCTTTATGCTTTTATATTATAAATTGCATGCCTCTGTATGTATAGTTATATAAGAAATGTTTAAAAGACTTAGAAAGGCTATCCACCCTATTTCCTTTTCGCGCCTTGAGATGTGGTCTGGTGGGATATTGGGTATTCGTCCGAAAGTCGTTTAAATATTAGTTATATATCATGTATACACATATGGTCATAAATGTTCCCTCAGTAATTTAGTTCCGATACAAATAGATATCAATGGTGTATAAACCTACTTGGTCACTCATCAATTACATTCTAGTAAACTATTATAGGAATAGTTTAGAGTAAACAAAACATTTTCACTACTTCAAGAAATTACACCAGAGTCAGTTCATTCATGAGTCCAGACTACATGTTATATGAAGGAATACTCTTACTTGAATACTTATACATTAATACTTATACATGAATACTTATACATGAATACTTATACATGAATACTTTTACATATACATTATATGGCAATTTAATATTACATGTTATATGTCTAGATATGGTTATATTGTTCGCCTTTCTATATTTACCTTGTGATTCAATCACATCATCGATGAGGTAGACTGAGACTTTATCTCCTAGTACCACATCATACTTTGAGGGACTAACCATTCCGACAACCACTGCTAGCTACAAAGGTAAATGAACAATCTACGGATGTTCTAGGTTGATACCATCGTGGGTATACATAAGGGACTAACTATTCCTACACCCGACTGTTAGCAACAGAGGGAAATGAGCAGTCTACGGATGTTCTAAGTTGATACCATTTCAGGTATACTTAAGGGGCTACTAATATGAGTTAAACAAGGAAAAACCATCACATTTTCAAGAGATACGTACTGTTAAAACAGTCAGGTCTAGGTAAAAGACTACTTTCAAAACATTCGAGTCTTGGTAGAAGACTACTTTTATACTAGTAGGAAATATGGGATTTTCTAGAGCTTTTCATACTTATACTAAATGTTTCATCATTCATTTACCAGTCTTTCATATCAACTAATCAAAGTAATGACATTAAATACTTATGAACTCACCAACTTAAATGTTGATCTACTCTTTCAAAATAACTTGTATTCTCAGGTTACAAATAAACAGGTGTCGATACAAGGTTTAGAGAAGATGGAGCACTCAAGACTCGTCTTTTATTTTGATAAGTTATTATCATATCTTGTACAATGAAAGAAAACACTTGTAATTAAAATTATACTATTGATGTAATGGATGATGTTGTTGCTTGTTTACTACTTTACATTTGTTGTGATGCATACATGACGTCCTCCGCCCCAGAACGTTTCCGCCGTTCGTGGTTTTGGGGTGTGACAAATGGCATGTTTAAATCTCGATATGCCCCTCTTGTTTGTGACTGGGATGCCGAGGATCACAAATCGGGTGTGAATTACCATGCAAATTCACATGGTGCCTTCATTGTAACAATCACCTATTCGATGTGCCGGTAAACCACACACGCTCCATCAAACTATGATAAACAATGAATCACCCTTTGCCACCTTTGCTTAGAACCAATTAGTGTGCCGGTAAACCACACACGCTCCACTAACATCTTAGCAAGGGTGCAAAGTGTAATTTCATGGGATTGCATCAATTCACTTTTCCTAAAGTAACTAAGATTGGGAAATTTTTAAAACGTGTAGTTACTTTGTATTTATTATTATACTTTTAATGAGAGGATGAGGTTGCCCTATCCTACCCGTTCGGCTAACGACCCTCCACCAATGAAGAAAGCGGTGAGTGTGAGTGTACACCCATTAAGCGCCATTTTATTGGTCGCAACCTTATACCCACCTTATAGATCGGCTTCGTGAATGAGGCCTACTAACGGTAAGACTAGCATTTAGTTATACGTATATATATTATTCTAGTAATATCATATTAGTATAAGGTTGTGTTTTAAACCTTTTAAAACGTAGGGTTTGAAATTTAAGTTGTCTAAATTAAAACCTTTTAATCACAAATATAAATTTCAAAACTTTAGGGCAAGTTTTAAACATTTTAAAACATGGAGGATCAAATAACAAATAATTCCAATTAACAATTAATATCCTAATTATCTTTATTTGATTTATCCAAGATTTCTTTTAAGATAATTATCAAAATAATTAATCAATTATCATATAAGGAAATTAAATATTTTATTAGATGATAAATATCTTTAATTAGATCAAGATTATAGTCATATATATTAGAAAAACGGATTAGGGTTGATCTAATATGATTAAGGTAAGTTTCCATAAGATAAACATGAAAAAATCCCGGTTTTGCCTAATCCTGACGCCCGGACTAGCCGAGTACACAAAGGGACTCGCAGAGTCAGGCCTACTCGTCGAGTCCACTTTGGAACTCGCCGAGTCCATGACTCATAAACCCAAAAATCGAATTTTGCAGGTTTGTTTCAGTTAATCAAGCAATAATTTAAAGAAAACCAAGCTAGTCTCTGATACCACTGATGGGTTTTAGCCATAAGAACTTTCCTATGTGCGCATGCAAAACCCTAATGCTCGGATCTAGGCTTTCTAATTAAACATGCTTTGAGTCCAAGACTTCTAATGGCTAATTAGGTTAAATAACAACATTGAAACAGATCTAAAATCATACCTTTGAGTTCCTTGTTGATCTTGTTGTCTTACAGCTTCTAGAGTCACAAATGTCACTCCTCTAATGGCTTACAAACACCAATAGCAAGCAAGATGATTTAGGAGAGAGGAGAGGGGAGGAATTCGGCCAGAGTATCTCTACTTTAGATGGTGTGTCGAATTCCCTCACCACTAGGGTCTATTTATACTTGTAGACTCCTTAAGGATTACAGCTTTAACCCTAATTGGATAATCTTCTCTTAAGCTATCCAAATCCATTCCATAGATAAGTCTTTGGATGATTTTAGCTATCCTATATCTCATAGAATTCGTCCAAAGCATATCCCAATGGATTTACAGTCTAAAGTTTAACTATCAAACAATTGATAATTTATACTCCTTTATTTAATTAATCTCTTTAAGTCACCAAATTAATTCCAATTAATTTATGACTTATATTAATCAAATAACCATATATTATTCCTTATAATATTTACTCTCTTTTAACAAATCATCCATCAAGTTGCTATGGTGAAGGCAACCCAAAAGGACCATGCACAACCGGATCAAATACTTGCCTAATATAGTTGCAGTCTTAGACACTATTTCAACAATAACAACAAAAGCATTTTCGTGTTTAAAACCCTAATTTACTAGACTATGATTTTATATATTACTCCTAATTTCATAATATTTAGGCAACATAACAGCTATATCTTGAAGTAAAACTAGGTTTTATCTTGACCTAAAACCAATAATAACAACATATAACGTTCCTAGTTTTATCTTGACATAAAACTATCAATAACAATACTAAGTTTTATCTTAACATAAAACTAACAACAACAACATATAACATATCCAGTTTTATCTTGACATAAAACCAATAATAGCAACATACTTTATAACTTAACATATAAAACTTCTGAATATAACTTCGGAACTATATCACACACAACATATATATAGAATCCTAAGTATAACTCAAGATCTACATTATTATACTACTATAACAATAACGTGCTAACAAGTTGACAATAGTTGTATATATTCGAAGTATTATATTTAGAGCAACTATATCTCGGTTATTATAACTATATACGTTGATGCTAATATACTATCATATAATGATAACGTATATATAATATTTAGCATGTGTTTTCCCCCGAAAATATTAGAAAGTGGGGTCATGAAACTCACCTTAGTAGTGTGATCTTCGGAAATGAGAAACAAAGAAAGTAGGATATGTAAGGAATGAAATGGTCTTGATCTCTATTTATAGGCTCTTCTAGGCCATTTTACGTCGTGGCATACCTAGGGTCACATCATGGCCATCCTTGAGTCACCCTGTAGCTTTAACATGTGTTTTCTAGCCCCGATTAGTGTCCCAGACATGTTTCACGTCGTGGCTTTAATCGCCACGTCGTGGCTTAGGGCGGATAGGGTTTATTGCCACATGTCATGCTCTAAGATAGCTGCATCTTCGGAAGGTCATAACTTTTGCATACGAACTCCGTTTTTGACGTTCTTTATATGCACGCATAGCTAGTTCTGAGTACTACAACTCTATATCAGGATCCAATCGCTATTTATAAACCGATTTTATATTCCTATTATTATAGAGATTTATAGTGTTCGGTTTATCATAACTTCTTCATGCGAAGTCAGATTCAGATGTTCTCTATATTTTTTGGAATCGTATGGACGCATACTTTGATTTATACCGTGAAGTATGTATGAAAGTTCATATTTATATTAGAATTATCATGAAATACATAGTGAGTTTACTACATTACTAGTTTAACAAAATCACATTACATGATTGGTATAATCACATGTGATTGTTATTGACCTATTTTGACTAGTGTCAAATTCTCCCCCCGTTGATAAAATTTCATCCCAAATTTTATTTTTAACTAGATACCACTGATGGGTACTAGATAGCTTTCGTGCTTCCTGTTACAATTGACCTACCACGAACTAACTTCCTTGACTCAATAACTTTGGACATTCCTTCTTGATATGTCCAATTTCACCAAACTTAAAACACGCTCTTCCTCCATCATAGCCGATTCCAATGTTTGTTCCTTGATTTCATGTTGTAGTTGTGCTCCTGCAGTAACTAGCAGTGTGTCCCTTCTTTTTGCACTTCATAAAAATATAACAGTCAGCTGCATGCTGATGGTTGCATTGACTGCACCATGAATAGTTACCTAAGTGATGATGATTACACTGAGTGCACCATGGGAGTTTTCCAGCATACTTCCTTGGTTGCATGGGTATTGTTGTTGTGGCTGCATAACTAGTTGCCACATCTTGTCTTTCCTCAAATGATTGTATGCGATTCTTCCAATTAAATTTGCGCTTGTTCGTTCCAGATTCGGGAGACTCAGCTATAAATCCCACTTGGATTTCTGTGCTGGTTAGCTGATGAGCTATACGCTTTGCACTGTCATATGTTGTAGGATTCGATGCGATCACCATTCCTTTGATTTTCGATGCTAGACCCCAGATATATTGCTCAATGTTCTTGTATTATGCGGTTACTAGTGCTGGACACATCACCGCATGATCATTAGGGTTCACAATTCTTGTTCCAGCTTATGTATTTCCTCCTTGGGGAAACTCTCCTGTACTAGCATCCTCTTCAACTCTTCCCATTGCATGGAATTGGTAGCATCAATACCCTTTGTATTCACATGGCTGTTCCACCATGTAAGTGTTGCATCTGCGAAGGTACACGTAGAAAATCGTACCATACATTCATCAGGACAGAAGCTTAATTGAAATACTGATTCTGTCTTTTCAATCCACTGGGTCAAGCTAACGAACCCTTATGTTCCATGGAAGCTCTTAGGTTTGCAATTCATAAAATCCTTGTAGGTACACATTCTGGCGGTCCTTACATTGCTTTCGTTTGTAACTTCTCGTCTTGTGACGTTACCAAGAGCTGCATCGATTCTCTGAGCTATGACTTCTTCAAGTTCTACTGAACTTATTGGAGGGTTTGTTTCTGGTGGTGGTGGTTGCGGTTGTTGTTGTTCTAGTTCTGGTTGTTGGTTCAGGTTTAGACGAGCGCTACTTCTTCTAGGCATTTTGTTTAGTTCCTATACAATTTAGATCACCAAGTGTTTAGTCTATCAAATATTACTCCCAATTTAAATAGTTCATATGATCTGATCATAATAAAATATAGTTGTACACCTACACCTAGTTGTGATAAGATCTATGCACATATAAACTTTAGTTGGAATATCTGAACTAAATCCTTGAGATCAAAAACATTCTGGGTATTTAGGTGTATTCTCATCGCGGGTCTGAGTCTTCATATATGACTCTATATTTATTATTTGTTGTATTCATTCTCTATTAATTATTGTTTGTTACTTCAGGTCTAGTTGATAAGGCACCGGCCAGTCAGGACAGTCGGTGGGCAGGATCATTTTAGCATATAGCCGTTTTGGAAACCAACAACCCAAATCGACATGTCTATCCTGTCACCGCTCCCGTAAGTAGTCCTTCAGTAGAATAATTAATAATAATTTTTTATTATAGGCTAAGGGATATACCTAAACCTAATAGAGTAAGCCCTAAACTATAGTCGTGCTTTCCTAAGAAAGTACTATTTCACTATAGTGAATAGCTCTGATACCAATCTGTCACACCCCGACCATCGGTGGAAACACCGGGCGGTGTAACGTCATTCCTCGTATCATAGTTATCAACTTCCTGAAAACACATGGAATTTAAAATACGTCAACATAAAGTTGGTGAGTTCACAAGTTTTTACTCCATATAAAAATAACACTTTTTCTCAAGTTCAAAAGTATAGTTTTGAAAGTATAATTTTGACTCTCAAACATTTAGTATACATATACTAGGTATAATGGTTTACATACCAAATAAGTGTTATACTTAAACAATACTTGAACCTAGAGTATAAGTATAAATGTTTGTAATTCTATACAAACTAAGTTGCTACGTATAAATCTTATTTCAATTCTATACAAGTAAAACCACTACGTATAAATCTATTTCAATTCTATACAAGTAAAAACGCTACGTATAAATCTATTTGAATTCTATACAAGTATGTGTGTTAGGTATAATTATCTACTTAATATACAAGTAGTACCTAGGGTATAAGTAGGGGAAACTTATACTTAACATTAATACTTGTATACGACAAAGTATAATGTTTCTAATAAATTGCTACCATGAGTCTGCAACTGCGACTGTATGACTTAGTTTTATACCTCTTATTATTATTACATGGATCACAAATTAAGGTAGTACAAGGATTACACCTTAACGTTGTACAAGGATCACACCTTGTGGTAGTACAAGATTCACACCTTGTGGTAGTACAAGGATCACACCTTGTGGTAGTACAAGGATCACACCTTGAGGGAGTACAAGGATCACACCTTGCGGTAGTAAAAGGATCACACCTTGTGGTAGTAAAAGGATCATGCCTTAGGTTAGTTTCCGCACGTTTCATCGATGCCGGAACAATAGCAATTAAAAGGATAGTTCATAACTCAGTTTTGGTTGACTGTAGCTAATAGTCACTAGTGGGGTGGTCAGCTCGTATACTAATTATACACGACTTCCTCGCTCACACGAGATTAACGAATACAGGTTAGAGGACTTTCACTAAGATCCCCAATCTTAGATGATGAATACAGTAGCTCAGGTAGACTTTGACGACGTTCTATAGTTATAACAACAAAAACATTTTCGTGTCTAAAACCCTAAGTTACTAGACTATGCTTTTATACTTTACTCCTAATTTCATAATATTTAGGTGGCATAACAGCTATATCTTGAAGTAAAACCAGGTTTTATCTTGACCTAAAACCAATAATAACAACATATAATGTTACTAGTTTTATCTTGACATAAAACTATCAATAACAATACTAAGTTTTATCTTAACATAAAACTAACAACAACAACATATAACATATCTAGTTTTATCTTGACATAATGTGACATCCCCAAAATCTCGGCCAGAAAACACCGATTTTCATTTATGCTTTTAAAATAAATTCAAAGTAAATCCTTTTCATTTGAAAGAGTTGCGGAATTTGTTCCCAAAAACAAAACATGATAAATCAATGTTTACCAAAGCATTTCATAAAAGAAATGTATTTTTCATTATATAATCAAAACTCGAGGTGTCATGTTCCGATACAGACCAATAAGCATAAACGATAACATTACAAGTCATTCAACAAATATATACATATACAGACTTGTAAACAAAACGACTTGATGGTTCATCCATCTTATGCACTTGCGCCACTTCCTGTAATACAAATAAAACTGAGTGGGTCAGACTTGGGAGCCTGGTGAGCATATAGGGTTTTCAACCCACAATAAATAATTAAATTAATTATTATCAACCAACACTAACCCAGTTAACCATTCCCGTTATTCTCACTTTATGTCCCTAAAATAACTAACACAAGGGACCTAATCTAAGAAAACTTTCATCGGGGTTCAACACATGATACAGGGGTTCCTCAGCAATATAAGTCAAATAAGGAAACCATGAGGGGGATGGAATACAGCGAATGAACACCCAAGTTCATTAACACCTACAGGTTATGAGCCTGCTAGCATTCCACTGGACTGTCTAGAAGAGCCCGTGGTCGTCATCTAAATTCCGCTAGATGACTGGATCAAAACAACATCGAGGCCTCTCATCTGTTTATTACACACCAACTATCTACCCATGTTATACCCAACATATTAGTAGATAAAAACATACATTTTTATACATATTTTCAAAACCTGTATAGCAAGGTTGATCATTACATTTTCCATATAACAGATGAGGCACACACACATAACACGTATTTCAGATAGAAATAATCAGATCTGTAAGATAGAAGAAAGTGAATATACACTCACACACATAACAACAAAATATACACATAACACGTATGTCGTATAAAATACTTCATAATTATACGTTAGGAGAAAGTAACAACACACTCGCACATATAAACAAAAATATACTTAATACACTCAAACCATACTTGTATTATTATTGCGTTTATGAAAGGTAGTATACACTCACTTGATCAGAAGATGATCGGACAACACTACAACTTGCAAAAGTAGAAATCCTCAGCAGATCAGGAAGATCTCTACAAAAATCGAACTTTTCGCGGGCAGAGCTTCGGCTCGGAAACCGCACTTCTCGGGATCTTCGGGATCTCGGGACTTGCTTCGGGACTCGGGAATATTACCGGGGCTTTGGGGTATTTCTGGCATGCAAATCGATTCAAAACGGGAGAGAGAATGGAGAAAAATAGTGTCACACCCCGAAAACCAGAGGCGGAAACGTCTCCGGGGTTGACTACCATGTTGTGTATCAAATCCAATGTACATAGTAATCACAGCAAACAAACATTACATTACATATGTATGAAAGTTTACATGTGTTTCAAAAGTAAAGTTATACAAATATACATATGCATCATATTAACAAAAGTTGAGACGAGTCTTCCACGCACTCCGTCTTCGCCAAAAAGATCACCGGGTACCTGTTTAACTTGGACCTGAGAATACAAGCGGTATGAAAATCAGCATAAAACTGGTGAGTTCATAAGCGGTTTTGTTTTGTGAAAATGTATCGGTTTCCTTTAGTTTCCGAAAAGATTTGTTATTCAAGAAAATCCCATATTTTCTTATATGAAGTTGGTTAAGTTATCATTTGCTACCAATTCGATTTTGTATTGTATTTTTCCCCAGGAAAATCCCATATTTTCCTAATTGTAAGATCGGTTGTATAACACAAAGCATAGTTTAACATCCGAAACAATATAATGAAAATCTTGGGATCACTATCCCGAAAGACATATATAAGATAGTTTGACACATCCGAAAGTACAGGTTTAAGATCATGGGAATATCATCCCGGACTAGACACTAGATAAGTTAATGTATATATGTAAATATAGATTGGAATCATGGGATCACTATCCCGTATAAGATATAGTTGAAGATACAAAACCTTGGGATCATTATCCCGTATAAGATATAGATTTAGAAAGCCATGGGATCATTATCCCGTATAAGTTATAGTTTAAGACCATGGGGAAAGACATCCCGTACAAGTTGTAAATACAAACCATGGGATCACTATCCCGAATTAGATACAAAATAGTTTGATTAATACCATGGGATCACTATCCCGAAAGAGATATATAAATAAACCATGGGATCACTATCCCGAACAAGACATAGTTTCTGAACCCAAACTGTGAATAAGCTGATATTAATACATATTGTGAGTCGGGTAACCATACTAATACGACAACGTGACCTCCTTGACATTTGTCAGACGTCGAAACGATATCCAGAAATTTGTCACCCCAGGCGTGCCCGCCTAACCATAGCTAGCAGTTAAGGTGTGGGATTGTCAGTCCCGAAAAGATCTATTCACAAATTCCGCGCTCTCCCTCCAGGAGACTCTGGTTACACTTCCGGGGAGGATTTACTGATCATCCATAAAGGGTAGTGACTATCTCACAAACCAGTACTAAACTATTCACAAGGTTCTCATAAGATATCGACATACAGTAAGTTAAGAAACATAGTACAGTAAAGTATAGATACATACATGAAATTATCGGATAATACATTCAAATGATACGGAGATAAACTGAAACAGACATAGTTTATCTAATAACTTGGTATAGATATCAGTATACGATAGAAAGAACAGTAAAGACCCCCAAATTATTCCCATAATAATTTGATTAGTTTGATTGTTTCCTTAACTAAAATCCATTTAGTTGAAATCGAGTAGTCATTCCCTATACTCAGCATATTACATAAGGAGTAAAAGAGTTTATAGATTTGTCAAAGATTGTTTGAAACACATCAATGTTGTGATTGGAAAACAGTTTTAGTTTGCTTGTATTCCCCCCTGAAAACATTGAAAACAGTGAAAAAGCCGTAGGGGTATGAACTCACCGAACGAGGTACGAGACGGTTTGGATGCTAAGAGCTGAGCCGGGACTTGTAAACACACGAGGTTCCTAATTATCATGTAAAGATACACATTTGTATCTAATTAGGACTTAGTTTATTCATATGATAGGGACACTTGTTTCAAGTCGCGAAAACACTCCGGTACAAGTGTTTGGAGTGACCCGGGTGGGAGTTTACGGCCTAAACACCCATCCCCATGAGTGACACAAGGGACTTGGGAAATGAGTTGGGACATCAAAGGAACACTCCCCTTATGGGATTTTACGGCCTAAACACCCATCCCCATGAGTTTACGGCCGTAAACTCATGATGGGTGGTTTATGGTGCAATTTTGACTTCCAACACTTAAGGGATAATTTCTAGACTTGGTTTTAAGGACTTGGAATGATTATAAAACATCAATTAGACCCCCTTTATGGGAGTTTACGGCCTAGCATAGCTCCATGGTTGTAAACTACTATTTTTCCAAGAAAATGATGTTAAATGGTGCTAGAACAAATCACATGTGATTGGTAAAATTAATCCAAGGCCTAACATGAGTTTGTATGGGATTTTTGGGGTGTTTGTGGAGTTTACGGCCCATGAAACCCCCTTCATGGCCATAAACTCTAATACATGGTGCTCCAAGGTGTTTCAAGGTCTAGAACTTGCATGAAAGGACTTCTAAAATTCATCTAAGGGCTTTAGGGGTGTTTAGTTTGCATTCTAACACCAAGAATTTTGGAGTTTACGGCCCAAGAACAAGCCTTGGCCGTAAACTCTTAGAAACCCCATAAATGTTGTGTTTTAGGCCCTCAAAGTATTTTTGGTTGGTCCCTTGATTTATTCCAAGGCTTTTGGTGGTGTTGGATGGCTTTCTAACACGTTAGAATGAGATTTATGCCAAGTTTTGTGGAGTTTACGGCCCAAGAACTCTCCTTGGCCATAAACTCATCTAAGTCCCCCAAAATTCATGTTTCAAGTGTCCAAATGCAAGAATCAAGTCCCTATAATTTATATCTAAGCCATAGAAGTGATTTGGAAGGGTTTAAGGGCATGAAAACCCTAATTATATGAGTTTACGGCCCATGAATGTTCCTTGGCCGTAAACTCCTTCAAATGGCTCAAAATATATGTTTTACATGTTTAGAGTCCAAATCTTAAAGTCTCATAGCCATATCTAAGGTCCAAACTAGTCAAGGAAGGGTTTAAAGGCTCAAAACCCACCATCTTGGGTGTTTACGGCCTAAGCACCTTCTTAGGCCGTAAACTCATGCATTTTGTCCAATTTCATGTTTAAGTGTCTAATTTGGAAGCTAACATGCTATAGATTAAGGCTAGGAAGGCACCTTAAGGATTTGAAGCCTTAAAAATTGAGTTTTGGATACTTAATCTTTGGATTTTGGAGAGAGGTTAGAGAGAGAGAGTAGTGAGAGAAGGAAAAACTTCAAATGAAGGCTGAAACATGTTTATATAGTTCCTAAAATTTGCACACGGTGGAATTCTACCCGATACCGACGTTAAACGTGGCTTTTGGTCGCACCCGATTTAGTTTCCGTCACCCGACGGGAACATTTTAAAACTTGTGAAATAATTGTTTTTGGGTAAATAACATAAGTTCCTGAGTGATTTAGACACTCATTAGAAATAAATAAACATATAAGTTTATATAATTAACTCCAAAGAGCAGACGGAACGAATCCGATAACGGCGACTTTCCGGGTAGAACGGGTTTTGGCAACGAACAAATTTCGGGTTGTTACATTATCCCCCCGTTAGAGGGAATTTCGTCCCGAAATTCAAAGAATAGGATATAGATCATGAGTTTTGAAATGAAACTCGAATGGATTTGATATTTTGGATCATCACTTTCTCAAGTGGAATCGGGTCTCTACGAAGATTTCGAAACATACGATGTGAAATTAAACTTTAGATGTTCGAATGAATTTCCCGGAAACCCTTCGGGACAGATCTTTAGTAGAAGAGCTACTAACTTCTCGTTTCCAAATGATCACCGAAACGAGGAACATGGTAATTCGTACCAGGAAAACTTTTGGATTTTAAAGCATGACACAATACGAAAGTTGATGTCGAAGATCATGAGAGTTAGGTCGAGGAAAAGACATAGTCAAGAGACCCTCTCGAAACCAAGATGACAACATGAATGGGACTCCGTCATTCCATGTTAAACGTAGCATCAACGTATTTTCGCGAAAGGTTTCCCATTAACCGAATGGAACAGAATAGTCCTCTAGACCGAGGATTCAAATTATAGGTACGAAGTTAGTGTTCTCAATCTCATTGGTTAGTCGTCTTGATGATGCACATCTCGATCACACATGAGGAATCGGGCTTAGAAAACGTCCGAATAAATAGATAACAGGTTTCTCTTCAAATACGGGAATCGAAAAGAGTTGCAGGTATAAGAGTTATCAAAGAGAAGTATACCTGCGGCGACAGAAGGATCAGTGGTGGTAGTTGCCTTGGGGCAATTACTTTTGAAGTGCCCTGCTTCACCACAATTGTAGCAGGCTGGACTGATCACTGCTCCCGATGATTGGTTCGTTGAATTGACCGGTTTTCTGCAGGTTCGAGACAGATGGCCCTTCTTGCCACAATTGTTGCAGCTCCTTTCGCGACATGGACCTGGAATGCGGTGATGGTAGTTGCACTTACCACACCAAGGAAGACTGCCAGTGTATCCACTGGTGGGAGTTTGGGCTGTAGATCCAACAACTGAGACAGCAATAGGGTTAGTAGCAGCATGGATTGCTATCGTTTGTTGTTTCCTCGAAGACCCTCTCGTACTCTGGGCCTTTCGCTTGTTCCGAGATTTCTTTTTACTTTCACCTCCACTTGTCTCCGACTCAGGAGTGGTAGTTTCCTCATCGTAGTTGTCTTCGTGATCGATCAAGATTTTCGCAAGGCATTTAGCGCTGTCGTACGTGTCTGGCTTTGTAGCCAAGACATTCCCTTTAGTTGGCTGGGTCAATCCCCAGATGAATCTTTCGATCTTTTTACTCTCCAGGGTAACCATTCCCGGACAGAGTAAAGCCAGGTCATCGAATCTTGAAGTATAAGCAGCTATGTTGGAACCCTTCATCTTCAGGTTCCAAAGTTTGTGTTCCAGTTTCTGAATTTCGCCCCGAGGGCAGTATTCTGCAAGCAGAAGCTCCTTCATAGCTTCCCAACCCATGGCATTTTCTACAGGTAGGGTTAAGGATTTGACTCGGCCGTTCCACCAAGTCAGGGCTTTATCAAGGAAGGTACAGGCAGCAAACTTGACTTTGTCAGACTCCGAACAAGCACATATTTCGAAGATTGACTCGATTTTCTCGAACCATCGAGTCAGGGAAATGACACCTCCAGTGCCATCAAAGGTTATGGGTTTTGCATTCATGAAGTCTTTGTAGGAACCCCCTCTTCGGTGTTCCTGGCTGCCTTCTGGGTTTTGTGGTTGGGGACCACCTCCAGAGCCACCGGGATTCATTTGAGACATAGCTGCCACCATTGCAGCAGTTAGAACTGTTTGAAGTGATGCGAGATCAAATTGAGGAGAAAGTGGTGGCGGAGGAGGATTATCGTTGTTCTTCGAGCTGGGTCTCTTTCTTGGAGGCATCTTGATCTAAAAAGATCAGGAAAGAGAGGATTATAAGTCCTCTGAATTGAATCAAGAGATATGGAACAGGGGATATCTCATCAAGACAGATATAGCATCATACAAAGCGATAAAGCAGGAAAGAGTTATCAAGACAGAACGTTTTATCACTAGCGGAAGGATCAAGTAACATCGCGTATACGAGGATTTTCTACGAAGTATTGACTCGAGAAATACTCCCATAGTATTTCATGGTTCGCTGCAGCGGCGATTCGTTGTTTGATATGTTAGGTAAGTTTTAGGCATGCTGCGTACCACAGTCACTCCCAAGCACATGTTGGCCGTGTCTCGAATGAATATAGTTGGCCAGGCTATATTGACCCTAGACACGACTACATAACTGCCCAGGTTTAACCGCAGTGTACAACACCCATTTACTTATGTTTTGTTCTACTTGAAGTTACGGATTCCGACGGTTCGGTATACTTGTATACTTTTGAAAATACTTATAGTTTTCAAGATACTTTTAATTCAGAGCACTGAGGCCCTTTAGTGTTTATAGTTTTATACCATGTAAGGTTTGGTATACTCTGTTCACTATAAACAAGGGCTCTGATACCAATCTATCACACCCCGAAAACCAGAGGCGGAAACATCTCCGGGGTTGACTACCATGTTGTGTATCAAATCCAATGTACATAGTAATCACAGCAAACAAACATTACGTTACATATATATGAAAGTTTACATGTGTTTCAAAAGTAAAGTTATACAAATATACATATGCATCATATTAACAAAAGTTGAGACGAGTCTTCCACGCACTCCGTCTTCGCCAAAAAGATCACCGGGTACCTGTCTAACTTGGACCTGAGAATACAAGCGGTTTGAAAATCAGCATAAAGCTGGTGAGTTCATAAGCGGTTTTGTTTTGTGAAAATGTATCGGTTTCCTTTAGTTTCCGAAAAGATTTGTTATTCAAGAAAATCCCATATTTTCTTATATGAAGTTGGTTAAGTTATCATTTGTTACCAATTCGATTTTGTATTGTATTTTTCCCCAGGAAAATCCCATATTTTCCTAATTGTAAGATCGGTTGTATAACACAAAGCATAGTTTAACATCCGAAACAATATAATGAAAATCTTGGGATCACTATCCCGAAAGACATATATAAGATAGCTTGACACATCCGAAAGTACAGGTTTAAGATCATGGGACTATCATCCCGGACTAGACACTAGATAAGTTAATGTATATATGTAAATATAGATTGGAATCATGGGATCACTATCCCGTATAAGATATAGTTGAAGATACAAAACCTTGGGATCATTATCCCGTATAAGATATAGATTTAGAAAGCCATGGGATCATTATCCCGTATAAGTTATAGTTTAAGACCATGGGGAAAGACATCCCGTACAAGTTGTAAATACAAACCATGGGATCACTATCCCGAATTAGATACAAAATAGTTTGATTAATACCATGGGATCACTATCCCGAAAGAGATATAGAAATAAACCATGGGATCACTATCCCGAACGAGACATAGTTTCTGAACCCAAACTGTGAATAAGCTGATATTAATACATATTGTGAGTCAGGTAACTATACTAATACGACAACGTGACCTCCTTGACGTTTGTCAGACGTCGAAACGATATCCAGAAATTTGTCACCCCAGGCGTGCCCGCCTAACTATAGCTAGCAGTTAAGGTGTGGGATTGTCAGTACCGAATAGATCTATTCACAAATTCCATGCTCTCCCTCCAGGAGACTCTGGTTACACTTCCGGGGAGGATTTACTGATCATCCATAAAGGGTAGTGACTATCTCACAAACCAGTACTAAACTATTCACAGGGTTCTCATAAGATATCGACATACAGTAAGTTATGAAACATAGTACAATAAAGTATAGATACATACATGAAATTATCGGATAATACATTCAAATGATACGGAGATAAACTGAAACAGACATAGTTTATCTAATAACTTGGTATAGATATCAGTATACGATAGAAAGAACAGTAAAGACCCCCAAATTATTCCCATAATAATTTGATTAGTTTGATTGTTTCCTTAACTAAAATCCATTTAGTTGAAATCGAGTAGTCATTCCTTATACTCAGCATATTACATAAGGAGTAAAAGAGTTTATAGATTTGTCAAAGATTGTTTGAAACACATCAATGTTGTGATTGGAAAACAGTTTTAGTTTGCTTGTATTCCCCCCCTGAAAACATTGAAAACAGTGAAAAAGCCGTAGGGGTATGAACTCACCGAACGAGGTACGAGACGGTTTTGATGCTAAGAGCTGAGTTGGGACTTGTAAACACACGAGGTTCCTAATTATCATGTAAAGATACACATTTGTATCTAATTAGGACTTAGTTTATTCATATGATAGGGACACTTGCTTCAAGTCACGAAAACACTCCGGTACAAGTGTTTGGAGTGACCCGGGTGGCGTTTAGGGACATGAGTGACACAAGGGACTTGGGAAATGAGTTGGGACATCAAAGGAACACTCCCCTTATGGGATTTTACGGCCTAAACACCCATCCCCATGAGTTTACGGTCGTAAACTCATGATGGGTGGTTTATGGTGCAATTTTGACTTCCAACACTTAGGGGATAATTTCTAGACTTGGTTTTAAGGACTTGGAATCATTATAAAACATCAATTAGACACCCTTTATGGGAGTTTACGGCCTAGCATAGCTCCATGGCCGTAAACCCCTATTTTACCAAGAAAATGATGTTAAATGGTGCTAGAACAAATCACATGTGATTGGTAAAATTAATCCAAGGCCTAACATGAGTTTGTATGGGATTTTTGGGGTGTTTGTGGAGTTTACGGCCCATGAAACCCCCTTCATGGCCGTAAACTCTAATACATGGTGCTCCAAGGTGTTTGAAGGTCTAGAACTTGCATGAAAGGACTTCTAAAATTCATATAAGGGCTTTAGGGGTGTTTAGTTTGCATTCTAACACCAAGAATTTTGGAGTTTACGGCCCAAGAACAAGCCTTGGCCGTAAACTCTTAGAAACCCCATAAATGTTGTGTTTTAGGCCCTCAAAGTATTTTTGGTTGGTCCCTTGATTTATTCCAAGGCTTTTGGTGGTGTTGAATGGCTTTCTAACACCTTAGAATGAGATTTATGCCAAGTTTTGTGGAGTTTACGGCCCAAGAACTCTCCTTGGCCGTAAACTCATCTAAGTCCCCCAAAATTCATGTTTCAAGTGTCCAAATGCAAGAATCAAGGCCCTATAATTTATATCTAAGCCATAGAAGTGATTTGGAGGGTTTAAGGGCATGAAAACCCTAATTATATGAGTTTACGGCCCATGAATGTTCCTTGGCCGTAAACTCCTTCAAATGGCTGAAAATATATGTTTTAAATGTTTAGAGTCCAAATCTTAAAGTCTCATAGCCATATCTAAGGTCCAAACTAGTCAAGGAAGGGTTTAAAGGCTCAAAACCCACCATCTTGGGTGTTTACGGCCTAAGCACCTTCTTAGGCCGTAAACTCATGCATTTTGTCCAATTTCATGTTTAAGTGTCTAATTTGGAAGCTAACATGCTATAGATTAAGGCTAGGAAGGCACCTTAAGGATTTGAAGCCTTAAAAATTGAGTTTTGGATACTTAATCTTTGGATTTTGGAGAGAGGTTAGAGAGAGAGAGTAGTGAGAGAAGGAAAAACTTCAAATGAAGGCTGAAACATGTTTATATAGTTCCTAAAATTTGCACACGGTGGAATTCTACCCGATACCGACGTTAAACGTGGCTTTTGGTCGCACCCGATTTAGTTTCCGTCACCCGACGGGAACATTTTAAAACTTGTGAAATAATTGTTTTTGGGTAAATAACATAAGTTCCTGAGTGATTTAGACACTCATTAGAAATAAATAAACATATAAGTTTATATAATTAACTCCAAAGAGCAGACGGAACGAATCCGATAACGGCGACTTTCCGGGTAGAACGGGTTTTGGCAACGAACAAATTTCGGGTTGTTACATTATCCCCCCGTTAGAGGGAATTTCGTCCCGAAATTCAAAGAATAGGATATAGATCATGAGTTTTGAAATGAAACTCGAATGGATTTGATATTTTGGATCATCACTTTCTCAAGTGGAATCGGGTCTCTACGAAGATTTCGAAACATACGATGTGAAATTAAACTTTAGATGTTCGAATGAATTTCCCGGAAACCCTTCGGGACAGATCTTTAGTAGAAGAGCTACTAACTTCTCGTTTCCAAATGATCACCGAAACGAGGAACATGGTAATTCGTACCAGGAAAACTTTTGGATTTTAAAGCATGACACAATACGAAAGTTGATGTCGAAGATCATGAGAGTTAGGTCGAGGAAAAGACATAGTCAAGCGACCCTCTCGAAACCAAGATGACAACATGAATGGGACTCCGTCATTCCATGTTAAACGTAGCATCAACGTATTTTCGCGAAAGGTTTCCCATTAACCGAATGGAACAGAATAGTCCTCTAGACCGAGGATTCAAATTATAGGTACGAAGTTAGTGTTCTCAATCTCATTGGTTAGTCGTCTTGATGATGCACATCTCGATCACACATGAGGAATCGGGCTTAGAAAACGTCCGAATAAATAGATAACAGGTTTCTCTTCAAATACGGGAATCGAAAAGAGTTACAGGTATAAGAGTTATCAAAGAGAAGTATACCTGCGGCGACAGAAGGATCAGTGGTGGTAGTTGCCTTGGGGCAATTCCTTTTGAAGTGCCCTGCTTCACCACAATTGTAGCAGGCTGGACTGATCACTGCTCCCGATGATTGGTTCGTTGAATTGACCGGTTTTCTGCAGGTTCGAGACAGATGGCCCTTCTTGCCACAATTGTTGCAGCTCCTTTCGCGACATGGACCTGGAATGCGGTGATGGTAGTTGCACTTACCACACCAAGGAAGACTGCCAGTGTATCCACTGGTGGGAGTTTGGGCTGTAGATCCAACAGCTGAGACAGCAATAGGGTTAGTAGCAGCATGGATTGCTATCGTTTGTTGTTTCCTCGAAGACCCTCTCGTACTCTGGGCCTTTCGCTTGTTCCGAGATTTCTTTTTACTTTCACCTCCACTTGTCTCCGACTCAGGAGTGGTAGTTTCCTCATCGTAGTTGTCTTCGTGATCGATCAAGATTTTCGCAAGGCATTTAGCGCTGTCGTACGTGTCTGGCTTTGTAGCCAAGACATTCCCTTTAGTTGGCTGGGTCAATCCCCAGATGAATCTTTCGATCTTTTTACTCTCCAGGGTAACCATTCCCGGACAGAGTAAAGCCAGGTCATCGAATCTTGAAGTATAAGCAGCTATGTTGGAACCCTTCATCTTCAGGTTCCAAAGTTTGTGTTCCAGTTTCTGAATTTCGCCCCGAGGGCAGTATTCTGCAAGCAGAAGCTCCTTCATAGCTTCCCAACCCATGGCATTTTCTACAGGTAGGGTTAAGGATTTGACTCGGCCGTTCCACCAAGTCAGGGCTTTATCAAGGAAGGTACAGGCAGCAAACTTGACTTTGTCAGACTCCGAACAAGCACATATTTCGAAGATTGACTCGATTTTCTCGAACCATCGAGTCAGGGAAATGACACCTCCAGTGCCATCAAAGGTTATGGGTTTTGCATTCATGAAGTCTTTGTAGGAACCCCCTCTTCGGTGTTCCTGGCTGCCTTCTGGGTTTTGTGGTTGGGGACCACCTCCAGAGCCACCGGGATTCATTTGAGACATAGCTGCCACCATTGCAGCAGTTAGAACTGTTTGAAGTGATGCGAGATCAAATTGAGGAGAAAGTGGTGGCGGAGGAGGATTATCGTTGTTCTTCGAGCTGGGTCTCTTTCTTGGAGGCATCTTGATCTAAAAAGATCAGGAAAGAGAGGATTATAAGTCCTCTGAATTGAATCAAGAGATATGGAACAGGGGATATCTCATCAAGACAGATATAGCATCATACAAAGCGATAAAGCAGGAAAGAGTTATCAAGACAGAACGTTTTATCACTAGCGGAAGGATCAAGTAACATCGCGTATACGAGGATTTTCTACGAAGTATTGACTCGAGAAATACTCCCATAGTATTTCATGGTTCGCTGCAGCGGCGATTCGTTGTTTGATATGTTAGGTAAGTTTTAGGCATGCTGCGTACCACAGTCACTCCCAAGCACATGTTGGCCGTGTCTCGAATGAATATAGTTGGCCAGGCTATATTGACCCTAGACACGACTACATAACTGCCCAGGTTTAACCGCAGTGTACAACACCCATTTACTTATGTTTTGTTCTACTTGAAGTTACGGATTCCGACGGTTCGGTATACTTGTATACTTTTGAAAATACTTATAGTTTTCAAGATACTTTTAATTCAGAGCACTGAGGCCCTTTAGTGTTTATAGTTTTATACCATGTAAGGTTTGGTATACTCTGTTCACTATAAACAAGGGCTCTGATACCAATCTATCACACCCCGAAAACCAGAGGCGGAAACATCTCCGGGGTTGACTACCATGTTGTGTATCAAATCCAATGTACATAGTAATCACAGCAAACAAACATTACGTTACATATATATGAAAGTTTACATGTGTTTCAAAAGTAAAGTTATACAAATATACATATGCATCATATTAACAAAAGTTGAGACGAGTCTTCCACGCACTCCGTCTTCGCCAAAAAGATCACCGGGTACCTGTCTAACTTGGACCTGAGAATACAAGCGGTTTGAAAATCAGCATAAAGCTGGTGAGTTCATAAGCGGTTTTGTTTTGTGAAAATGTATCGGTTTCCTTTAGTTTCCGAAAAGATTTGTTATTCAAGAAAATCCCATATTTTCTTATATGAAGTTGGTTAAGTTATCATTTGTTACCAATTCGATTTTGTATTGTATTTTTCCCCAGGAAAATCCCATATTTTCCTAATTGTAAGATCGGTTGTATAACACAAAGCATAGTTTAACATCCGAAACAATATAATGAAAATCTTGGGATCACTATCCCGAAAGACATATATAAGATAGCTTGACACATCCGAAAGTACAGGTTTAAGATCATGGGACTATCATCCCGGACTAGACACTAGATAAGTTAATGTATATATGTAAATATAGATTGGAATCATGGGATCACTATCCCGTATAAGATATAGTTGAAGATACAAAACCTTGGGATCATTATCCCGTATAAGATATAGATTTAGAAAGCCATGGGATCATTATCCCGTATAAGTTATAGTTTAAGACCATGGGGAAAGACATCCCGTACAAGTTGTAAATACAAACCATGGGATCACTATCCCGAATTAGATACAAAATAGTTTGATTAATACCATGGGATCACTATCCCGAAAGAGATATAGAAATAAACCATGGGATCACTATCCCGAACGAGACATAGTTTCTGAACCCAAACTGTGAATAAGCTGATATTAATACATATTGTGAGTCAGGTAACTATACTAATACGACAACGTGACCTCCTTGACGTTTGTCAGACGTCGAAACGATATCCAGAAATTTGTCACCCCAGGCGTGCCCGCCTAACTATAGCTAGCAGTTAAGGTGTGGGATTGTCAGTACCGAATAGATCTATTCACAAATTCCACGCTCTCCCTCCAGGAGACTCTGGTTACACTTCCGGGGAGGATTTACTGATCATCCATAAAGGGTAGTGACTATCTCACAAACCAGTACTAAACTATTCACAGGGTTCTCATAAGATATCGACATACAGTAAGTTATGAAACATAGTACAATAAAGTATAGATACATACATGAAATTATCGGATAATACATTCAAATGATACGGAGATAAACTGAAACAGACATAGTTTATCTAATAACTTGGTATAGATATCAGTATACGATAGAAAGAACAGTAAAGACCCCCAAATTATTCCCATAATAATTTGATTAGTTTGATTGTTTCCTTAACTAAAATCCATTTAGTTGAAATCGAGTAGTCATTCCTTATACTCAGCATATTACATAAGGAGTAAAAGAGTTTATAGATTTGTCAAAGATTGTTTGAAACACATCAATGTTGTGATTGGAAAACAGTTTTAGTTTGCTTGTATTCCCCCCCTGAAAACATTGAAAACAGTGAAAAAGCCGTAGGGGTATGAACTCACCGAACGAGGTACGAGACGGTTTTGATGCTAAGAGCTGAGTTGGGACTTGTAAACACACGAGGTTCCTAATTATCATGTAAAGATACACATTTGTATCTAATTAGGACTTAGTTTATTCATATGATAGGGACACTTGCTTCAAGTCACGAAAACACTCCGGTACAAGTGTTTGGAGTGACCCGGGTGGCGTTTAGGGACATGAGTGACACAAGGGACTTGGGAAATGAGTTGGGACATCAAAGGAACACTCCCCTTATGGGATTTTACGGCCTAAACACCCATCCCCATGAGTTTACGGTCGTAAACTCATGATGGGTGGTTTATGGTGCAATTTTGACTTCCAACACTTAGGGGATAATTTCTAGACTTGGTTTTAAGGACTTGGAATCATTATAAAACATCAATTAGACACCCTTTATGGGAGTTTACGGCCTAGCATAGCTCCATGGCCGTAAACCCCTATTTTACCAAGAAAATGATGTTAAATGGTGCTAGAACAAATCACATGTGATTGGTAAAATTAATCCAAGGCCTAACATGAGTTTGTATGGGATTTTTGGGGTGTTTGTGGAGTTTACGGCCCATGAAACCCCCTTCATGGCCGTAAACTCTAGTACATGGTGCTCCAAGGTGTTTGAAGGTCTAGAACTTGCATGAAAGGACTTCTAAAATTCATATAAGGGCTTTAGGGGTGTTTAGTAAGCATTCTAACACCAAGAATTTTGGAGTTTACGGCCCAAGAACAAGCCTTGGCCGTAAACTCTTAGAAACCCCATAAATGTTGTGTTTTAGGCCCTCAAAGTATTTTTGGTTGGTCCCTTGATTTATTCCAAGGCTTTTGGTGGTGTTGGATGGCTTTCTAACACCTTAGAATGAGATTTATGCCAAGTTTTGTGGAGTTTACGGCCCAAGAACTCTCCTTGGCCGTAAACTCATCTAAGTCCCCCAAAATTCATGTTTCAAGTGTCCAAATGCAAGAATCAAGGCCCTATAATTTATATCTAAGCCATAGAAGTGATTTGGAGGGTTTAAGGGCATGAAAACCCTAATTATATGAGTTTACGGCCCATGAATGTTCCTTGGCCGTAAACTCCTTCAAATGGCTCAAAATCTATGTTTTAAATGTTTAGAGTCCAAATCTTGAAGTCTCATAGCCATATCTAAGGTCCAAACTAGTCAAGGAAGGGTTTAAAGGCTCAAATCCCACCATCTTGGGTGTTTACGGCCTAAGCACCTTCTTAGGCCATAAACTCATGCATTTTGTCCAATTTCATGTTTAAGTGTCTAATTTGGAAGCTAACATGCTATAGATTAAGGCTAGGAAGGTACCTTAAGGATTTGAAGCCTTAAAAATTGAGTTTTGGACACTTAATCTTTGGATTTTGGAGAGAGGTTAGAGAGAGAGTAGTGAGAGAAGGAAAAGCTTCAAATGAAGGCTGAAACATGTTTATATAGTTCCTAAAATTTGCACACGGTGGAATTCTACCCGATACCGACGTTAAACGTGGCTTTCGGTCGCACCCGATTTAGTTTCCGTCACCCGACGGGAACATTTTTAAAACTTGTGAAATAATTGTTTTTGGGTAAATAACATAAGTTCCTGAGTGATTTAGACACTCATTAGAAATAAATAAACATATAAGTTTATATAACTAACTCCAAAGAGCAGACGGAACGAATCCGATAACGGCGACTTTCCGGGTAGAACGGGTTTTGGCGACGAACAAATTTCGGGTTGTTACAAATAGCAAAGAAACTCGGCAGCCTCGCATCCTATTTATAGGAGGTTGGAGCCTCGGAGTACGAGGGGCGTACGCCAGTACGTGGGGCATACTGATCCGAAATCATCACTGCGTTCGTTATCCGAAGTCCTCGAGTGCGAGTGTCGACATCTTCGCTATACACGGGGCATAGTCGAGTACGCAGGCCATACTCCGGATGAGTCCGGTGACTCGTCTTCGGATAAGGCCGGATTTTCTAATTAAAATTAAATACAAATTATTTAATAAACTTCGGAAATTCATATCTTCTTCATACGAACTCCGTTTTCGACGTTCTTTATATCCACACAAAGGTGAGATTATGCTCTACAACTTTTGTTTAGACTCCGTCGGCTAACTTTGAATTTATTTTTATTATTTATTTTTTAATAGCCCGGGACATAAAATTTCGTTATAAATTCATAACTTCTTCGTTTGACGTCCGTTCTCGCCTAAGTTTTTATCGCTTTGATACTAACAACGAGATCTTCGATTCTTGTTTAGATCAATAAGGCTAACTATCGCTCAAACGTAAATTTTACTTTTTACGTCATTCAGCGGTGCCGATTTTGTTGCGAAACTTCGACAGGTCATAACTTCTTCGTTATAACTCGTATTTCGGCATTCTTTATATCTTCGGAAACCTTGTTTCAACTACTACAACATTATCTAAAGATATCAAGTTTATTTTACACTTCAATTTTGACGCTTATTTTTATTCTTAATTAATCAAACCACATAATTAAGCAATTAAGCACAAAACACATAATACTCAAATAATACACTTCTATTATTTCAAAACGGGTTACAAAGGTTAACCTAGACTATTACATTGCTAAAAATGGCAAGCCCAGAAACAAAGGCGTTACAATTCTCCCCACCTTAGAATGATTTCGTTCCCGGAATCACACCTCAACAAACAAATGGGGATAGCGACTCATCATGTCACTCTCCGTCTCCCAGGTGAGATTCGACCCATTCGTGTCTTTCCATCGGACAAGAAGTAACTTGACCATTTTGCGTTGCAACTTCTTAGTCTTTCTGTCAACAATTGCCTCTGGTTCTTCAATCAACCTTTTGTTCTCATCGATTCTCAACTACGAAAGTGGAATCATGTCGGGAACTTCCCCCGTGAACTTTCGTAAATAACAGACATGAAAAGTGTTATGAATTCCATTAAGTTCTTCTTGTAGTTCGAGCTTGTAAGCTTGGTTCCCAATCCTCTAAAGAACTTTAAACGGTCCAATAAACCTTGGACTCAACTTTCCCCTTTTACCAAATCTTATAAGTCCCTTCCACGGCGATACTTTAAGCAAAACCGGCTCCCCAACTTCAAAAGTCATCGGTCTTCGCTTTTTGTCAGCATAGCTCTTATGACGATCCTGAGCTGCTAACTTCCTTTCCCTAATTATTTTCAACTTTTCAGCAGTTTGATGAACCATCTCCGGTCCCATAAACTGCTTTTCCCCAGCCTCAAGCCAACAAGACGGCGTACGATACTTCTGTCCATACAAAATCTTGGTAAGGTGCCATCTTAATGCTCAAGTGAAAACTATTATTATAGGAAAATTCTACTAATGGTAAATGTTCATCCCAATTACCTAGGAATTTCAAGGTACATGCTCTCAGCATATCTTCTAGTGTTTGTATCGTTCTTTCACTCTGACCATCAGTCTGCGGATGGTAAGCTGTACATAAACATAACTTGGTACCCATTTCCTCTTGTAGTCTTTTCCAAAACCTTGAGGTGAAACGGCTATCACGATCCGATACAATCGTTAGCGGAACACCGTGAAGTCTCACAATTTCCTTCACATAAGAATTTGCAAGCTTTTCCATAGACCATTTCTCCCTGGCTGCTATGAAATGCGCACTCTTAGTGAATCGATCGACGACCACCCAAATCATGTCGTGACCATTCTTTGTTCTAGGCAGTTTAGTGACAAAATCCATAGCAATGTCTTCCCACTTACCCATAGGCACAGGTAAAGGTTCTAAACTCCCATATGGTTCCTGATGTTGTGTCTTGACTCTCGCACAAGTCACACACTCTGCCACATACTTTGCAACATCAAGCTTCATCGTCGGCCACCAGTAGTAGGGTTTCACGTCCCTATACATTTTAGTGCTACCGGGATGAATCGAATACATGGTTTTGTGAGCTTCTTCCATCAGAAGATCTCTGACTCCTCCTGTCTTAGGTATCGAAATCCGATCCTGGAACACCTTCAGTCGATGACTGTTTACACCGAATACCAACGTTTTGCCCAAACGTTCCTCCTTTCGGTCATTTTTCTCAGAAGCTTCGCTTTGAGGTTTCTTTATACT
Source organism: Lactuca saligna (assembly GCF_052625555.1). Classification (NCBI taxonomy): domain Eukaryota; kingdom Viridiplantae; phylum Streptophyta; class Magnoliopsida; order Asterales; family Asteraceae; genus Lactuca; species Lactuca saligna. The sequence continues at coordinate 167,796,486 of NC_136417.1, forward strand.
TTCCACAATGGTCGAGACAACTTCAATTCCCAATGCTCTTGGCCTTTTCCTTTCAAGATTGACTTTCTGTCTGAGAGCATCAGCAACAACATTAGCTTTACCGAGATGGTAAATTATCTCACAGTCGTAGTCCTTGAGTAATTCCAGCCAGCGTCGTTGCCTCATATTTAATTCTTTCTGATTGAAGAGATATTGGAGACTCTTATGATCAGTGAAAAGTTGCAATTCGTGCCATAGAGGTAATGCCTCCATATTTTCAGAGCGAAAACTACCGCTGCCAACTCCAAATTATGAGTCGGGTAATTCTTTTCATGCTCCTTCAGCTATCGAGACGCATATGCTATCACCTTTTCTCTTTGGGTTAAAACACAACCCAATCCAACCCCAGACGCATCGCTATAAACACCGAAGTCTTCAACTCCATTGTGTAGAGAAAGTATCGGTGCCTCGCATAGCTTCTTCTTTAGCTTCTTGAATGCTTCTTTATGCTTATCATTCCAAGCATAAGTAGCTCCTTTGTGGGTCAAAGCTGTCAACGGAGTAGCGATCGAAGAAAAGCCTTGGATAAACCTTCAGTAATATCCGGCTAATCCTAAAAAGCTTCGAATCTCCGTGGGACTTTTCGGTTGTTCCCACTTCATTACAACTTTAATCTTTGCTGGATCAACCATTATCCCTTCTTGGTTGACCACGTAACCCAAGAATTGGACTTCACGAATCCAAAAATCACATTTGGAGAACTTAGCATACAACTTCTCCTTCTTCAAGACTTCTAACACTTCTCGCAAGTGTCTTCCATGCTCCTCCTGGCTTTTCGAGTAAATCAAAATGTCATCTATGAACATTATCACAGATTTATCAAGGAACAGATTACAAACTCTGTTCATTAAATCCATAAATGTTGTTGGAGAATTGGTTAGTCCAAACGACAGAACCAAAAACTCATAGTGTCCATATCGGGTTCTGAATGTAGTCTTCTCTATATCCTGCTCTCTTACTTTTAGCTGATGATATCCTGACCTCAAGTCGATCTTTGAGAAATAACTTGAACCTTGCAATTGATCAAATAGGTCATCAATCCTCGGCAACGTATATCTATTCTTTATTGTTGCCTTATTCAGCTCTAGGTAATCAATGCACATTCTCATACTTCCATCTTTCTTCTTCACGAATAACACCGGAGCTCCCAGGGTGATGAACTAGGTCTAATGAAATGTTTGTCCAATAACTCCTGAAGTTGCATCATTAGCTCCTTCATCTCCGTCGGTGCTAATCGATAAGGTGCATTTGCTACTGGTGGGGTTCCTGGTAAGAAGTCAATTCTTAACTCCACTTGTCTATCAGGCGGTAATCCAGGAAAGATCTTCGGGAAATACTTCCGGATAATCACACACCACTGGAATACTCTGCATCACCTTCTTTTCCTTCTTAGCATCAATCACGAATGCTAAATATGATGTATATCCCTTGGTCAAACACTTTCTGGCTTTCATTAGGGAAATGATTCCAGAATTCACTCTGCGTTTATCCCCATACACCATAAACGAATCTTTTCCAGGCGGGTTTACTTTAACTATCTTCTTCTTGCATAAAATTTTGGCATCATTGGCGCTAAGCCAATCCATTCCCAACACGATGTCGAAACCATTAAGTTCGATAGGTAATAATTCCTCGTGAAACTTATTCCCATTAAGGTCGATTAAGATGTTTTTCATACGATGGATAACAGGTACAAACTTGCCACTAGCAACTTCGCCTAATAAAGCATTATCTAGTCTATCAACAGGCAAAGCTAGTTTTCTACCAAATTCATGCGATATAAAGGAGTAGTTGGCTCCAGAATCAAATAAAATTTGGGCTGGCAAATTGTTAATGAGAAAGGTACCTGAAGCGACATCAGCTTCATCCTTAGCAGCTTCCAGTGTCATCTGGAATGCTCTTGCCTTCGGCTTTGGTGGAATGTTGGGCTTAGCTGCCTCTTTCTTCTTCAGATTGTCTTTCAAAATGTGCCCCTCTTCATTACAACCAAAACACATCCTTTTGTTGTTTGGACATTCATTGGCAAAATGTCCAACCTTTCCACACTTGTAGTAGGTCACATCCTCGCTACATTTCCCAAAGTGATTTTTCTTACACTTATCACACTACTTTGCTTCGCCTCCTTTTCCTCCAAACTTTTTTGAATCAGATTTCGAAAATTTGCCTTTCTTACCAGAACCAGATGTTCCCTCGAACATTCTGTTCTCACCAACCTCAACCTTGTTGGTGGTTCTCCCCTTTATCATGTTCTCAACAGACTTGGCAGCCCAGATAGCTGCCTGTAGAGTATGTGCCTGACGTACTAGCTCCTCGTACTCCCATGGGAGTCCCTTCACATACCGGTCCACCTTTGTCAGCTCATCTGGAACGATACGCAAGGCAAAATCCATCTTATCGATGAAGTTATTGGTGTATTCATCGACTGACATGCTGCCTTTCATTAGTGTCAGAAACTTGTTCTCTAGCTCCAATAGATTTTGAGCCGAGCAGAACTTGCGTTTGAACTGCACCAAGAACTCAGCCCATGTCAATTGCAGTGGCTCATTTGGGCTTAAAGTCTTCCCTAGAGTGTTCCACCAACGAACGGCTCCACCTCGGAACTGACGCACTGCATAGATAGTCTGCAACTTGCCTCTGCAGCCACAAGTCATGAAGGCCAATTCCATATCTGAGATCCAATCCATAACTCCTATCGGGTCCTCTTTTCCATTGAAGGTTGATGGTTTGCAAGTTAGAAAGTCCTTGTACTTGCATCCCATTCCATCATTCCTTCCATCATGGTTGTCTCGCCTAACTATCGGTGGGTTGGCTTGACCAAAAGACCCACTGAAGTTTCCACCTTCCAAGTGCCCTTCATTTAATTCAGGCTCTTCCACACGAATTGACAGTTCTTCACGATTCTATTGAAGCAACCGTCTAGTTTCATCCATCTGACGATCCAACATCGTTTGAATCATCATTTGCACACCAGCCATTGTAATTGGCTCAGGTGCTGCTGCTACGACAGGTCTTTGCTCAATCACTGGTGGTTGATTCCTGTTTTCATCTGCATTTCCAACTCCACTTCTTGTTCTCACCATTTTTGATCTACACACCGAATAAGGTGAAATTAGATCCTCATTCACGATAGATATTCAAATCATCCTTATCGCTCCGAAACGTTTACATGCTAGTTCTAATATCGTAGACGTACGCTTAGAATCCTACACACATAAAGTTTCTAGATCCGGTCGGCAACAGACCATAGATCCGAACAAATAATATCATATATGGCAACATATAACATTTAGCACATAAAGCATTTTAGGCAACTTTCCTAAAATAAACTAGTGCTCGTGTAAAAAATATAACAGACACACATCTCAAAATTTCACTTAGCATTCTATGTTTAAGTATAGAAATCCTAAAAATTCCTAGTTCGCTTAAACTAATGCTTTGATACCAACTGTGACATCCCCAAAATCTCGGCCAGAAAAGACCGATTTTCATTTATGCTTTTAAAATAAATTCAGAGTAAATCCGATTTGAAAGAGTTGCGAAATTTGTTCCCAAAAACAAAACATGATAAAAAAATGTTTACCAAAGCATTTCATAAAAGAAATGTATTTTTCATTATATAATCAAAACTCGGGGTGTCATGTTCCGATATAGACCAATAAGCATAAACGATAACATTACAAGTCATTCAACAAATATATACATAAACAGACTTGTAAACAAAACGACTTGATGGTTCATCCATCTTATGCCCTTGCGCCACTTCCTGTAATACAAATAAAACTGAGTGGGTCAGGCTTGGGAGCCTGGTGACCATATAGGGTTTTCAACCCACAATAAATAATTAAATTAATTATTATCAACCAATACTAACCCAGTTACTCATTCCTGTTATTCTCACTTTATGTCCCTAAAATAACTAACACAAGGGACCTAATCTAAGAATATTTTCATCGGGGTGACAACACATGCTGCGGGGGTTCCTCAGCAATATAAGTCAAATAAGGCAACCATGAGGGGGATGGAATACAGCGAATGAACACCCAAGTTCATTAACACCTACAGGTTATGAGCCTGCTAGCGTTCCACTGGACTGTCTAGAAGAGCCCGTGGTCGTCATCTAAATTCCGCTAGATGACTGGATCAAAGCAACATCGAGGCCTCTCATCTGTTTATTACACACCAACTATCTACCTATGTTCTACCCAACATATTAGTAGATAAAAACATACATTTTTATACATATTTTCAAAACTTGTATAGCATGCTTGATCAATTCATTTTCCATATAACAAATGAGGCACACACACATAACACGTATTTCATATAGAAATAATCAGATCTGTAAGATAGAAAAAAGTGAATATACATTCACACACATAACAAAAAAATCTACACATAACACGTATCTCGTATAAAATACTTCATAATTATACGTTAGGAGAAAGTAACAACACACTTGCACATATAAACAATAATATACTTAATACACTCAAACCATACTTGTATTATTATTGCATTTATGAAAGGTAGTATACACTCATTTGATCAGAAGATGATCGGACAGCACTACGACTTGCAAAAGTAGAAATCCTCAGTAAATCTGGAAGATCTCTACAAAAATTGAACTTCTCGCGGGTAGAGCTTCGGCTCGGAAACCGCACTTCTCGGGATCTTAGGGATCTGGGGACTTGCTTCGGGACTCGGGAATATTACCGGGGCATCGGGGTATTTCTGGCGCGCAAATTGATGCAAAACGGGAGAGAGAATGGAGAAAAATAGCAAAGAAACTCGGCAGCCTCGCATTCTATTTATAGTAGGCTGGAGCCTCGGAGTACGCGGGGCGTACGCCAGTACGTGGGGCGTACTGGTCCGAAATCGTCACTGCGTTTGTCATCCGAAGTCCTCGAGTGCGAGTGTCTACATCTTCGCTGTACGCGGGGCGTAGTTCGGATGAGTCCGGTGACTCGCCTTCGGATAAGGCCGGATTTTCCAATTAAAATTAAATACAAATTATTTAATAAACTTCGGAAATTCATATCTTCTTCATACGAACTCCATTTTCGACGTTCTTTATATCCACACGAAGGTGAGACTATGCTCTACAACTTTCGTTTAGACTCGGTCGGCTAATTTTGATTTATTTTTATTATTTATTTTTTAATAGGCCGGGACAGAAAATTTCGTTATAAATTCATAACTTCTTCGTTTGACGTTGGTTCTCGCCTAACTTTTTATCGCGGTGATACTAACAACGAGATCTTCGATTCTCGTTTAGATCACTAAGGCTAACTATCGCTCTAACGTAAATTTTACTTTTTACGTCATTCAGCGGTGTCGGTTCAGTCGCGAAACTTTGACAGGTCATAACTTCTTCGTTATAACTCGGATTTCGGCATCCTTTATATCTTCGGAAACCTTGTTTCAACTAGTACAACATTATCTAAAGATATCAAGTTTATTTTACACTTAAATTTTGACACTTATTTTTATTCTTAATTAATCAAACCACATAATTAAGCAATTAAGCACAAAACACATAATACTCAAATAACACACTTCTATTATTTCAAAACGGGTTACAAAGGTTAACCTAGACTATTACATTGCTAAAAATGGCAAGCCCAAAAACATAGGCATTACACATAAAACCAATAATAGCAACATACTTTATAACTTAACATATAAAACTTCCGAATATAACTTCAGAACTATATCGCACACTACATATATATAGAATCCTAAGTATAACTCAAGATCTACATTAGTATACTACTATAACAATAACGTGCTAACAAGTTGACAATAGTTGTATATATTCGAAGTATTATATTTAGAGCAACTATATCCCGGTTATTATAACTTTCTAAGTTGATACTGATATACTATCATATAATAATAACGTATATATAATATTTAGCATGTGTTTTCCCCCGAAAATATTAGAAAGTGGGGCCGTGAAACTCACCTTAGTAGCGTGATCTATAGAATCTAAACGGTCAGAGGCTCGTCGTAGTCAAGCATGGGAAGGGAAAACCGCCTTCGAAAACGAGAAAGAAAGAAAGTAGAAGGTGTAAGGAAGGAAATGGTCTTGATCGTTATTTATAGGCTCTTCTGGGCCATTTCACGTCGTGGCCATCCATGAGTCACCCCGAAGCTTCAACACGTGTTTTCTAGCCCCGATTTGTGTCCCAGACACGTTTCACATCGTGGCCTTAATTTCCACGTCGTGGCTTAAGGCGGCTAGGGTTTCTTTCCACGTGTCATGCTCTAAGACAGCTGCATCTTCGGAAGGTCATAACTTTTTCATACAAACTCTGTTTTTGATGTTCTTTATATGCAAGGGTAGCTAATTCCACGTACTAAAACTATATATTAGGTTCCAATAGCTATTTCAAAACCTACTTTAAATTCCTCTTGTTATAGAGACTTATAGTGTTCGGTTTATCATAACTTCTTCATGCGAAGTCAGATTCAGATGTTCTCTATATTTTTTTGGAATCGTATGGACGTATACTTTGATTTATACTATAAAGTATGTATGAAAGTTCATATTTATATTAGAATTATAATCAAATACATAGTGAGTTTATTACATTACTAGTTTAACAAAATCACATTACATGATTGGTATAATCACATGTGATTGTTATTGACCTATTTTGACTAGTGTTACAATTAATTTATACAGAACACACATGTATTAAAATTATATATTTAATGCAATGGATGATGTTTGTTCGCTTATTTACTATTGCTGTGTTGTGATACAATACATGACGTCCTCCGCCCAAGAACATTTCCGCCGTTCTCGGTTTTGGGGTGTGACAGATTGGTATAAGAGCATTGTTTATAGTGAATTGAGTATATCAACCCATAAAAGATATATTAACACTAAACCCAATGGGATTAAAACACTCTGACAAAGAGTTTATACTTTTAAATAATAAAATACTTAACTAAGTATACATACCTGCATTCATACTAAAATCAGTGTCATAATGACAAATACAAAAGTATTACGATTGTTGAATATCACAAGTAAGCTTGGGGATGTATGGTCACTACTGGGAGTGGCATAGCTTGATCAACTATGCTGGTCCGAGGAGTCATTAGCATATGCCCACGAATGGTTGTGATGTGGCAACAAGTCTAAAAAATTACCAACACTACTACAATGAGAACCTTAGAACAAATCATAACTTAAAATACTATAGGAGTATTTCATGTTACTATAAATATCTTATCTAGTTCGTCTCTTAAACTAATTCTCTTACCCCTACTTCTGGCGTATATAACATGGCTGGATTCCATCATCATGGCGACTTGTACTTTCCACCTCATGGCAATGCTAGATGGGTTGAAGAAGAGCCCGAAGATGAGCATCCAATCCCCTTGGATGACCACCTCGCAGAAGGCTTCTCGGATGGATCGGACTCCGAGCCCGAAGTCAACAACTTACCTCAAGTAGGTGAAGCCCCGAATAACAATCCCCCGACTCACGTTTCAAGGTCCCACACTCTTGTGGGCAACAAACTTGAATCGCTGGAGCAATGAACAAGGTCAACCCTTACCCTACAATAGGGACCGAAACTTTTACAACATAAGCGAGGGTGGCTCGGCTGATCTAGCGCTACCAATCATGGTCTGCAGGATTGCTCGGAATGTTGAATAAGGTCGAGCAGCCATCAACCGAGTAGCAGATATTCATGCCAACTTTGGTGTTAACACGGTACACATTAGCCATCTCGAAGAAGCAATGGAAAGAACCAGGAGGAGAAATGAGACTCTACAGCAACAACTAGCTGCCTCCCGAGCTGAAGTCATAGAACATTGAGTTCGCTAGAGGGCTCATGAACGACACCTGCAAGAAGTGATTCGTCAGATGGAAGACCTTAGGGTTCACCCGAGGAATTCCCATCGCTGTTAGAAGATGTCTAACACATCTTTTCTTTTGATTAAGGAATAGCCTTTCTTTTTCCGTGCTCTATGAAGCATTTGTCTTTAAAATATTCATGTCTTTCAAGTACATTATTAGACTACTAAATTGCCAATATTTTCCCCTATGGTATGATGTAAGACCTTTAGTTAGGTCATTTTCCTGAACTTATTTTCATCATTAATACCAGTAATTTTGGCATGTTATCTAGTTTATTCAGAAAACTCATACTATCACCTGTTGCTGAACTATGGCAATTTAGTTCATAAGACACATTCATTTTCTATACTTTTGAATTCTTAACATTGTTTTTATCTTTTCAACTTATAGTTGAAACATGCCACCTCGTAGAAATACCAAGCGTAACAATGGTGAGGAAGCACCAATACCACCACCACCACCTCCACCTTCTCAGTTTGATGCCACTATGTTCCAAGCGGTTGTCACTGCGGTAGTAGCGGCTGCCATGGCACAAATCAATACTCATGTCCCTAGTGGATCAGCAATTGGAACACCCCTTTCTAACCACGACGAGAGTCATGGGCACCCCAGACAGTGCAACAACAAGGATTTTTCAAATGCCAAACCCCGAATATTCAATGGAACAGGCGGGGTGATGGTTTTGAGGCAGTGGATAGAAAAGACCAAAGCAGTCTTTGAAATATGCGCCTGCCCGGAGAACAATAAAGTAAAGTTTACTGCTTGCACCTTTTCTGACCGGGCCTTAACTTGGTGGAATGGCCACGTTAAGTTACTGACCCTGGTGGTGGCAAACTCAATAAGTTGGAAGAACCTGAAAGCCATGCTGATGAGAGAGTACTGTCCTCAAGGGGAAGTTCAAAAGCTCGAGCAGGAACTCTGGGGTCTTAAAATGGTTGATTATAATGTATCATCCTATGCTAATATATTCTTTGGTTTGGAAATTCTTTACCCATATATGGTTGCTTTTGAGAGCAAGAAGATAGAGCGATTTATTTGGGGTCTTTTGCCTCAGATACAAGCAAGTGTGCTAGCATCAAGGCCTGCGACTTTTGATAGTGCCAAAGAACTGGCACAATCTATCATCGACCACGGGAGCTACCAGAACACAACAGCTAGTTACAGTGAATGCTGCTGTTGTAGCTGTCACACCCCGAAAACCGAAGGCAGAAACATTTCCAGGGCGGACTCCACGTTAAGTATCAAATCCAATGCACATTGTAAGTAAAGTAAACAACCATTACATTACATATAGAATTTACATTTGTTTCAAAAGTAAAGTTGTACAAGTGATATACATATGCATCATATTAACAAAAGTAAAGACGAGATCTTCAGTATGCTCCGTCTTCTCCAAAAAGGATTGTTGGGTACCTCTCTATCACTGACCTGATAATACAAGCAGTTTGAAAATTAGCATAAAGCTGGTGAGTTCATAAGATATTTGCTTTCTGAAAATGTACCAGTTTCCTTTAGTTCACCAAAGAGGTTGTTATCCAAGAAAATCCCATATTTTCTTATGTAAAGTTGATTTACCAAAGAGGTTGTTATCAAAGAAAATCTCATATTTTCTTATGTAAAGTTAGTTTAGTTATCACTTGTTACCAATTCGTTTATGTGTTGTATTTTACCCCAGGAAAATCCCATATTTTCCTAAATGTAAGACCGGTTGAATATTACAGAGTATAGTTTAATACATAAAACTATATATATTGAGGATCATGGGATTACTATCCCAAACTAGATATGAATTAGTTTAAAATGTGCAATCTATAGATAGAGAATAGTTTGAAAACCATGGGACTCACATGCCGTACTAAGTACAAGACAGTTTGATATTTATGGAAACATAGATTGGAAACCATGGGACTACCATCCTGTACTAGGTATAGATTCAAAACCATGAGATTATCATCTCGTATTAGATATAGTTTCAAAACCTTGGGACTACCATCCCGTATAACATATAGGTTGAAATCATGGGATTATTATCCCGTACTAGAAATAAGTTAAAGACCCTGGGACTACCATCCCGCATTAGATTTAAGATCAATAGACTGAAAACCACGGGACTACCATCCCGTACTAGATATCAAAACTATAGATAGAAAGTAGATATGGAATTGAAACAAAGTCTAAACCAAACTCCAAAGCAATATTGTGAATAAACTTATATTAATACGTATTGTGAGTCGGGTAACCATGCTGATACAACAAAGAGACCTCCTTGATGCTTGTCAAACGTCGAATGATATCCAGAAATTTGTCACCCCAGGCGTGCCCGCCTAACTGTAGCTAGCAGTTAAGGTGTGGGTTTGTCAGTCCCGAATAGATCTATTCACAAATTCCTCGCTCTCCCTCCAGGAGACTCTGGTTACACTTCCAGGGAGGATTTACCGATCATCCATAAAGGGTAGTGACGAACTCACAAGGTAGTACTAAACTATTCATAGGTTTCTCATATGATATCAAACATACAAAAGATTATGAAGCATAATACAGTGAATACAACTATATACAATGAAATCATCTGGCAATACATTCAAGATGAAAACGAGATAAACTGAACCAGACATTGTTTATCTAATAACTTAGGATACATATCGGTATGTGATGAAACAAGAACTAAAGAACCCCAAATTATTCCCGTAATAATTTGATTAGTTTGGTTATTTCCTTAACTGAAATTTATATAGTTGTAGTTGATAAATCATCCCTTATGCTCAGCATAATACATAAGGGGTCAAGGTATTTATAAATTTGCCAGGTATTATTTGAAATACATCAATGTTATGTATTGAAAACATTTGTAATTTTCTTTTATCCCCCCCTAAAAACATTGAAAAACAATTGAAAAAGGGTAGGGGTATGAACTCACCGGACGAGAAATGTGATGATTTTGGATGCTAAACGTTGGTTCGGGGCTTGCAAACGTACGAGATTCCTATGTATAATGAAAGGATACACATTTGTATCTAATTAGGACTTAGATTACTTAATTGATAGGTAAAAACACTTTTAGTCGCGGAAACACCTCATTTCAAGTGTTTGGAAGGACCCGGGTGACATCTATGGACGTGTAATGGCACTAGGGACTTCCAATTTGAGTTTACTCTAAAAGAGTAAACTCATACAAGAGTTTTCGTCCCATAGCACCCATTCCCCATGAGTTTACGGTCGTAAACTCATGGTGGGGTGTTTTTGGTTGTTAAATGGCTTCATATGACTAGGGAAAATTTGCTAGGATTAAATATAAGGCCTTGGAATGGATTAAGTTCACATAGGGACCATTTATTGGAGTTTACAGCTATAAACATGGAGTTTACGGCCGTAAACTTCCCCATACATAGAATCCTTAATGTTTTTGGTCCTTAAATCAATCACATGTGATTCTAAAAATCCCTACAAGCCTTGAAATGAATTTGGCGCACCAATTGATATACTTTTAGGATTTTACGGCCATGGGACACATATTATGGCCATAAACTCTCAAATGATGGGTTTGGATGAGTTTAAGGCCCCAAAACTATTTTTGGTTGGAGCTATGATTTATTCTAAGGCATTTGGTGGTGTTGGATGGCTTTCTAACACATTGGAAATGAGTTTCCACCCATGTTTGAGGATTTTACAACCCAAGCACATGCCTTGGCCGTAAACTCATACAAATCCTTCATAATTCATGTTTGAAGTGTTCTAAGTCCATTACCAAATTTCTAAAAGTCATAACTAGGTCTAGTTTGAGTCATGGAAGGGTTTAAGGGCTTAAAAACCCTTTAAATATGTGTTTACGGCCTAGGCACCTTCCAAGGCCGTAAACTCATATACAAGGCTCTAAATCATGATTTAAGGCATTCTAGGTCCATTCCATAAAGTCATCTAGCCATATCTAAGGTCCAATTGTGGTTTGGAAGGGTTTTGTTGCTGCAAAAACCCCATTTAGTTGAGTTACAGCCTAGGACTTTTCTAGGGACGTAAACTCATAATAATGGTCCTAATCCATGGTTTAAACTCGAATTTGAAGGCTAGAGAGGTTGCATAACAAGTTAGGGAAGGTACCTCAAAGATTTGGAGCCTTAAATTGATGATTTGGACCCTTAAACTTGGATTTAGGAGAGAGGTTAGAGAGAGAGTAGAGAGAGGAAGAAAAAGCTTCAAATGGATGTTTAAACACGTTTATATAGGTCCTAAAACTTGTACACGATGGAATTCTACCCGATACCGGCATTAAACGGGGCTTTTGTTCGCACCCGATTAAGTTTTCGTAACCCGGCGGGGACGTTTCTAACTTTTTGAAATAAACATTTTTGGGCTAATTCATGAGTTCCTAAAGGGTTTGGACACTCATTGGATTATAATAAACATATAAATTTTAAATAATTTTACCCAAAACAAAAACGGAACGAATGGACTAACGGTGAACTTTTACGGGTAGAACGGGTTTTCGACGATCGAAAACTTCGGGTTGTTACATTATCCCCCCCGTTATAGTGAATTTCGTCCCGAAATTCAAAGATTAAGATATAGATTACGAATTGGAATGAGAGATGGATAGATTTGTTGCCTCGGATTTTCATGCTCTCAAGTGGAATCGGGTCTCTGCTGGGCGCTCTAGTGAACCCTCACCATCGGGACATGTATTTGTTTCGTACATTAACTCTCTCAATCCATAATCTCAATTGGTTTTCCCATGGAGGTTCCAACCCTTGATGACTTTGATCTCCTCAAAGAAATCACTAGGGTTTCGTCGGGTAGGTACTGCTAAAGATTCGAGACGTGAACTACTGGATGTATGTTACTAAGTTCTGAAGGTAACCGAAGTTTGAAGATTGCGGAATCGACTCGACGAGGATCATGAAGGGTCTGATGGTTCTAGAAGAAATTTATGGATATGTAGGTGATAATAATCGATGGGACCCAAGAATCGACGGGTTTCTATGGGTATCTCTGATGCCGGCTAATTCCCTATCGCATTAGCTGTTGGAAAGTTCACGGGTATGACTGCTTTGCTTAGCTATATGATCAAGGAGAATGATTTGACCGAAAGGGTACCATTACTAACCTGTAGTGATCATATTAATTCTTGGTCACCATCTTGGAAATGTCCTCCTCACTGAGGTTTGGTCACGAGGTAGTTCCAAAGATTAGACCAGCGTGAGTCTTGGCTATACTTCGGAAGGAATTCTCGGAATCCTTCGGGAAAGACATTTAGGAAAAAGAGTTGTAGACTTCTCATTTCCCGATGATCACAGGATCGAGGGATACGTGTCAATTCTTATCAGGAAAACTTTTCGAGCTTTAAAGTATGAAATGATATGAAGGTTTGATGCCGAAGATCGCGAGAGTCGGGTCGGGGAAAAGATCTAGACAGGCGACCCTTTCGAAACCAAGGATAACAACATGAATGAAGCTCGGTCATTTAATGTCAAACATCGCATCAAAGCATTTCGTGAAAAGTTTCCCATTTAATCGAATGGAACAGAATGATCCTCCGGACTGAGAATACAATCTATAGGTACGAAGTTAGTGTTCTCTATCTTGCTGGTTAGTCGTCTCGACGGCACACATTTTAGATTACCAACAAAAGATTAAGTTTAGGCAGGTGTTCGAATAGATAGATAACAGGTTACCCTTCTGGTACTAGAATCGAAAAGAGTTGCAGGTATAACAGTTGTCAAAGAGGAGTATACCTATGGCGACAGTAGGATCAGTAGTTGTCTCCTCTCGTCCTATTGCTAGTACTTTTCCGGTGTTGTCGGTTGTTGTCTCTTTAGGGCAATTTTTTTTGAAGTGGCCTACTTCGCCACAATTGTAGCAGGCTGGACTGATTCCTGCTTTGGATGATTGGTTTGTTGATTTGGCTGGTTTTCTGCAGGTTCGAGCAAGGTGGCCCTTCTTGCCATAGTTGTCACAGATCCTTTCGTGACATGGACCAGGGATACGGTGATGGTAGTTGCACTTACCACACCAAGGAAGGGTACCGGTGTATCCACTGGTAGGAGTTTGGACCGTGGACCCTACAGCTGAAACAACAACAAGGGCAGTAGCAGCATGAACTGCAATCATTTGCTGTTTCTTAGAGAACCTTGCATACTTTGGGCCTTCCGTTTATTCCAGAATTTCTTTTTACTTCCACCTCCACTTGTGACTTGCTCAGGAGTGGTGTCCTCCTCATCAGAGTTGTCTTCGTGATCGATTAGGATTTGTGCAAGACACTTAGCGCTGTCATAGGTGTGTGGCTTCGCAGCTAAGACATTCCCTTTTGTTGGTTGGGTCATTCCCCAGATGAATCTCTCGATCTTTTTACTTTACGGGGTAACCATTCCCGGACAGAGTAACGCCAGATCATTGAATCTTGAGGTATAAGCGGCTATGTTGGAACCCTTCATCTTAAGGTTCAAGAGTTCGTGTTCTAGCTTCTGAATTTCACCCCGAGGGCAATACTCTGCGAGCCGAAGCTCCTTCACAGCTTCCCAACCCATAGCATTTGCTACAGATAGAGTTAAGGATTTGACTCGGCCGTTCCACCAAGTCAGGGCTTTGTCAAGGAAGGTGCAAGCGGCGAACTTTACTTTGTCAGACTCCGAACAGGCACATATTTTGAATATTGATTCGATTTTCTTGAACCATCGAGTTAGGGAAATGACACCTCTAGTGCCATCGAACGATGTGGGTTTCGCATTCATGAAGTCTTTATAGGAACCCCCTTTTCGGTGTCCCTGGCTATCTTCTGGATTTTGGGGTTGGGGACCACCTCCTGAGCCACGGGGGTTCATTTGCAACATGGATGCCACCACTGCGACAGTCAGAACTGTCTGAAGTGATGCGAGATCAAATTGAGGAGGAGGTGGTGGCAGAGGAGGATTGTTGTTGTTCTTCGAGCTGGGTCTCTTTCTTGGAGGCATCGTGATCTAAAAAGATCAGGAAAGAGAGGATCATAAGTCCTCTGAATTGAATCAAGAGATATGGAACAGGGGATATCTCATCAAGACAGAAATAGCATTATATCAAGCGATAAAGAAGGAAAGAATTATCAAGGCAGAAGATTTTATCGCTAGAGGAATGATCAAGTAATAACGCGTATACGAGGATGTTCTACAAAGGATTGACTCGAGAAATACTCCCATAGTATTTCTTGTCTCGTTGCAACAATGACTCATTCTTTGGGTATTGGGTAAGTTTTAGGCATGCCGCACACCACAGTCACTCCCAAGCACAAGTTGGTCGTGTCTCGAATGAATATAGTTGGCCAGGCTATATTGATCCTAGACACGACTACATGATTGCCCAGGTTTAACCGTAGTATACAACATCCAATTACTTATGTTCTGTTCTACTTGTGGTTACGGATCACGATGGCTCGGTATACTTGTATACTTTTGAAAATACTTATATTTTGAAGGATACTTTTACTTCAGAGCGCTTAGGCCCTTTAGTGTTTATAGTTTTATACCATGTAAGGTTTGGTATACTTCATTCACTATAAACAAGGGATCTGATACCAATCTGTCACACCCCGAAAGAAGGAGGAAACATTTCCAGGGCGGACTCCACGTTAAGTATCAAATCCAATGCACATAGTAAGTAAAGTAAACAACCATTACATTACATATAGAATTTAAATTTGTTTCAAAAGTAAAGTTGTACAAGTGATATACATATGCATCATATTAACAAAAGTAAAGACGAGATCTTCAGTATGCTCCGTGTTCTCCAAAAAGGATTGTTGGGTACCTGTCTATTGCTGACCTGAGAATACAAGCGGTTTTGAAAATCAGCATAAAGCTGGTGAGTTCATAAGATATTTGTTTTCTGAAAATGTACCAGTTTCCTTTAGTTTACCAAAGAGGTTGTTATCCAAGAAGATCCCATATTTTCTTATGTAAAGTTGATTTACCAAAGAGGTTGTTATCCAAGAAAATCCCATATTTTCTTATGTAAAGTTAGTTTAGTTATCACTTGTTACCAATTCATTTATGTGTTGTATTTTACCCTAGGAAAATCCCATATTTTCCTAAATGTAAGACCGGTTGAATATTACAGAGTATAGTTTAATACATAAAACTATATATATTGAGGATCATGGGTTTACTATCCCAAACTAGATATGAATTAGTTTAAAATGTGCAATCTATAGATAGAGAATAGTTTGAAAACCATGGGACTCACATCCCGTACTAAGTACAAGATAGTTTGATATTTATGGAAACATAGATTGGAAACCATGGGACTACCGTCCCGTACTAGGTATAGATTAAAAACCATGAGATTATCATCTCGTATTAGATATAGTTTCAAAACCTTGGGACTACCATCCCATATAAGATATAGGTTGAAATCATGGGATTATTATCCCGTACTAGATATAAGTTAAAGATGCTCGGACTACCATCCCGCATTAGATATAAGATCAATAGACTGAAAACCATGGGACTACCATCCCGTACTAGATATCGAAACTATAGATAGAAAGTAGATATGGAATTGAAACAAAGTCTAAACCAAACTCCAAAGCAATACTGTGAATAAACTTATATTAATACGTATTGTGAGTCGGGTAAGCATGCTGATACAACAAAGAGACCTCCTTGACGCTTGTCAGACGTCGAATGATATCCAAAAATTTGTCACCCCAGGCGTGCCCGCCTAACTGTAGCTAGCAGTTAAGGTGTGGGTTTGTCAGTCCCAAATAGATCTATTCACAAATTCCTCGGCTTCCCTCCAGGAGACTCTGGTTACACTTCTGGGGAGGATTTACTGATCATCCATAAAGGGTAGTGACGAACTCACAAGGTAGTACTAAACTATTCACAGGGTTCTCATATGATATCAAGCATACAAATGATAATGAAGCATAATATAGTGAATACAACTATATACAATGAAATCATCTGGCAATACATTCAAAATTAAAGGGAGATAAACTGAACCGGACATCGTTTATCTAATAACTTAGTATACATATTGGTATGTGATGAAAGAAGAACTAAAGAACCCCAAATTATTCCCGTAATAATTTGATTAGTTTGGTTATTTCCTTAACTGAAATTCATATAGTTGTAGTTGATAAATCATCCCTTATGCTCAGCATAATACATAAAGGGTCAAGGTATTTATAAATTTGCTAGATATTATTTGAAATACATCAATGTTATGTATTGAAAACATTTGTAATTTGCTTGTATCCCCCCATGAAAACATTGAAAAACCATTGAAAAAGGGTAGGGGTATGAACTCACCGGACGAGAAATGTGACGATTTCAGATGCTAAACGTTGGTTCGGGGCTTGCAAACGTACGAGATTCCTATGTATAATGAAAGGATACACATTTGTATCTAATTAGGACTTAGATTACTTAATTGATAGGGACAAACACTTTTAGTCGCGGAAACACCTCATTTCAAGTGTTTGGAAGGACCCGGGTGACATCTATGGACGTGTAATGGCACTAGGGACTTGGAATTTGAATTTACTCCCCAAGAGTAAACTTATACAAGAGTTTTCAGCCCATAGCACCCATTCCCCATGAGTTTACGGCCGTAAACTCATGGTGGGGTGTTTTTGGTTGTTAAATGGCTTCATATGACTGGGGAAAATTTTCTAGGATTAAATCTAAGGCCTTGGAATGGATTAACTTCAGATAGGCACCATTTATTGGAGTTTACGGCTGTAAACATGGAGTTTACGGCCGTAAACTCCCCCATACATAGAATCCTTAATGTTTTTGGTCCTTAATCAATCACATGTGATTCTAAAAATCCCTACAAGCCTTGAAATGAATTTGCGGCACCAATTGATATACTTTTAGGATTTTACGGCCATGGGACACATGTTATGGCTATAAACTCTCAAATGATGGGTTTGGATGAGTTTAAGGCCCCAAAACTATTTTTGGTTGGATCTATTATTTATTCTAAGGCCTTTGGTGGTGTTGGATGGCTTTCTAACGCATTGGAAATGAGTTTACACCCATGTTTGAGGAGTTTACTGCCCAAGCACATGCCTTGGCCATAAACTCATACAATTCCTTCAATTCATGTTTGAAGTGTTCTAAGTCGATTACCAAATTTCTAAAAGTCATAACTACGTCTAGTTTGAGTCATGGAAGGGTTTAAGGGCTTAAAAACCCTTTAAATAGGTGTTTACAGCCTAGGACCTTCCAGCATTGTAAACTCACATACAAGGCTCTAAATCATGATTTAAGGCATTCTAGGTCCATTCCATAAAGTCATCTAGCCATATCTAAGGTCCAATTGTGGTTTGGAAGGGTTTTGTTGCTCCAAAAAACCCATTTAGTTGAATTTATGGCCTAGGAATTTTCTAGGGCCGTAAAGTCATAATAATGGTCCTAATCCATGGTTTAAACTTGAATTTTAAGGCTAGAGAGGTTGCATAACAAGTTAGGGAAGGTACCTTAAAGATTTGGAGCCTTAAATTGATGATTTGGACCCTTAAACTTGGATTTAGGAGACAGGTTAGAGAGAGGGAGTAGAGAGAGGATGCAAAAGCTTCAAATGGATGTTTAAACATGTTTATATAGTTCCTAAAACTTGGACACGGTGGAATTCTACCCGATACCGGCATTAAACGAGGCTTTAGGTCGCACCCGATTAAGTTTCCGTAACCCGGCGGGGACGTTTCTAACTTTTTGAAATAAACATTTTTGGGCTAATTCATGAGTTCCTAAAGGGTTTGGACACTCATTGGATTATAATAAACATATAAATTTTAAATAATTTAACCCAAAACGAAAACGGAACAAATTGACTAACGGTGAATTTTTACGGGTAGAATTGGTTTTCGATGATGGAAAACTTCGGGTTGTTATACTAGCTACTGCTGTTCCTACTAATCCCTACCCAACAAAACATTATGTGGGTAACCTTCCGAAGTGCAACAAATGCAAGTTCCACCACAATGGACCTTGTCGGGAAATGCCTTGCTACAATTGCAACAGAAAGGGGCATACTACCCGTTTCTGCAAAGCTCCCACAAAACCAAGCACTCAAGCTCCAAATGTTGGGGCGGGCCAAACTTGCTACGGTTGTGGCGAGGTGGGTTACTTCAAAAGTAACTCCCCAAAGGCAGCAAATACTGGTGGAGTGGAACGAGTTCTGGCTATGGGTCAAGAGGAAGCCGTAGTCGATCCTACGATATTTACCGATACGTTTCTTCTTGATAATTCATATGCTTGCATACTATTCGATAGTGAAGCGGAGAGAAGCTTCGGAAGCTAGAAATGTGTTCACTTGCTTAAACAAAAACCACGTACATTAGGAGAATCATTCACTGTAGAAATGGAAAATGGGAAAACGGAAAGTACAAACTACATATACGTAGGTTGTACTCTAACTTTAGATGGTCAGTCTTTCCAAATAGACCTCATGTCGGTCTCATTTAAAAGTTTAAACATCATAATCAGTATGCATTGGTTATTTCAGCTTCGCGCCGACATCATATGCTTTGAGAAAGCACTTCGTCTTAACCTCCCTAACAACGAAGCCTTAGTTATCTACGGCGAAAAATCTAGTACGAACCTTCGCATCATTTCCAGTATTCAAGCTCAAAAGTGCTTACAAAAGGAGAATCATGTGTTCCTTGCACACGTCATAGATACGAGTCAAGAAGTAAAGGAAATTTAGAACATTCCGGAAGTACGTGACTTTGCCGACATATTTCCAGAAGAACTTACCGGGATTACCACCACAACGCCATGTCGAGTTCAGAATCGACTTTGTGCCAGGGGCTACACCAATAGCCAAATCTCCTTATCGTCTGGCACCAGTGGAGATGTAGGAACTTTCCTTTCTTCTTAACGAACTTCTCAAGAAGGGATTCATTAGGCCAAGCTTCTCACCATGGGGAGCACCGGTCTTGTTCGTCAAGAAGAAAGATGGATCGTTTCATATGTGCATCGACTACAGGGAACTCAACAAACTTACCGTTAAAAATCGTTATCCTCTACCTCGAATTGATTACTTATTTGATCAACTTCAAGGAGAAAATTACTTCTCGAAGATAGATCTATGATCCGGGTATCACCAATTGCGAGTACTAGATGTGGATGTCCCAAAAATAGCCATCCGAACTCGCTATGGACACTACGAGTTTGTAGTGATGCCATTCGGATTAACCAACGCACCAACTGCATTCATGAACCTGATGAATAGGGTGTGTCATCCTTACTTGGTTCAGTTCGTTATCGTCTTCATCAATGACATACTCATCTACTCCCGAAGTAAGGAGGAGCATAGTCAACACCTAAGGAAAGTTTTAGAAACATTACGATCGGTGAAGCTCTACGCAAAGTTCTCCAAGTGCCAGTTTTGGATTCGAAGAGTCGAATTCTTGGGCCAAGTCGTTAGTGAAAAGGGAATACACATGGATCCTTCCAAAAATAAAGTTATTGAGAACTGGTCAGCACCGAAGACACCTACATAAATTCGTCAATTTCTAGGTCTCGCTGGCGACTACCGCAGGTTCATACGAAACTTCTCTAGTATCGCGAAACCACTTACCACACTGACCCAGAAAGGTGTGGCCTTTGATTGGGAAGAGAAACAAGAGAAGGCGTTCCATACGCTTAAGTGAGCCGTATGCACCGCACCAATACTATCCCTCCGAGAAGGAATAGAAGACTTCGTAGTCTATGGTGATGCATCCAACCATGGGCTCGGATGGGTTCTGATGCAACGAGGAAAGGTCATTGCCTATGCCTCAAGACAGCTGAAGACGCACGAGGTCAATTACACCACACACAATCTAGAGTTAGGAACAGTTGTGTTTGCTCTAAAGATCTGGAGACATTATCTGTACGGTACAAAAAGTACTATCTTCGCAGACCACAAAAGCCTCCAACACATCTTCAACCAAAAGGAGCTCAACATGAGACAACGACGGTGGTTCGAACTACTCAATGACTATGAATGTGAAATTCGTTATCATCCCGGGAAAGCCAACGTAGTAGCTGACGCCCTAAGTCGGAAGGAATACTCTGGTCGTAGAGTCAAATCCTTGACTATGACTATCCATTCACACTTGTCCACGCAAATTAAAGAGGATCAACTCGCCTCCTTGAAACCCGAACATGTGGCAAGTGAATCCCTGAGAGGAATGAATAAGAACCTAGAAAGCAAGGGTAGGGGAGTGTTATATTTCATGGACCTAATCTGGACACCGAATCGTGGTGGCTTCAGAGATGTGGTTATGACCAAGGCGAACAACACTCGATATTCCGTTCACCCAGGTTCAAATAAGATGTATCTGGATCTTAAAAAGTTATACTGGTGGCCTAAAATGAAAGCAGAGATTACTACCTTTGTAAGTAAATGCCTTACTTTCACAAAGGTTAAGGTCGAGTACCAGAAACCCTTCGGTTTTCTGAAACAACTGGAGATACTTGAATGGAAATGGGAGCGGATTACTATTGACTTTATAACCAAGTTTCCCAAAACAACGGTGGACTTGACACCATTTGGGTTATCATCGACAAATTGACCAAATCCGCGCATTTCCTACCAATCAAAGAGACTGACAAGATGGAGAAGCTTACGAGAACATACATTAGGGAAATCGTACGATTGCATGGTGTTCCTATATCCATTATCTCCGATAAAGATAGTAGATTCACTTCGAGGTTCTGACAGTCACTACAAAGTTCCCTAGGAACGAGGCTGGACATGTGTACAACCTACCATCCACAGAACGACGGTCAAAGTAAGAGGACTATCCAAACCTTGGAAGATATGCTGAGAGCCTATGTGATCGAATTTGGAAAGCGTGGGATACTCATTTACCCCTTGTTGAATTTTCCTACAACAATAGTTATCACACAAGCATAAAGGCTGCTCCATTTGAAGCCCACTATGGCCGAAAGTGCAGATCCCCTCTGTGCTGGGCTGAAGTGGGTGACACCCAGTTAGCTGGAGGACAAGTTCCTTGTGACAATCCGAAATTTCTATTCTGTACAAACATATCAAGTCAATAGAAGTCAGAACAGTTGCTGTTAATTTTCAGACTTTTTAGAATAAGTTTGAGTATTTCAGGATTTACACTTTAAGAGATATCAGGAGAGAGGATGCATTAGGGTTTATTGTGCAACACTATTATTCCAAAACTCCAAGAAATGAGAGTTTACTGTCTGAATAAAATATTTTCAGCCAAAAACCCTAAATTTGGGAGTATATATATAACAATTGTCATTATTTACACTTTTTCCGAATTTCTCAAGATCCAAACCCAAATTCTCTCTCAAGTATCATCCAAAAGATTTTCAAGATCTTCAATCTAGTAAGTGATTCTATCTTTCTTAAGTGATTATACGGCTTAATCTAGTGTTTTAACACACTTCTACTCGTGAAATCACACCAAAAGGTTGATTCTTCAATTTACACCATGAACACCAAGAACACACACTAGTGTTCTTGGACTTTTAGCCCATTTCAAGCTTCTATATTGTAAGTACTTCTATCCTAGGATATCATAGAGCTTTCTATACATCTTTACATCATGAAATCATCCCTAGAACACCAAGAACAAGGTGTTCACAGTTCGAGAAGTTCTTGGACCGTAAACACCAAGTAAAGGTACCAAAGTGTGCCTAAGTCCTTCACTAGCCTTAGAAAAATGTCTAAATATTTTCCTAGTTGAAAAAAGGACTTGAAAACCCCAAAATACCATAAATCATTTGAGTTTGCGGTAGTAAAATCAAAGGAAAATGGTTCTGAAACCGTAAACTCCATTTAGGAGTGAAATGGTGCCCGAAATTCCTTGCAAAAATGCATACTCCAAGTAGAAAAGCTTCTAGGGATTTTTAAGGCTTCAAAACATAAAATTGTCATAAGGAGGGGGGAGCTTACGGTCATAAACTCAAGGGTTTATGACCATAAACTCATTTGTTGGTGTCAATAAAACCGTGAATTGCATGATAGAGTTTTCCTTGAACCCCAAGCACACTAGCCATACCCTACAACACTTAGATGCAATCCTTGGGACTTATAACACTTATATAAGGCGTTTAGCATGTCCTAGGATGTCTTAACCTTTTATGTTAGTTGTTTAGAGACTAATTGGATACCTATATGTGATATCATATGACAACTGGGGTCCTTGTGTGTGTTCAAGACTTCACTTGACATCTAGCAATCTGATTTCATCAGTTCATCCATACCACTCACTACATATTAGTTCATACCCCTTAATCAATGGTTTAGATGTTTTTAAATGCTTTTATGGGGGGGGGGGGAATACAAGTTGAATACTTATAGTTATTATATCAATCACATGTGATTAATAATTACCAAACCAATAGTTTTCTTACTGTTCAAACTATTTACTAAACTGTTTTACTTCAAACTGTTTTACCAACTCTTACACTTGTCAAATACTTTTACTTAAACTCTTTTATACTTATTATCAAATGCATGCCTATGTATGTATACTTATATAAGTAATGTGTAAAGGGATTAGGAAGGCTAGCTCGCTTTATCTCCTTTTCCTCGTTGGGATGTGGCTTTAGGGCATCAGCAATCCATCTGAAGGTTGTCTATCTATTAGTTATATATTATTTATACATACATAGACGTAAAAGTTCTTTCAACCAGTTCCATACCTTTGGGTAGCAACGGTTTAGAATCATGATCATACATTACTAGTAAGCTACCATAGGGGTAGCATAGGAAGATACTAGAACTATTACTACCACAAAGAATCATACAATGAGTCAATTCATTCATGAGTCACTACTTGCTAGATAGAGAGAGCACACATTACAACTAGTACACACAATACATTACTATACATGCTAGATAGAGAGAGAACATACATTACAACTAGCATACGTAGAACATTACAGTACATACAGGCTAGACAGAGAAGGAGTACACTTTACAGTTACACATTCATTAAATGTATAGTCATGCAGTTATGTGAACCATTAACCAGGTCATGTCACTTTCTGCCAGGACCGTTTTTGTATCCAAAATCTTTTGAATTGGGGAGCGTATGAGTTCGGGTGTAGATATATACTGGATTAACTATCCTACACCTTGTTGCACGCTACAAGTGGGACTTGCAAGTCTACGGCTGCCAAATATCATTTCTTACGATGTCTTACATCGTCGTTTTACTAGAGTCGGTAGAACGATACAGGTCGATCACATGTTACTTTAAACACCTTTTCTTTTAAGGTAGTTAGTATAACAGTATTCAGTTATTACAAATACTACAGTACTATGATATTTTTCCCATTACATTCACTTCGTGAATATTCACACGATGCACGGTAATGTAAAAACTATATTTGGTTAATGATAGTCAGAATTAGGAAAACACACCCTCTTACAAGAGACACACGCACAGACACTAGATGCCTTGGTAGAAGACTACAATTAGTATGAAGCATAGGGTTTTCTAGGAGTGTACAAAACATCTCACAAACATCTTACAAAACATCGTACAAACATTTTACATATGCTTTCATACAAACTTACACACTAATATACTTTCGGTCTCACCAACTTTAAGCTGATAATCGCTTTCAAAATAACTTGTATTCTCAGGTCATCAGTAGACAGGTACAGGTGCCAGGTTTTGAGAAGATGGAGTTCGTTCAAGACTCGTCTTTTTATTTTGATATGTATATTTTGGTCTCTATATAAGTTGACAGAACACAATTGTATGAAAATATATTATTAATGCAATGGATGATGTTGTTGCTTGTTTACTACTATTCATTTTTGTGATACTATACATGACGTCCTCCGCCCAGAACGTTTCCGCCGTTCATGGTTTTGCGGTGTAACAGATTGGTATCAGAGCATTGTTTATATTGAATTGAGTATATCAACCCATCAAAGATATACTAACTATAAACACATAGGGATTAAAAATACTCTGACCAAGGGTTTATGCTTTAAATAATAAGATATTTAATTATAAATACGTGCCTGCATTCATACTCAAATCAGTGTCACTAAGACAGTACAAAAGAATTGCAATTGTTGGGCACCACAAGTAGACTTAGAGATATATAGTCAAAACTGGGAAGATATAGCCTGGTAAAATATATTATCTAAGAGTTAACTAGCATGTGCCTAAGTGTGGTTGTGAGGTTGCAACAAGTCTAAAAACATACCCATAATACTGTTGGATAAGCTCGAACCCCGAAGTGAAAGGTGTATTTTCATCGGATACCCACAGAAATCCTTTGGTTACCGCTTCTACAGACCCAGTGAGAATGTGGTCTTTGTATCAAGAAGAGGAGTCTTTCGTGAGAGAGAATTTATAACCCAAGGAGACAGTGGGAGGAAAATTGATCTTGAAGAAATTCAAGAATCAATTGGTGAAGGAACCTCAGACACTAGCAATCAACCTGAGGAGGAAACTCTGGTTGATCCAGCTGACAAGTCTGTACCTCCGAAGCGTTCCACACGGGTTAGGAACACACCTTCGTTTTATTATGGCTTTCATATTACTACGGAAGGTGATACGTTTATCAGTGATAGTACATTGGTAAATTTGGAAGAACCTAGCAGTGTTAAGGAAGCCATGGCAGGCCCGGAGTCTGCTAAATGAAAGGTGGCTATGGACAGCGAGATACAGTCCATGTATGACAATCAAGTTTGGAACTTGGTTGACAATGTACCAGGCCGTAAAACAGTCGGGTGCAAATGGATCTTCAAGAAGAAGACCGACATGGAAGGAAAAGTGCATAATAGGGTTATGTTAGGAATTGTACTCAAACTCAAGGTATTGATTATGATGAAACCTTCTCGCCGGTAGCAAAGATTAAGTCTATTAGGGTTATGTTAGCAATTGTAGCGTTTCATGATTATGAAATATGGCAAATAGATGTCAAAACCGCTTTCCTTAACGGAAAATTGGCTGAGGATGTGTACATGAATCAGCCAGAGGGTTTTGTCAGTGCAGAGTACCCCAATAGAGTATGCAAGCTTGAGAAATCCATTTATGGATTAAAACAAGCATGTCGTAGCTGGAATCTTTGTTTGATGAGAAGGTAAAAGAGTTTGGCTTCTCGAGAAGCGAAGATGAATCTTGCGTGTATGTCAGAGCTAGTGGGAGTATAGTTACCTTCTTGGTACTGTATGTGGATGACATACTACTTATAGGAAATGACATCCCAACCTTGCAGGAAGTTAAGTCCTGGCTTGGGAAGTGCTTTGCTATGAAGGACCTAAGGGAGGTTGCCTATATCCTAGGGATAAGGATATTAAGGAGTAGAAGACTAATTGGACTTAGTCAGAGTACCTACTTGGATAAGGTGTTGAAAAGGTTCAACATGGAGAATTCCAAGAAAGGAGATTTACTGATCCAAAGCAATACCAAACCGAGTAAGACTCAGAGTCCGAGTACAGAGGTAGAGATAGTTTTTCCTGAAACTTGTAAAATGTAATCGACGTTTGATGATGAGTAAAATTTGTGATTTATTTATGAGTAAAGTGTTACTATCATTGTCAATTATTTACTATTGTTTCAATTTTGCATGTTTTGACTTCCAAAATAATTAATTTATTCAAACCTCCACAATCGATCATACGTCGGAAGTAGGTATGAATCAAGATTGTCATGAATTGGGTTTGTAGATGGCTAAAGGTGTTCAGACATGGCAATGGTTGCTGCAACATTCATGAGAACTCATAAGTTATGAGTATTGGTATAAACCCACGCTCACTTGTATCACTTCATGGAATTTATCTCGAGTGATCGTGAGATGATAATATCATATAAATCTTTAAACCTAGAGATATGAGTTGTTTCCTATGAGTTGGTTGTGCATTGATTGCACGCAAACGAATCAGTAACTTGATGTTATAAAACGTGCCTTTGTGTACAATTCAACAAGTAGTAGAACAAGCATATGAGTCGAAGTTTATCTGTTCCTTCTATAAATAGAAGCGATATCTGGGCCCCTCGATGATTTTGTGTTGACCCATGTATCGGGCCCGGTCAGAACTAAACAGATGTGTTCAGCGAAGTTCTTTGTCAAACAAATCGGAAAATCGAGAAGCAACTGCTAGGCAATAAGCAAGACATAGTTCCATGTGCTTTTCCGGCTGATATCATGAGAACAGAGGATTGTATTATCACTTGCCTTAAAATGGCGCTTCATAGTTCGATGGAGTTTTCGATAGCTACGATTGCTGGAAGGCTCCTGAAGTTATATAGGCAAATACAGTTATTAGACTTATCCAAGTGGGAGTCTGTTGGATAAGGTGTCTAAGTCCATAACCTATTTGGTATATACTTGACCCGGCCGGCATGGTCCATTTGGGTTGCATCTCATCCAAACTATTATTGATAATTTTATGAGAGTCATACACATATATTTATTAAGATATTATAAGTCATAATATATTAATATGACGTTATGTTATTTAATTAGTTTTAGTCTTAAATTAATTATGAATTAATTTAGAGATTAAAAGGAAGACTAATTTGTTAATGGGCTAGGCTTATATGGAAGTCCATGGGTGATCCATGGAGCTTTTAACCCATGGATCCTTGGAAAGGAAAAGACATGGGTTATTAGGGTTTCACCCTAACCATGCACACTATATAAGCATGCTTATGGAGCATGAAATAGAGCCTATGAGGAAACTAGTGAACTCATCTGTGTGTGTGCATGTGTGTGGCCGAAAATACAAGAGTGTGTATTCTCTCTCAAACTTTTCCAAGAGTTTGTGGTGTTTTGTGATTCCATTTGAGGCATTCACACTATTGGTGCTTGGCCCTCAAACTCCTTAGAACCAAACTCATCAAAAAGGTATGTAATCTCTTCTAACTCTTTATGTTGAAATGTTCCCCATGCCATGTTAGATAGGTTATAAACCTTGGAAAATTTAACATTTTGCATGTATTTAGACAAACATAGATCCAAGGTTTATTAGAGTTGCATGCACACTTAGTAAGTGTTAGATTGCTCAAAACCCAACAGTGGTATCATAGCCTAGGCTTGCTTGTTTGATACTTGATGCAAAATAGTGAAAAATGTCGAAATCGTTGTTGTCTGCATGATGGACTTGCCGAGTCCATGGGGGGGGGGGACTCGACGAGTCCAAGGCAAACTTCAACCTACTCGTGGAGTAGGTTCATGCACTCGACGAGTAGGATCGAGAGAGTGCATATTTTTGACTTTTGCTGCTGGAAATGGACTAGAAACATTACCCTAAACTGCTTTGGTGTTATAAAACTTATTTTAGTTGGTGTAATGGTTGTTCTAATCCATTTACAATAGCATATATCAAAATCCCATGATTTTATGTGTTCATATGGTTCTTGAAATTTTGAAGATCATGTTTATGTTCTTATGAATTTAGGAATTATTTGCTGAATTGTTTAGAATTAATTCTTGATCATTTATGTGTTTTAATGGAGTCCATAATTTGTCCTCAAGTTATGGATTTCCAAAGGTCACTTTTATTTAACACACACTTAAAACACATAGGTCACATGAAAATGAAGAGTCTTCATTTTTATGAACCTTTAATTCATAAGTTATGAAATGAAGAGTTTTGCATAGTTACAAAACTTTCCCTCAAATTTTGGAATTTGTAGAGTTTCACACACTTTAATAAACTTTAATTCCAACCCTTAGAGTTTTAATAGTTAAAATTCAACCCTTATACTATTTATAACATTAATGGTTAATTATTATATATATATATGTATAAGAATAAGTCGTTTTACCGTTAGTAGGCCTCATTCACGAAGCCGGTCTATAAGGTGGGTATAAGGTTGTTGCCTATAAAATAGCAACTTAATGGGTGTATACTCTCACCCACCGCTTGCTTGATCGGTGGAGGGTCGTTAGCCGAACGGGTAGAGCAATGACTTTAAATCATCATTAAAAGTATAATGAATATTATAAAGTAACTAAACTCTTTTAATTCCCAATCTTATTTATTTTAGGAAAAATGTGAAGATGGTGCTAGTCCATGGAATTCACACTTTGTACCTTACCAAGTCGTTGGTGGAGCGTGTGTGGTTAACCGGCACACTAACTTGGACTAGTAAGGATCACGAAGGGTGACTTAATGTTTTTTCATAGATCAATGGAGCATGTGTGGTTAACCGGCACATTGATTAGGTGATAATATTAAGGGTACCAAGTGAATTAGCATGGTTATTCACACCTTGTTTTGTGATCCTCGGCATCCCAGTCACAAAACATGAAGGGCACAATCGAGATTGAAACATGCCATTGAAAAGTTCAATGAATCTAAAAAGAATCGTGGAATTTCAAATCCAATTAAACCTAATAAATCATTTCGTTTTTGTGGTGGAAATTGGTGAATCGTCATTCACCTGCCTTTCAAATATATTATTACTTAGATTATGACATCCCTCTTCTAAGTATAATATATTGTGATTGGGTCCTAGCCTTAATATTACATTTGGATGTCTTATTAAGGATCCTATAACTCTAATCTAAACTTGATTTATTCTTTCAGATGTCTTCAAACACTAATGTTTCAGGCTCTAACCCAGCTGGTTCTTTCTCTCTCATGAATCTTTGTGGGAGGGTCATCTTTGATGGTTCCAACTTCATGGATTGGATTAGGAACATCAGGATGGTTACTCGTTATGAGGACAAGGAATATGTCCTCGATAAGTAGTTAAAAGAACTTGATGAGTCTACTGCTACTCCTGAGGAGATCACTGAATTCAGGGCTCATGAGAGAGATGCTACTAAGGTGGCATGTATCATGATGGCCACGATGACAGCCGAGCTCCAAAAGTCGTATGAAGATTTCTACCCTTTTGAGATGCACCAAGACCTGATGTGTCACAACTGAAAATTTTGAGCTATGTAATCCATACATTCAAGTTAATGTGAATCAAAAACTTCAATCAAACACATCATACAAGTACTACAAGTAGTCATCAAACAATCGGAAAACCCTAGAAGTGCTTGTTAAGTCTATTTTAGACTAGAACTTCATTATTGGCTCCAAATGGACCAATAAGCTCCCAATTAGACTATCATGGGCTTAGAACCCTAATTGGGCTCTAATTGGACCCACACTTATTTATTTTAACATTTTGGGCCATATTGGGCCTAGAATGAAATGAATTAAGAGCTTTGAGCCATGAATAACCTAAACTAGTCCAATAAAAATATAAAAATCCTACAACATTCTTTTAAGCTTAAAACACACCAAAGATTAACTCTAATAGTGGGCTTAGGGGCAAAAGCCCAAATTTTTCCTTTTTCCCTTCACATTCTCGGCCCAAAGGCCAAATCCAAGAAGATAAGGAAGAGTTGACTTAAGTATGCCACCTCATTATTGTCCATAGGATCTCCATGCAAGATATTTCCTTTTCCCATGCAAGTATCACTTCAAAAATCATCTCACTCCTTCCTCTCTCTCACTCTCGGCCATACACACATACACACACCAAAAATATCTCAAATTCTCTCTAGATTCACTCAAGAACACTCCCTTCTTCCCTCTCAAAAATCTCGAGTTCTAGGAAGCATTCAAGAGGAAATCTCCACAAAATTCTTCATCTAAGGTAAGATTATGCATAGATCTATGGTTTAAATTCTTTTGTTATCAAAAATCCTTTCCTAATCTATGCAAAAATCGTGATCTTGCATCCTAGAACCATCTCAAAACTCGAGATCTTCATCAAAGGGAGCTAAGGCCAAAAACACTTCATTTTCCTTCCATTTTTCCTTGCAAAACCGAATCAACACCCCAAGGTGAGCTTCATACCCCCTATTTTCTGTTTTTATGAGTTTTGTGGGGGGGGGAATACAAGTGAAAGTGTAGATCTATATGTGTTTTGTATGCCTTGTATGATTTCCATGCTTATATGTATGCTTTTATGTGTTTTTATGTTGGATCTAGCATTAAAACCCATCAAAACCGAGATATATCTTGTGTTAAATGATTTTAGCTTCAAATATATTTCTAAACACAAAGTATTTCAAGAAAAATGGCTAAGTGGTTTAGTAATAATTTTCTTTGGGTTAAAAACACAAATTTTGGGCCTAAAATGTGAAAAATGCAAAAATAAGGGCCCAAATTGACATTTCATAGATTCTGATGGATGAAGTGTGCCAAAACAGTTTCCATAAATAAATTTCTGGAAATATACTCATTTAGGGGATTAAAAACATAAATTCCAAGCTTAATGGGCTAAAAATAAAAATTTCGGCCCAAAAAGGCCCATTATGCGAATTTTTCTGTTTTGGAGGGCCAAAACTGTAACTTTCTGTAAAACAGCGGACTATAAGTGTTCCAAATCCTTTTCAAAGGTTTAAAATGCTTTTTAAATTTAAAAAGGACCAAAGTTGCAAAAATTTTCCAATTTGGGCCAAAATTGTCAAAGTTGCGAAAAGAAGGGATTAAAACCGAGAAAACTGCATTTTCAAGGACTTAAACTGTTTTCTATGAAAAATATGCTGAAAAATATTAATTTCAATAATTTTTGGTGTTAAAATGTCAAGAAAAATAGTTTAAGGACCAAACCGGGAAGTATTTAATAAAAAGGGTTGAAAATGTAAATTTTGCAAATAATGAGGGGCTGAAAACAGGAATATTTCAAGGCTAGTTCAATGTACACAATTTGATCAAATAATGGCACCGCGACTATCCACGAAATACAATACATTACAATACCCAAAAGTCGTTGTTAAACGAATTGGCTCGGTCTCGAGCCAATAGAAATCTACAACTACTAACACTACGACACTACGATTCATACAAGTAACGTTTGGTAATACATATACATGCGAGTGTGCACAGACTTCTACGCACCATCTTTGGGCCCCACAAGTGTAAAATCTTGTTCGTTGAGCCTAGCTAGCCCAATGACCTGATCTTAAGGCCCGAAGACATTTTTTTTACGGTGTGTTGGGTTTTACCGATCCGACACAACGTAAATGGACTTTCAATGGCTTGTATACCACCGGTCCCCAAGGGTCCTTTGGTATTGCTAGTAAAGTCTACATTTCATGCGAGGCGGGTCGGGGACCCCTCGTACATTTTATCCCCAACCGGCTAATGGAGTTACCGGGGTCTTCGTGATCTCTTTCTCTTCGGATGTGGGACTACACCTAGTCAGGGCGATTGGATAACGCGATTAGTACTGACGACGCCTTCGGAGTCGTTAGTATAACTATAAACTGGGCGTTTGTGTAACGCGGGTTTGTAGTAAATAATCCTGCTCGAAAACCTTCCAACGTCGCCTGGGACTGACACTATACGCTATGCAATGGTTTCAATGTAACATCACGTAATTCAAGGAACTAGGAGAACATCGGGTTTTCCTAGGGTTTTCAATACGAACTGATTTGAAATGCATACATTTTCAATGAACATTTTTTTACAAGTATAGAAACGAACAAGCATACCTATGGATCTTCACAAACGTTTTCGAAAACTTATCTTTTCAGAAAATATCGGATTTTCTGGTGGTTCTTCAAACAATACAAACATTCGATTTCAAACACTACTTATGAACTCACCAACATTTCATATGTTGACGTTTTTCAAAATACTTGTATTCTCAGGGAGCCAGTGAATCAAGGGAAATCATATCCAGTGACGGTTGCGGTTTATTTTTGTATGAATTGAACAAATTAATTTTTGGGGAATGTAATGTTTAAACAATGTATGATATGTAAACACTACTGGTTGTACTATGTTGATGAATGGTGACGAATGTTGTTATGTTTCATATATATTCAATGTTATGGTATTCAACTGAGTCACGACAGCCCCCGGACGTTTCCGCCGTCTGGTTCGGGGGTGTGACAGGTTGGTATCAGAGCTTTGTTTATAGTGAACTAGCATGTCGAGCCATACATTGATATGCAACTATAAACCAAAAAGAGGGACTAACATAACTCTGAACAACACAAGTAAATAAAACACACTTGCTTGCATTAGGGATAAGAACCTAACGTCGAATCAAACACAATAATACTGGTATCTCGGTTAATTCAGGACTGTTCTTAGTGATACCAAGGAGTGAATGTAGCCTGATCAACTACATTCTCTCCAAGGTAAAATTAACACACGTCTTGATGAGATCGGAATAGCCAGGGAACCTAAAACTATACCCTTTATCACCCAAAAAGAGAATGTTTGCTTAGTCTGTACAATAGTCATAGCATCCTAGGATAATGTTAGCATATGTACGTACTCGCGCAGACAGCATGGCTGGTTTTCATCACCCTGGAGACCCCTACTTCCCTAATCAGGGAAACAACGGGTGGCTAGAGGAGGAGGAGGAGCCTGAGGAAGAGCCTGAAGAAGAACCTGAGGAGGACCCCGAAGAGGAATCTGACGGGGAACCGGAGGCGGAAGTCGAGGGCGAGCCTGTCGAACCCGAAGAAGACGAAGAACCTTTCGAAGAGGAGCTCGATGACAGCGAAGGGGGTGATTCGGATGCAGAGTCCGAGGTCATCAACCCCCCTTACCCGATCAGGGTGCCTGCATATCGTGTGGGACCCACTGGACCTACCCCTCCTTGGGGCATTGATCTTTGGAGATGGAGCAGACATCAGGGACAGCGACCCCCGTTTGGCATGTCACGCGAGTTCTTTGACTTGAGGGACGGAGGACCAGCCGACCGAGCTCTACCAGTCATGGTGAGACGACTACGGGACACCGGCGACCTTGCTCAGGGCACTGCTGATCAAGTACGCCAGTTGTGGACTAGAGTCGAGCGTGCGGAGCAGGAGACGCATGACGTCCTCCGGGAGTTTCACATGAGGCAGGTAAGGTGGGAATCTCGACTTCAGGATGCAGAACGCCTAGTGGCTCGTCTTCAGGGAGCATCCACATCTTCGGCACCACCTCCTGACGCAGCTCAACGCGGTTAGGAATAGATTTATCATAGTAGGTTATTAGGAACTATGTTATGTACTCCGGCTCTATGTTTAAGTGACTACACTACTCATGGAGCCGTTATGCTGTCGGATTAGTGTTACTTATGTATGCTCCTACGAGCAAATTTTCTTGTACTAAATGCGGATAATATTAATAAACTTTTGTGTGTTTTGCTATGATATTCTCAGTTGTTATGTGTTGAGACGTTATGATTGTATGCTTGATGATAGTAACGTTTAGGTTCGTACCATACACCTAGTTAGTAGAGTCGCCACCTCACAGAAACCACGTACACTCAACATCTTTCCGTTTCATGACAGAAAGATGCCTCGCCCAGCTACTCGCGGAAATCCCGAACCAACCCCGCCGGAAGTTGACTCCACTGCTTTCCAGGCAGCCGTGTCTGCTGCAGTCACAGCGGCTATGGCACAACTTCACCGAGGGAACAACGGAGGAGGTAACGGGCAAGGATCCGGAAGTTCGAACAACGGGACGAACCAAGGACTCACTAAAACGTGCACCTACAAGGATTTTGCGAACGGTAAACCCCGAACTTTCAACGGTACCGGAGGAGTGATCGCCCTGAAGCGATGGATCGAGAAGGTAGAGTCGGTATTCGAGATATGCGAGTGCCCCGAGCAGATGAAAGTGAAGTTCGCGGCTTGCACTTTTGTGGACCAAGCACTCACTTGGTGGAATGGTCATGTAGAAGCTATGACACTTCCTGTCGCCAACTCTATTCCCTGGGCAGAAATGAAAGAGATGTTGACGGCTGAGTACTGCCCCCGAGGCGAAATACAGAAGATGGAGCAGGAACTATGGAATCTCACGGTGCAGAATGGGAACATCGATGCTTACATATCGAGATTCAGCGAACTATCTCTGTTGTGCCCGGGTATGATCACATCAGAGGGAAAGAAGATTGAACGATTCATTTGGGGACTGACATCCCCCATTCAAGGGAATGTGATAGCTGCGAACCCTGAAACTTTTGACAGTGCGAAGAGATTGGCAAAGAGGCTATACGATCATAACCACAAAAAGGGCGAGAAACCGGTAGAGACTGAGAAGAAGAAGGAGAGTGATGGTAAGAAAGGATGGAACAACAAGAGGAAGGGGCGTCAGGGTCCCGAGACCTCTAAAAAGCAGCAAACGGTGGCAGTTCACGCTGTCACTGCACCGGTACCAGTCACATCACATGCTCCAGCCTCAACTGCTTCAAATACTTCAAAACCCTATTCCGGTAATCATCCCAAATGCAACAAGTGCGGTTTCCATCACCAAGGAGAATGTAGGGAGTTCCATTGCACCAGTTGCAACCGAAGGGGACACACTGCAAGGTTCTGCAGGACTTATCCTTCTCAGAACCAGAGTCAGGGAAACAACCAGAACAACAACAACAACCACCGCAATACCAACAACACCAATGCCGGCGGCAACAACGCAGGGCCTAGCCACACCTGTTTCGGGTGTGGAAGGACGGGACATTTCCGTCGAGACTGCCCTAACAACAACAACAACTCAGGAAACAGAGGAGCAGGAAGAATGCTGACTATGGGTCAGAGTGATGCAGTTCAGGACCCCGCAGTTGTGACCGGTACGTTCCTCCTAAACCACACTTATGCATGCATCTTATTTGATACCGGAGCGGAGCGAAGTTTCGTAAGCGAAAAGTTTAAACATTTATTAAAACAACAACCCCAGAAGCTAAATGAAACCTATACGGTGGAAATGGCCAATGGGAAAACCGAATCCACTAGGGAGATCTACATCGGATGTACCCTAACCCTCAACCAACACGTCTTACGAATAGATCTGATGCCAGTGTCAATTAGGAGTTTCGATGTGATTATCGGCATGGATTGGTTAAGCCCCCACCATGCTGAGATTATGTGCCACGAGAAGGCCGTTCGCCTTCGTCTCCCGAATCACGAAACCCTAGTAATTTACGGAGACAAACCTAGCACGAGTCTTCGTCTTATCTCGTGCATCAAAGCACAAAAACATCTGCGAAAGAACAACTTAGCGTTCTTGGCCCACATAGTGGACAAGGCTAAAGAAGAAATTAACATCCAAGACATTCCGGTAGCGTGTGAATTCCCGGACGTGTTTCCTGAAGATCTTCCAGGAGTACCCCCAGAGAGACAGGTTGAGTTCCGAATCGACCTCGTCCCAGGTGCAACTCCCCTCGCTAAATCACCATATCGATTGGCACCTGCTGAAATGCAGGAATTGTCCAGCCAACTCAGTGAGCTTCTGGACAAGGGATTTATCCGACCTAGCTACTCGTCGTGGGGAGCTCCGGTGCTCTTTGTCAAAAAGAAGGACGGATCTTTCAGAATGTGCATCGATTACAGAGAGTTGAATAAACTCACTATTAAAATCCGCTACCCACTCCCACGAATCGATGATCTATTCGACCAGCTCCAAGGAGCTAGCTATTTTTCTAAAATAGATCTACGGTCCGGATACCATCAACTCAAGGTCCGAGAAGAAGATATTCCTAAAACCGCTTTCCGAACCCGCTATGGACATTATGAATTCGTCGTAATGCCCTTCGGTCTAACAAATGCACCCGCCGCATTTATGGACCTAATGAACCGAATCTGTCGACCGTTCTTGGACAACTTCGTCATTGTGTTTATCGATGACATCCTCGTCTATTCTCGAAGCAAAGAGGAGCATGGCCAACATCTCCGACAAGTCCTAGAGACGCTGCGATCGGAAAGGCTTTACGCCAAACTCTCTAAGTGTGAGTTTTGGCTATGGAGCGTGAATTTTCTCGGTCACGTAGTTAGCCAAGATGGAATTCATGTGGATCCCTCTAAGGTCAAAGCTGTGGAAGGATGGGCAACTCCGACTACGCCCACAGAAATTCGTCAGTTCTTAGGCCTAGCAGGCTACTATAGGAGATTCATCCAAAACTTCTCTAAAATCGCCAAGCCACTTACCTTGCTTACGCAAAAGAGTGTGCCATTCAAGTGGACAGACCGACAAGAGATTGCGTTTCGAGCCTTGAAGCAAGCTCTTTGTAGCGCTCCTGTACTATCTCTACCCGAAGGAACGGAAGATTTTGTAGTTTACTGTGACGCGTCAAATCAAGGTTTAGGTTGCGTTCTCATGCAACGTGGAAGAGTGATAGCATATGTGTCCCGTCAACTAAAGACGCACGAAGTAAATTACACAACCCATGACCTAGAACTGGGAGCCGTGGTCTTCGCCCTAAAAATTTGGAGGCACTACCTGTACGGTACAAAGTGCACCATCTTCACAGACCACAAGAGCCTCCAGCACATCTTGAATCAGAAGGAGCTGAACATGAGACAACGAAGATGGGTGGAGTTGTTAAACGACTACGAATGCGAGATCAAGTACCATCCAGGCAAGGCCAACGTGGTAGCTGACGCATTAAGTCGGAAGGAGTACACAAATCGCCGTACGAAAACGCACTCGATAACCATTCAGTCTCATCTGACCGCTCAAATTGCATCAGTCCAGGCAGAGGCTATGAAAACGGAAAATAGAACTAGCGAGGCATTACGCGGAATGGAGAAGAACCTGGAAGTCAAAGAGAATGGGGTATACTACTTCATGAACCGTATTTGGGTTCCAAAGATCGGAGGATTCAGGGAGATCGTTATGAAGGAAGCCCACAAGACACGATACTCCATTCATCCTGGTTCGGACAAGATGTATTTGGACATTAAGCAGCACTATTGGTGGCCTAACATGAAGGCGGAAATCGCAACTTATGTTAGTAAGTGCCTTACGTGTGCCAAAGTAAAAGTGGAATACCAGAAACCTTCCGGATTGTTACAGCAACCGGCAATCCCTAAGTGGAAATGGGAGGGGATTTCTATGGACTTCGTGACCAAGCTGCCCAAGACGTCGGACGGATTGGACACCATATGGGTAATAATCGACCGACTGACGAAATCTGCCCATTTCCTGCCCATCAAAGAGTCCTACAAGATGGAGAGGCTGACGCGTTTGTACCTACGAGAGATTGTAAGACTTCATGGAGTGCCAAAATCTATCATCTCGGATAGGGACAGTAGGTTCACGTCACGCTTTTGGCAGTCGCTCCACAAGGCCATGGGAACTCATCCTTATATGAGCACCGCGTATCACCCACAAACGGACGGTCAAAGCGAACGAACCATTCAGACGCTTGAGGACATGCTTCGTGCATGTGTGATAGACTTCGGAAAGTCTTGGGATACCCACCTACCGTTGATCGAGTTTTCATATAACAATAGTTATCATTCGAGCATTAAGGTGGCCCTTTTCGAAGCACTGTACGGGCGAAAATGTAGATCACTGTTATGTTGGGCTGAAGTAGGTGACACCCAGCTAGCAAGAACACATACGTCAAACAGGGCATTAACGGGACCGGAAATCATTCGCGAGACCACAGAAAAGATTGTCCAGATCAAAGCTCGATTACAGGCATCGCGTGACCGGCAAAAGAGCTACGCTGATAAACGGCGAAAGCCCTTAGAATTCCAGGTCGGTGATCAAGTATTGTTGAAGGTCTCACCTTGGAAAGGGGTTATACGTTTCGGAAAACGGGGAAAGCTGAACCCGCGATACATTGGACCTTTCGAAATCGTCGCCCGAATAGGTCCAGTAGCATACAGACTACAACTACCCGCAGAGCTAAACGGTGTACACCCCGTGTTCCATGTTTCTAATCTGAAAAAGTGCCTGTCAGATGAAACCCTAGTCATTCCTCTTGACGAAATCGAAATCAATGAGAATCTCCTGTTCGTCGAAGAGCCAATCGAAATCATGGACAGGGAGGTGAAGCGTACTAAGCAGAGTCGCATCCCGATCGTGAAGGTACGGTGGAACGCAAAGCGTGGGCCAGAATTCACGTGGGAACGCGAAGATCAAATGAAGCAGAAGTACCCTCACCTATTCTAGCATTCTCAAATCTAGCTTTCAAACAGAATTTCGGGACGAAATTCCCTCTAACGGGGGGATGATGTCACAACTGAAAATTTTGAGCTATGTAATCCATACATTCAAGTTAATGTGAATCAAAAACTTCAATCAAACACATCATACAAGTACTACAAGTAGTCATCAAACAATCGGAAAACCCTAGAAGTGCTTGTTAAGTCTATTTTAGACTAGAACTTCATTATTGGCTCCAAATGGACCAATAAGCTCCCAATTAGACTATCATGGGCTTAGAACCCTAATTGGGCTCTAATTGGACCCACACTTATTTATTTTAACATTTTGGGCCATATTGGGCCTAGAATGAAATGAATTAAGAGCTTTGAGCCATGAATAACCTAAACTAGTCCAATAAAAATATAAAAATCCTACAACATTCTTTTAAGCTTAAAATACACCTAAGATTAACTCTAATAGTGGGCTTAGGGGCAAAAGCCCAAATTTTTCCTTTTTCCCTTCACATTCTCGGCCCAAAGGCCAAATCCAAGAAGATAAGGAAGAGTTGACTTAAGTATGCCACCTCATTATTGTCCATAGGATCTCCATGCAAGATATTTCCTTTTCCCATGCAAGTATCACTTCAAAAATCATCTCACTCCTTCCTCTCTCTCACTCTCGGCCATACACACATACACACACCAAAAATATCTCAAATTCTCTCTAGATTCACTCAAGAACACTCCCTTCTTCCCTCTCAAAAATCTCGAGTTCTAGGAAGCATTCAAGAGGAAATCTCCACAAAATTCTTCATCTAAGGTAAGATTATGCATAGATCTATGGTTTAAATTCTTTTGTTATCAAAAATCCTTTCCTAATCTATGCAAAAATCGTGATCTTGCATCCTAGAACCATCTCAAAACTCGAGATCTTCATCAAAGGGAGCTAAGGCCAAAAACACTTCATTTTCCTTCCATTTTTCCTTGCAAAACCGAATCAACACCCCAAGGTGAGCTTCATACCCCCTATTTTCTGTTTTTATGAGTTTTGTGGGGGGGGAATACAAGTGAAAGTGTAGATCTATATGTGTTTTGTATGCCTTGTATGATTTCCATGCTTATATGTATGCTTTTATGTGTTTTTATGTTGGATCTAGCATTAAAACCCATCAAAACCGAGATATATCTTGTGTTAAATGATTTTAGCTTCAAATATATTTCTAAACACAAAGTATTTCAAGAAAAATGGCTAAGTGGTTTAGTAATAATTTTCTTTGGGTTAAAAACACAAATTTTGGGCCTAAAATATGAAAGATGCAAAAATAAGGGCCCAAATTGACATTTCACAGATTCTGATGGATGAAGTGTGCCAAAACAGTTTCCATAAATAAATTTCTGGAAATATACTCATTTAGGGGATTAAAAACATAAATTCCAAGCTTAATGGGCTAAAAATAAAAATTTCGGCCCAAAAAGGCCCATTATGCGAATTTTTCTGTTTTGGAGGGCCAAAACTGTAACTTTCTGTAAAACAGCGGACTATAAGTGTTCCAAATCCTTTTCAAAGGTTTAAAATGCTTTTTAAATTTAAAAAGGACCAAAGTTGCAAAAATTTTCCAATTTGGGCCAAAATTGTCAAAGTTGCGAAAAGAAGGGATTAAAACCGAGAAAACTGCATTTTCAAGGACTTAAACTGTTTTCTATGAAAAATATGCTGAAAAATATTAATTTCAATAATTTTTGGTGTTAAAATGTCAAGAAAAATAGTTTAAGGACCAAACCGGGAAGTATTTAATAAAAAGGGTTGAAAATGTAAATTTTGCAAATAATGAGGGGCTGAAAACAGGAATATTTCAAGGCTAGTTCAATGTACACAATTTGATCAAATAATGGCAGTGCGACTATCGACGAAATACAATACATTACAATACCCAAAAGTCGTTGTTAAACGAATTGGCTCGGTCTCGAGCCAATAGAAATCTACAACTACTAACACTACGACACTACGATTCATACAAGTAACGTTTGGTAATACATATACATGCGAGTGTGCACAGACGTCTACGCACCATCTTTGGGCCCCACAAGTGTAAAATCTTGTTCGTTGAGCCTAGCTAGCCCAATGACCTAATCTTAAGGCCCGAAGACATTTTTTTTACGGTGTGTTGGGTTTTACCGATCCGACACAACGTAAATGGACTTTCAATGGCTTGTATACCACCGGTCCCCAAGGGTCCTTTGGTATTGCTAGTAAAGTCTACATTTCATGCGAGGCGGGTCGGGGACCCCTCGTACATTTTATCCCCAACCGGCTAATGGAGTTACCGGGGTCTTCGTGATCTCTTTCTCTTCGGATGTGGGACTACACCTAGCAGAGCGATTGGATAACGCGATTAGTACTGACGACGCCTTCGGAGTCGTTAGTATAACTATAAACTGGGCGTTTGTGTAACGCGGGTTTGTAGTAAATAATCCTGCTCGAAAACCTTCCAACGTCGCCTGGGACTGACACTATACGCTATGCAATGGTTTCAATGTAACATCACGTAATTCAAGGAACTAGGAGAACATCGGGTTTTCCTAGGGTTTTCAATACGAACTGATTTGAAATGCATACATTTTCAATGAACATTTTTTTACAAGTATAGAAACGAACAAGCATACCTATGGATCTTCACAAACGTTTTCGAAAACTTATCTTTTCAGAAAATATCGGATTTTCTGGTGGTTCTTCAAACAATACAAACATTCGATTTCAAACACTACTTATGAACTCACCAACATTTCATATGTTGACGTTTTTCAAAATACTTGTATTCTCAGGGAGCCAGTGAATCAAGGGAAATCATATCCAGTGACGGTTGCGGTTTATTTTTGTATGAATTGAACAAATTAATTTTTGGGGAATGTAATGTTTAAACAATGTATGATATGTAAACACTACTGGTTGTACTATGTTGATGAATGGTGACGAATGTTGTTATGTTTCATATATATTCAATGTTATGGTATTCAATTGAGTCACGACAGCCCCCGGACGTTTCCGCCGTCTGGTTCGGGGGTGTGACATGATGGAAAGGTACCATCAGAGTGTTCGTCAGGAGTGGTATGAAATAATCTCCTCCATAATAAGTACCCGCATGAAGGACGGTGAATCCGTCACGGCCCACATGCAAAAGATGCAAAGGTATGTGGACCGTTTGCTGAAGCTGAATGTTAACATCCCTGAGGAGTTGCAATTGATATCATTTTGCACTCCCTGCCTTCTTGTTATGATCATTTTTGAATGACATATCATATGAACAAGGAGGAAGTTACCCTCAGCAAGCTTCAAGGACTCTTGAAGACCGCTGAATCCGGTCTTATGGGCAAGGCGTTTGTTACCTCTCCTACTTCTACTCCAACATCTACCCCTTGTTTTGGCTATCGGGAAAGGCAAAGGGAAGAAGAGGAAGCACCCTTCGAAGGGTACCAAGGGAAAGTCTCTTGAAGGCTCCTCATCGAAGACCAAGAGCGGTTCTGTCACTCCTTCTGCCATTCCCAAGGATGTTGAATGCTTTTATTGCCATGAAAAGGCACACTGGAAGCGAAACTGCCCTAAGTACTTGTAGGATCTAAAGGATGGGAAAGTCAAACCCACCCATGTAGGTATTTACACTATATTGTCTAATTACTTAACATATTCTAACTCTTGGGTGCTTGATACAAGATGTGGTATTCACATATGTTCTGATTTGCAGGGCCTAAGAAGAAGTGAGGATGTGGAGCACGGGAAGATAAACTTAATCATGGGGAATAGGAAGGCTTCACATGTTTCCAAGATTGGAGTTTATACTTTGTTGCTTAATAATGGGTTCAAATTAGATTTGAATAAATGTGTTTACTTGTCTGAAATGGCGAGGAATATTATTTCTTTTCATGCTTTGTACAAACAAGGTTTTACCTTTTCGTTTGATAATGAATGTGGTGGTATTAATGCTTTCTATAATAATGTGTTTTATTTTAAAGAGTTACCTTGTGATGGTGTGTATGAAACTGTGTCGATTGTAGACAACTTAGGA
The DNA here is from genome assembly GCF_052625555.1 of Lactuca saligna. Taxonomy (NCBI): domain Eukaryota; kingdom Viridiplantae; phylum Streptophyta; class Magnoliopsida; order Asterales; family Asteraceae; genus Lactuca; species Lactuca saligna. The sequence goes on from NC_136417.1 coordinate 167,839,265, forward strand.
AATAATGTGTTGTATATTGATTTTTCTACTAGACTAGATAAAGCATCATTGTGGCATTGTCCTCTAGGACATGTAAATAAGAAACACATAGGCCAACTCCAAAAGAGTGGAGTCTTGGAATCATTCGACCTTAAAGCGGATGATAGTTGTGAATCTTGTGTACTTGGAAAGATGACAAAATCACCCTTCACTGGAACTTGTGAAAGGGGTGAGGGTTTGTTGAACCTAATACATATTGATGTATGTGGGCCATTCAAAACCTACACAAGGGATGCTAATCGGTATTATGTGACTTTCATTGATGATTTTAGTAGATATGGGTATGTCTACTTAATCAAACATAAGTCAGAAACCTTTGAAAGGTTTAAGGAATTCAAACAGGAAGTAGAAAATCAATTGGGCAGGAACATTAAGATGCTTCGATCCGATCGAGGTGGTGAGCATCTTAGTACCGAGTTCCTTGACTATCTTAAGGAGTGTGGGATTGTCTCACAATTGACTCCTCCCAGGACACCACAGCTAAATGGTGTGGCTGAGAGGTGTAATCGAACTTTGTTGGACATGGTTCGCTCTATGATGAGTCGAGTTTCGTTACCAATCTATTTTTGGGGGTATGCCCTAGAGACTGCCGCCCATATCCTTAATCTAGTCCCTACAAAGAAGGTTACCAAAACACCTCATGAGATGTGGACTGGGAAGGTTCCCATTTTGAACCACATCAAGATTTGGGGTTGCGAGGCTTTCGTGAGACGTGAGACTCATGATAAGCTCGAACCCCGAAGTGAAAGGTGTATTTTCATCGGCTACCCACAGAAATCCTTTGGTTACCTCTTCTACAGACCCAGTGAGAATGTGGTCTTTGTAGCTAGAAGAGGAGTCTTTCGTGAGAGAGAGTTTATAAGCGAAGGAGACAGTGGGGGGCAAATTGATCTTTAAGAAATTCAAGAATCAATTGGTGAAGGAACCTCAGACACTAGCAATCAACCTGAGGAGGAAACTCCGATTGGTCCAGCTGACGCGTCTGTACCTCCGAGGCGTTCCACACAGGTTAGGAACACACATTCGTTTTATTATGGCTTTCATATTACTACGGAAGGTGATACGTTTATCAGTGATAGTACATTGGTAAATTTGGATGAACCTAGCAGTGTTAAGGAAGCCAAGGCAGGCCCGGAGTCTGCTAAATGGAAGGAGGTTATGGACAGCGAGATACAGTCCATGTATGACAATCAAGTTTGGAACTTGGTTGACAATGTACCAGGCCGTAAAACACTCGGGTGCAAATGGATCTTCAAGAAGAAGTCCGACATGGAAGGAAAAGCGCATACTTATAAGGCTCGACTGGTTGCGAAGGGTTTTACTCAAACTCAAGTTATTGATTAGGATGAAACCTTCTCGCCGGTAGCAAAGATTAAGTCTATTAGGGTTATGTTAGCCATTGCAGCGTTTCATGATTATGAAATATGGCAAATGGATGTCAAAACCGCTTTCCTTAACGGAAAATTGGCTGAGGATGTGTACATGAATCAGCCAGAGGGTTTTGTCAGTGCAAAGTACCCCAATAGAGTATGCAAGCTTGAGAAATCCATTTATGGATTAAAACAAGCATCTCGTAGCTGGAATTTTGTTTTGATGAGAAGGTAAAAGAGTTTGGCTTCTCGAGAAGCGAAGATGAATCTTGCGTGTATGTCAGAGCTAGTGGGAGTATAGTTAGCTTCTTGGTACTCTATGTGGATGACATACTACTTATAGGAAATGACATCCCAACCTTGCAGGAAGTTAAGTCCTGGCTTGGGAAGTGCTTTGCTATGAAGGACCTAGGGGAGGCTGCCTATATCCTAGGGATAAGGATATTAAGAGAAAGGAGTAGAAGACTAATTGGACTTAGTTAGAGTACCTACTTGGATAAGGTGTTGAAAAGGTTCAACATGGAGAATTCCAAGAAAGGAGATTTACCGATCCAAAGCAATACCAAACTGAGTAAGACTCAGAGTCCGAGTACAGAGGTAGAGATAGCTGAGATGAGCCAACTATTGTATGCTTCCGCTGTTGGCTCGAGCATGTATACTATGACTTGTACCCGCCCTGATGTGGCATTTGCTTTGAGCATGGTCAGCAGGTATCAGGGGAACCCTGGCAAGGCTCATTGGACCGCGGTAAAGAACATTCTCAAGTACCTGTGGAGGACTAAGGACAGGTTCCTTACCCTTGGTGGGAGTGATGACTTGAGAGTATTAGGGTATAGTGATGCTAGTTTTCAGACTGATAGGGATAATTTCTGCTCTCAGTCGGGCTGGATCTTTACCTTAAATGGAGGGCAATCTCGTGGAAGAGTTCCAACCAGGAGACGGTGGCTGATTCGACTTGTGAATCAGAGTATATAGCAGTGAGTGAAGCAGCGAAGGAGGCGATATGGCTAAAGAACTTCATCGGAGACCTTGGAGTTGTACCAGCTATTAAGGAACCTATGGAGATTTTCTGTGACAACAATAGTGTGGTTACCTTAGCCAAGGAACCAAGAGATCATGGCAGATCCCGACACATTGACAGAAAATATCACTTCATAAGACACAAGATTGAAGAAGGACTCCTCGTGGCAAGGAGGATATCGTCGGATGAGAATCCTGCAGATCCCCTTACGAAGGGTCTGACGAGAGTTAGGCATTTTCAGCATGCAAGGTGCATCGGGCTGAGGGACGATATTAGTTTTACAGATTAGATAGTTTTTCCTGAAACTTGTAAAATTTAATCGATGTTTGATTATGAATAAAATTTGTGATTTATTTATGAGTAAGTGTTACTATCATTGTCAATTATTTACTATTGTTTCGGTTTTGCATGTTTTGACTTCCAGAATAATTAATTTATTCAAACCTCCACAATCGATCATACGTCGGAAGTAGGTATGAATCAAGATTGTCATGAATTGGGTTTGTAGATGGCTAAAGGTGTTTAGACATGGCAATGGTTGCTGCAACATTCATGAGTACTCATAACTTATGAGTATTGGTATAAACCCACCCTCACTTGTATCACTTCATGGAATTTATCTCGAGTGATCGTGAGATGATAATATCATATAAATCTTTAAACCTAGAGATATGAGTTGTTTCCTTTGAGTTGGTTGTGCATTGATTGCACGCAAACGCATCAGTAACTTGATGTTATAAAACGTGCCTTTGTGTACAATTCAACAAGTAGTAGAACAAGCATATGAGTAAAAGTTTATCTGTTCCTTCTAGAAATAGAAGCGATATCTGGGCCCCTCGATGATTTTGTGTTGACCCGTGTACCGGGCCCGGTCAGAACTAAACTGATGTGTTCAGCGAAGTTCTTTGTCAAACAAATCGGAAAATCTAGAAACAACTGCTAGACAATAAGCAAGACATAGTTCCATGTGCTTGTCCGGCTGATATCATGAGAACAGAGGATTGTATGATCACTTGTCTTAAAATGGCGCTTCATAGTTCGATGGAGTTTTTGAGAGCTACGATTGCTGGAAGGTTCCTGAAGTTATATAGGCAAATACTGTTATTAGACTTATCTAAGTGGGAGTCTGTTGGATAAGGTGTGACAACCCGATATTTCAACTCTTTGTAATGACCTGATAGGTCAGGTATTGTAACCACTTATGAGTAATAAGATGTATAAATAAGTTCTACTTAATTTCTTTCTATGATTTAATGTCTTTGAACCATGATCGTACGTAAAAAGATCGCCCAAATCTGACTTCAGATAGCGAAGTTATGAGTTTTCAAAGAAATTCCTTAAACACGATGGATTGACATTAAATAATAAAAACAATAATAAAAATAATTTCGGAATTTACCAACGGAATCTAAACGAAAGTTGTAGATCGTAGTCTCACCTTCGCGGGGATATAAAGAACGTCGAAAACGGAGTTCGTATGAAAGAGATATGAATTTTTGAAATTTGATAAATAATTTAAATATAAATTTTATTAAAAGTTCAGTATTATCCGAGGGATGAGTCAGCCTAGGGCCGAGGTACGCGCCGCGTACGCTCGAACGCCCCGCATACTCGAATGAAGGGTCTCGGATCGACCACGTCGCCCTATGCGAAGCTACCGACCCGTCCCATCCAACCCGCGAACCCAGGAACCCGTCCCATCCGACCCGTCCCGTCCGAAGTGCGTAAGCGATGACGCACGGGTACGCGCTGCGTACGCCCGTACGCCCCGCGTTCGGAGGCGGTTCAGCAACCCTATAAAAGGGATGCGAGCCTTTCCGAAAATGTTGTTCATTTCCTCTCTTTCTCTCCCGATCTTGCCTCGATTTTCGTGCCCATTCAAACCCGAAGCTCTGGTCTTTTTGCTCAAGTCCCGAGGGTCGATTTTACTCCCGAGATTCCAGAGAATCCCGAGAAAAATCCGTTTCGCGAGACGAAACTCTGCCCAGTTTTCGAGCTCGCTATCTTCGAATTTCCAAGTGAGTTTGATACCCCTTAATCAACTGTTTTAATTATTCTAAATACTTTTAAATGCTTTATGGGGGGGAATACAAGTTAAACACTTATAGTTATTGTTTCGGTCACATGTGACGGCGTTAATCACATGTGATTAATAACTAAGAAACCAATGATTTTATCACTGTTCAAACGGTTTTACTCCAAAATGTTTTACAAACTCTTTTACTGATCAAATGCTTTATTGTAAACTTTGTTTTACTACTTATAAATTTGCATGCCTATATATGTATAGTTGTATAAACAATGTTTAAAGGACTTAGGAAAGCCACCTATCCTATTTCCTTTTCCTCGATTTGGATGTGGTCTGGTGGAATTTCGGGTGACTATCCGAGGGTCGTTTCAATATTAGTTATATGTCGTATATACGTGTATAGACATAAAGGTATTTCCATATACATGCTTATCAAACACATCATTAGTAAGTTACCATCGGGGTAACACGAGATCATACTACTACGATTTCTAGATCAACGAGTCAGTTCATTCATGAGTCAATATTCATTACTAAGAGAACATATAAAACGATACTAGAACAAGTAATATTATATTACATGCATACGAATACTTTAACAATTGAGATCCACTGTATGGGTTCATGTCTAAATTGTCATGACCCGGGTTGTAGCCAGAGTCTCTTGGAGGGAGAGCGTTGAGTTTGCGTATAGATCTATACTGGATTGACTATCCTACACATTTCTGTTAGCTACAGTGGGACCGGCAGGTCTACGGGTGCCAAACGTCATAACCTATTTTTCGACTATACGTTGTCGATGTTACCAGTCAATAGTATGGTGCAACTTATCACACGATACCTTAATAAAAACCCGGTTTAAGGTAGTTAGTACCACAGTAGTTCATATAAAACGAAACTACCGTACTACAAGAATTTACCCATTGCATTTTGGTGATAGCCTCACCTAAACTTAAATGTACAAACTATATTTTGTTAAATGATAGTTACACTTGGGAAATTTCACACTTTTACATCAAACGAGCATACAAACTATTAAGCCTTGGTAAAAGGGGCTACTTTTATACTTTAAACAAAAAATATAGGTTTTTCTGAGAGATTCAAACATTTACAAACACTTACATACATTTACAACTCATACTTGCAACAGGTTCAAAACGTTTTTGATAAACGAACCACGACACTAAAATACTTATGAACTCACCAGCTTAATGCTGATCAAACTCTTTCAAAATAACTTGTATTCTCAGGTCATCAGTAGACAGGTACCGATGCTAGCTTTTGAGAAGATGGAGCGCATCCAAGTCTCATCATACTATTTTGATATACATTATATTTTTGGTGTCTAAAACTGTACGGAACACACTTGTATTAAAATGTTTATATTTAATGCAATGGATGATGTTGTTTGCTTATTTACAATTACTGTGTTGTGATACTACACATGACGTCCTCCGCCCCAGAATGTTTCCGCCATTCTTGGTTTTGGGGTCTGACAGATTGGTATCAGAGCATTGTTTATAGTGAAGCAAGTATATCAACCCATAAAAGATATACTAAACTATAAACCCATTTGGGATTAAAACACTCTGACCAGGAGTTTATACTTTAAATAGTTAATTAAGTATACTAGTCTGCATTCATGCTAAAACCGGTGTCACAACGACAAAAAAAAAAGTATTACGATTGTTAAATATCACAGGCAAGCTAGGGGATGTATGGTCAGTCCTGGGAATGGCATAGCCTGATCAACTATGCTGGTCCGAGGAGTGATTAGCATATGCCCTAGAATAGTTGTGATGTGTTAACAAGTCTAAAAACTTACCAACAATGCCACAAAAAGACCGGTGGAACTTAAACTTAAAATACTATAGGTGTATTTTGTGCTACTAACTACATACATACTATATTTTTATACCTCTCTTCTCACGTAGATTTAAATGGCTGGATTCCGTCACGACAACCTGTACTTTCCAAATGAAGGCAACATAGGAAGGCTCGAAGCAGAGTCTGATGATGAACACCAAATTCCGTTGGATGATCATCAAGCTGAAGGCTTCTCAGATAGATCAGACTCTGAGCCTGAAGTCAACAACCTACCACTCGTAGGTCAACCCCCGAACAACAACCCTCGACCAGCTTTTCCAGATCCTACTCCCCTATGGGCAAACCACTTGAACCGTTGGAGTGAAGAACAGGGTCAACCCTTACCATACTTTGGGGACCGAAGCTTTCACAACGTCAGCAATGGTGGCTCTGCTGACCGAGCCCTGCCTGTCATTATCCACAGGATAGCTCGTAATGTCGAGCAAGGTAGAGCAGCCATCGACCGAATCATGGAAATTGATGCCAACTCAGGTGTCAACACAGTCCACATCCACCGTCTTGAAGAAGACATGGAACGGACCCGTAGAACCAATGGAACCCTATAGCAATATCTGGTTGCCTCTCAAGCTGAAGTCATGGAACTCCGAACTCGCCAAAGTGCTCATGAGTAACACCTTCAAGAGATGGACCGTCAAATGAGAGACCTTAGGGTCCTCCAAAGGAATATTCGTCGCCGTTAGATGATGTCTAGTACATCATTATCTTTTGGGTTAAAGATTTGCCTTTAACATATATGCTCTAAGTAGCACTTGTATGTAAAATATTCCTAACTCTCAGTACTCTAAGTAGGAATCTAAGAACTGTCAAACTTTTCTATGAGGTATGATGTAAGACCTACTGTTAGGTCAATTTTCATTAAACTCATTACATCAGTAATACCAGTATTATTGAAATCTATCTAAATTGTGGGAAAAATCTATACATTTGTGTTTTCCTACTAACATTTTTTGTTGTGATTTCAAACACTCATACAACTGTTGGGCTGTGGTTATTTAGTCCATGTATCACTCTCACGTTGCTTACAAATTGATTCTTACCATTTCCTTACCTTTATAAACTTATATCTGAAGGATGCCTCCTCGCAACCACCACCTCCACCGCCTCCGGTCATCGATACTGCAGCCCTAAATGCTGACGTAGCTGCAGCAGTGGCAACTGCCATGGCTCAGTATCACTCTTCTGATGCCAGCAGAGGTGGAACCCCGGTGGAATCAATTCCAGTTGAAACCCCTGTGCGCTCGAGAGAGTGCTCTTACAAGGATTTCACCAACTGCAAGCCGAAGTCCTTTCATGGGACCGGTGGAGTCATTGCTCTCTCGCAATGGTTCAAGAAGACTGAAGCAGTCTTCGAAATATGTTCATGCCCTGCTGCGAGCAAAGTGAAATACGCCGCATGCACTTTTGAAGGAAAGGCCCTAACGTGGTGGAACGGCCACATTAAATCTCTAACTCTTGTCGTAGCCAACGACATAGGCTGGGAAACAATGAAAGACCTCATGATTGAGGAATATTGCCCGAGGGGCGAGATCCAGAAACTAGAGCGGGAACTGTGGAGCCTGACCATGAAGGGCACCAATATTGTTGCTTACACCGCCAGATTCAGCGAACTGGTGGCCCTCTGCCCCAACATGGTTCCCACTGAGGGGAAAAAGATCGAAAGGTACATATGGGGGCTTGTACCTCCGTATCAGGGGAATGTCCTAGCATCAAACCCCGCTACCTTCGACAGTGCCAAACGGTTGGCACAACGACTCATTGACCACAGAGTCAAAACCCCTGAAATCACAACCACACTAGCCATCCTGGAACTCTCCAAACCCGCTGATACGAAACGGAAATACTGGGATGAAAAGAAGAAGGAACAGGCGGCCAGGAAGCAGCAAATTGTGGCAATACATGCCGCAATAACCCCTGCTGCTACAACTACTCCGGTAGGTGGGTATGCTGGAAGATCGCCCAAGTGCAACAAATGCAACTACCACCACAATGGCCCCTGCCAGGAAACGCAGTGCTCTAACTGCCACAGGAGAGGACACACAGTCCGTTTCTGTAAATCTCAGGCGAGACCGATCGCCCAAGTCCCCGACTCTGGCGTGAGCCCGACATGCTATGGATGTGACGAAACAGGCCACTATAAAAGGGACTGCCCCAAGACGAAAAATACTGGCGGAACAGGGAGGGTACTAGCGATAGGCCACGGAGAGGCAGTAGTTGACCCGACAGTAGTGACTGGCACGTTCCTCCTCGATGACTCCTATGCATGCATTCTATTCGATAGTGGAGCGGAGCGAAGCTTCGTAAACCATAAATTCACTCGCATGCTTGCTCAACCACCACACGCACTCAAAGAACTATTCACGGTGGAAATGGCTAATGGAAAAACCGAAAGTACGAGTAGCATATACCTAGGTTGTACCCTAACTTTAGATAACCATTCATTCCCAATCGACCTCATGCCAGTCTCAATAAAAAGTTTCGACGTTATCATTGGCATGGATTGGTTAAGCCTTCATCGCGCCGACATCATGTGCTATGAGAAAGCAGTCCGTCTAAACCTCCCGTCAAATGAAACTCTTATAGTCTACGGCGACAAACCTGGTACGAGTCTTCGCATTATATCAAGTATTCAAGCACAGAAATATCTGCGCAAAGAATACCATGCATTCCTTGATCACGTCGTCGACACAAGCCTTGAAACGAAAGAACTAAAGAACATCCCGGTAGTGAGCGACTTTCCCGACATTTTTCCAGAAGAACTACCCGGGTTACCTCCGCAACGACAGGTCGAGTTCAGAATCGACTTGGTCCCAGGAGCTACTCCAGTAGCCAAGTCACCCTATCGTTTAGCACCAGCTGAGATGCAGGAACTCTCTGGTCAACTTAACGAACTGCTCAGCAAAGGCTTTATAAGACCAAGTTTCTCACCTTGGGGAGCACCGGTCTTGTTTGTTAAGAAGAAAGACGGATCATTCCGTATGTGTATTGACTACAGAGAACTCAACAAACTGACGGTCAAGAATCGTTACCCGCTGCCTCGCATAGGCGACCTATTCGACCAACTGCAAGGGGCGAACTATTTTTCCAAGATTGATCTGAGGTCCGGATATCACCAGTTACGAGTACTAGAGGAGGATGTTCCAAAGAAAGCCTTCCGAACCCGTTACGGACACTACGAGTTCCTGGTGATGCCCTTCGGATTGACCAACGCGCCAGCAGTCTTCATGGATCTGATGAATAGAGTATGCCGACCTTATTTGGATCAGTTCGTCATCGTTTTCATTGACGACATCCTGATCTACTCCAGAAGTAAGAAAGAGCATGGTGATCACCTGCGACAAGTTCTAGAGACGTTACGAAAAGAGAAGCTTTATGCGAAGTTCTCGAAATGTGAATTTTGGATTCGGAGGGTCGAATTCTTAGGACACGTGGTGAGCGAAAAAGGAATCCACGTAGACCCATCCAAAATTAGAGCTATTGAGAACTGGTCAGCACCTAAGACACCGACAGAAATTCATCAATTTCTAGGTCTTGTTGGCTACTACCGCAGATTCATTCAAAACTTCTCCCGAATAGCGAAACCTCTTACAACCCTGACCCAGAAAGGCATGACCTTTGACTGGGAAGAGAAACAAGAAGAAGCATTCCAAACACTCAAACGAGCCTTGTGCACCGCACCAATACTATCCCTGCCCGAAGGAATAGAAGACTTCGTAGTCTATTGCGATGCATCGAATCAAGGGCTCGGATGTGTCCTGATGCAGCGAGGTAAGGTCATCGCCTATGCCTCGAGACAGTTGAAGACACACGAGGTTAACTACACGACCCATGACCTTGAACTAGGAGCAGTGGTGTTTGCTCTGAAAATCTGGAGACATTACTTGTATGGAACGAAGAGCACTATCTTTACCGACCACAAGAGTTTACAACACATTTTCGATCAAAAGGAGCTCAATATGAGACAACGAAGGTGGGTCGAGCTACTCAGTGATTACAAATGCGATATTCGTTATCATCCGGGTAAAGCCAGCGTAGTAGCAGACGCCCTGAGTCGGAAGGAATATTCTGGTCGAAAAATCAAGTCATTGTCAATAACCATCCATTCACACTTGTCTAAACAAATTCAGACGGCCCAACTCGAAGCCATGAAACCTGAAAATGTGACGAGTGAATCCCTCAGAGGAATGGACAAGAATCTAGAAGCCAAAGGGTGACGGAACCTTATATTTCATGGATCGGATCTGGACACCGAAACACGGTGGTTTCCGAGACTTGGTCATGACCGAGGCGCACAACACTCGGTATTCCGTCCACCCAGGTTCAGATAAGACGTATCTGGATCTTAAAAAGCTATACTGGTGGCCTAATATGAAAGCAGAGATTGCTACGTTCGTGAGTAAATGCCTTACTTGCGCAAAGGTTAAGGTCGAGTATCAGAAACCCTCTGGTTTATTGCAACAACCCGAGATCCCGGAATGGAAGTGGGAGCGGATCACTATGGATTTCATAACCAAGTTGCCCAAGACAACAGGTGGACTTGACACCATATGGGTCATCGTCGATAGATTGACCAAGTCTGCACACTTCCTACCTATCAAAGAAACCGACAAGATGGAGAAGCTGACCAGGACATACATTAGGGAAATCGTACGACTACATGGTGTGCCTATATCTATTATCTCCGATAGAGATAGTAGGTTTACCTTAAGATTTTGGCAATCACTACAACATTCCCTGGGAACAAGGCTAGACATGAGTACAACCTACCATCCTCAGATCGACGGACAGAGTGAGAGAACCATCCAAACTCTGGAAGATATGTTGCGAGCCTGCGTGATTGACTTTGGGAAGGCATGGGATACTCATTTACCCCTTGTCGAGTTTTCCTATAATAACAGTTATCACACGAGCATCAAGGCTGCTCCGTTTGAAGCCCTCTACGGCCGAAAGTGCAGATCCCCTATGTGCTGGGCTGAGGTTGGTGATACCCAACTAGCAAAGGGGCAAGCTTCCGACGTTACTCTTACCGGTCCGGAAATTATCCGGGAAACGACAGAGAAAATCGTTCAAATCCGTGAACGATTGAAAGCCTCTAGAGACCGACAGAAGAGCTACGCAGATAAACGAAGGAAACCTTTGGAATTTCAGGTGGGGGACCGAGTCCTTCTCAAGGTCTCACCCTGGAAAGGCTTGATATGCTTCGGCAAGCGTGGGAAGCTAAATCCGAGGTACATAGGGCCTTTCGAGATTCTTGCAAGAGTCGGTCCTGTAGCTTACAAACTCGATCTACCAGGCGTACTTCGTAACGTACATTCTACATTCCACGTATCTAACTTGAAAAAGTGTATATCCGACGAGACTCTCTTAATTCCACTCGACGAAATCGTGATCAACGAGAGCCTCAATTTTGTGGAGGAACCAGTGGAAATCATGGACCGTGAGGTCAAGAGAACAAAACAAAGTCGCATACCCATCGTGAAGGTTCGCTGGAACGCTAAGCGGGGACCTGAATTCACATGGGAACGCGAAGATCAGATGCAACGCAAGTACCCACATCTGTTTCCCTAGCCCACGAGTGTTCCCTTACTTTGAATTTCGGGACGAAATTCCCTCTAACGGGGGGATGATGTGACAACCCGATATTTCAACTCTTTGTAATGACCTGATAGGTCAAGTATTGTAACCACTTATGAGTAATAAAATGTATAAATAAGTTCTACTTAATTTCTTTCTATGATTTAATGTCTTTGAACCATGATCGTACGTAAAAAGATCGCCCAAATCCGACTTCAGATAGCGAAGTTATGAGTTTTCAAAGAAATTCCTTAAACACGATGGATTGATATTAAATAATAAAAACAATAATAAAAATAATTTCGGAATTTGCCAACGGAATCTAAACGAAAGTTGTAGATCGTAGTCTCACCTTCGCGGGGATATAAAGAGCGTCGAAAACGGAGTTCGTATGAAAGAGATATGAATTTTTGAAGTTTGATAAATAATTTAAATATAAATTTTATTAAAAGTTCGGTATTATCCGAGGGAGGAGTCAGCCTAGGGCCGAGGTACGCGCCGCGTACGCTCGAACGCCCCGCATACTCGAATGAAGGGTCTCGAATCGACCACGTCGCCCTATGCGAAGCTACCGACCCGTCCCTTCCGACCCGCGAACCCAGGAACCCGTCCCATCCGACCCGTCCCGTCCGAAGTGCGTAAGCGATGACGCACGGGTACGCGCTGCGTACGCCCGTACGCCCCGCGTTCGGAGGCGGTTCAACAACCCTATAAAAGGGATGCGAGCCTTTCCGAAAATGTTGTTCATTTCCTCTCTTTCTCTCCCGATCTTGCCTCGATTTCCGTGCCCGTTCAAACCCGAAGCTCTGGTCTTTTTGCTCAAGTCCCGAGGGTCGATTTTACTCCCGAGATTCTCGAGAATCCCGAGAAAAATCCGTTTCGCGAGACGAAACTCTGCCCAGTTTTCGAGCTCGCTATCTTCGAATTTCCAAGTGAGTTTCATACCCCTTAATCAACTGTTTTAATTATTCTAAATACTTTTAAATGCTTTATGGGGGGAATACAAGTTAAACACTTATAGTTATTGTTTCGGTCACATGTGACGGCGTTAATCACATGTGATTAATAACTAAGAAACCAATGATTTTATCACTGTTCAAACGGTTTTACTCCAAAATGTTTTACAAACTCTTTTATTGATCAAATGCTTTATTGTAAACTTTGTTTTACTACTTATAAATTTGCATGCCTATATATGTATAGCTGTATAAACAATGTTTAAAGAACTTAGGAAAGCCACCTATCCTATTTCCTTTTCCTCGATTTGGATGTGGTCTGGTGGAATTTCGGGTGACTATCCGAGGGTCGTTTCAATATTAGTTATATGTCATATATACGTGTATAGACATAAAGGTATTTCCATATACATGCTTATCAAACACATCATTAGTAAGTTACCATCGGGGTAACACGAGATCATACTACTACGATTTCTAGATCAACGAGTCAGTTCATTCATGAGTCAATATTCATTACTAAGAGAACATATACAACGATACTAGAACAAGTAATATTATATTACATGCATACGAATACTTTAACAATTGTGATCCACTGTATGGGTTCATGTCTAAATTGTCATGACCCGGGTTGTAGCCAGAGTCTCTTGGAGGGAGAGCATTGAGTTTGCGTATAGATCTATACTGGATTGACTATCCTACACCTTTCTGTTAGCTACAGTGGGACCGGCAGGTCTACGGGTGCCAAACGTCATACCCTATTTTTCGATTATACGTTGTCGATGTTACCAGTCAATAGTATGGTGCAACTTATCACACGATACCTTAATAAAAACCCGGTTTAAGGTAGTTAGTACCACAGTAGTTCATATAAAACGAAACTACCGTACTACAAGAATTTACCCATTGCATTTTGGTGATAGCCTCACCTAAACTTAAATGTACAAACTATATTTTGTTAAATGATAGTTACACTTGGGAAATTTCACACTTTTACATCAAACGAGCATACAAACTATTAAGCCTTGGTAAAAGGGGCTACTTTTATACTTTAAACAGAAAATATAGGTTTTTCTGAGAGATTCAAACATTTACAAACACTTACATACATTTACAACTCATACTTGCAACAGGTTCAAAACGTTTTTGATAAACGAACCACGACACTAAAATACTTATGAACTCACCAGCTTAATGCTGATCAAACTCTTTCAAAATAACTTGTATTCGCAGGTCATCAGTAGACAGGTACCGATGCTAGCTTTTGAGAAGATGGAGCGCATTCAAGTCTCATCATACTATTTTGATATACATTATATTTTTGGTGTCTAAAACTGTACGGAACACACTTGTATTAAAATGTTTATATTTAATGCAATGGATGATGTTGTTTGCTTATTTACAATTACTGTGTTGTGATACTACACATGATGTCCTCCGCCCCAGAATGTTTCTGCCATTCTCGGTTTTGGGGTGTGACAGATTGGTATCAGAGCATTGTTTATAGTGAAGCAAGTATATCAACCCATAAAAGATATACTAAACTATAAACCCATTTGGGATTAAAACACTCTGACCAGGAGTTTATACTTTAAATAGTTAATTATGTATACTAGTCTGCATTCATGCTAAAACCGGTGTCACAACGACAAAAACAAAAGTATTACGATTGTTAAATATCACAGGCAAGCTAGGGGATGTATGGTCAGTCCTGGGAATGGCATAGCCTGATCAACTATGCTGGTCCGAGGAGTGATTAGCATATGCCCTAGAATAGTTGTGATGTGTTAACAAGTCTAAAAACTTACCAACAATGCCACAAAAAGACCGGTGGAACTTAAACTTAAAATACTATAGGTGTATTTTGTGCTACTAACTACATACATACTATATTTTTATACCTCTCTTCTCACGTAGATTTAAATGGCTGGATTCCGTCACGACAACCTGTACTTTCCAAATGAAGGCAACATAGGAAGGCTCGAAGCAGAGTCTGATGATGAACACCAAATTCCGTTGGATGATCATCAAGCTGAAGGCTTCTCAGATAGATCAGACTCTGAGCCTGAAGTCAACAACCTACCACTCGTAGGTCAACCCCCGAACAACAACCCTCGACCAGCTTTTCCAGATCCTACTCCCCTATGGGCAAACCACTTGAACCGTTGGAGTGAAGAACAGGGTCAACCCTTACCATACTTTGGGGACCGAAGCTTTCACAACGTCAGCAATGGTGGCTCTGCTGACCGAGCCCTGCCTGTCATTATCCACAGGATAGCTCGTAATGTCGAGCAAGGTAGAGCAGCCATCGACCGAATCATGGAAATTGATGCCAACTCAGGTGTCAACACAGTCCGCATCCGCCGTCTTGAAGAAGACATGGAACGGACCCGTAGAACCAATGGAACCCTACAGCAATATCTGGTTGCCTCTCAAGCTGAAGTCATGGAACTCCGAACTCGCCAAAGTTCTCATGAGTAACACCTTCAAGAGATAGACCAGCATAATCATTGCCCTCTCGCAATGGTTCAAGAAAAACGAATTGGTTTTCAACATATGCTACTGTCCCGAGGAGAGCAAGGTGAAGTTCACTGCTTGCACCTTTGAAACGAAAGCCCTAACATGGTGGAACAACCATGTTAAGTCGCTATCTCTTATAGTGGCTAATGTTATGGGTTGGGAAACTTTGAAAGACCTCATGATTGAGGAGTACTGCACGAGAGGCGAGATCCAAAAGCTGGAGGAAGAACTGTGGAGCGTATCCATGAAAGGCTCCAACGTAGTCGCCTACACTGCCAAGTTCTGTGAACTGGTGGCCCTCTGTCCCAACATGGTTCCTATAGAGGGAAAGAAAATAGGGAGGTATATATGGGGGCTGATGCCACCATACAAAGGAAATGTATTGGCATCACACCCCACTAAATTTGATAGTACCAAACGATTGGCACAATGGCTCATAAATCACGGGGTTCGTACCCGGACTACAACAACTACCATGGCCATCTCAGAACCTGCAAGAACCGCTGATTCCAAGCGGAAGTTTTGGGATGACAAAAAAAGGCTAAGTCTGCCAAGAAGAGGCAGGTCGTGGCAATACATGTTGCGATAGCACCTGCCACTGCTGCTCCGGTAAAGCAGTACGCTGGAAGTTTGCCCAGATGCAACATATGCGACTTCCATCACATCGGTGCCTGTCGGGAGATGCAGTGTCAGAACTACAACAAGAAGGGGCACATTGCCCATTTCTGTAAAGCTCTGGCGAAGCCAATCAACCAAGCCCCCGGTGCTGGAGTGGGCCAAACTTTCTACGGATTTGGCGAGGTAGGCCACTTCAAAAGAAACTTCCTGAAGGCAGGGTTTGTCGGTGGAGCGGCAAGAGTTCTGGCCATAGGCCACGAGGAAGCGGTCGCTGACCCCACAGTGGTCACTGGTATGTTCTTCCTCAATAACTCTTATGCATGCATTCTATTTGATAGTGGAGCGGAGAGGAGTTTCGTGAACCAAAAATTTGCTCATTTACTTAGGCAAAAATCACGAGCACTTAATGAACCGTTCACTGTAGAAATGGTTAATGGAAAGATAGAGAGCACTAGCAACATATTCATAGGGTTTACCCTAACTTTATATAGCCATTCATTTTCGATCGATCTCATGCCGATCTCAATTAAAAGTTTCGACGTCATTATCGGCATGGATTAGTTGAGTCTTCATTGTACCGACATCATGTGTTACGAAAAGGCTGTTCACCTTAATCTACCGTCTGGCGAAACCCTAGTAGTTTATGGCGACAAATCCGACACGAACCTTCGTATCATCTCGAGCATTCAAGCTCAGAAATTCCTACGGAAGGAATGTAAAGCATTCCTTGCTCACGTGGTCGATCTGAGCCAAGAAACAAAAGACATTCAAAATATTCCAATAGTACGTGACTTTCCCAACATTTTTCCAGAAGAACTCCCAGGATTACCTCCGCAACGTCAAGTCGAGTTCCGAATCGACTTATTTCCAGGTGCTACCCCCGTAGCCAAATCGCCTTATCATCTAGCACCTGCAGAGATGCAAGAACTATCCTGTGAACCTAACGAAGTACTCAGAAAGGGCTTTATAAGGCCAAGCTTCTCACCATGGGAAGCTCCAGTCTTGTTCGTCAAGAAGAAAGACGGATCGTTTCGTATGTGCATCGACTATAGGGAGCTCAACAAGTTGACCGTCAAAAATCGTTATCCTTTACCTAGGATCGACGATTTATTTGACCAAATTCAAGGGGAGAATTTCTTTTCGAAAATCGACTTGAGATCTGGATATCACCAACTACGAGTGCTAGGGGAGGATGATCCAAATACAACCTTCCGAACTCGTTATAGGCACTACGAATTCGTGGTGTTGCCATTCGGATTGAAAAACACGCTCGTTGTATTCATGGACTTAATGAATATGGTGTGTCGTTCTTACTTGGATCAATTCGTCATCGTCTTCATCGATTACGTACTTATCTACTCTCGTAATAACGAGGTGCATAGTCAACATTTGCGACAAGTTTTCGAAACATTACGTTCGGAGAAGCTCTACGTGAAGTTATCGAAATGCAAAATTTGGATTCGACAAATCGAATTATTAGGGCACATGCTTAGCGAAGACGGAACACATGTGGACCCTTCCAAGATAAAAGCCATTGAGAACCGGTTAACACCAAAGACGGCTACAGAAATTGATCAATTTCTAGGCCTCGCTGGCTACTATCGCAGATTCATTCGGAACTTCTCCCGCATAGGGAAACCTCTTACAACACTGAACCAGAAGGGTGTGGCCTTTGACTGGGATGAGAAGTAGGAAAGAGAATTTCAAACGCTCAAACGAGCCTTGTGCACCGCACCAATACTATCCCTTCCCGAAGGAATAGAAGACTTTGTTGTCTATTGCGATGCGTCGAATCAAGGGCTCGGATGTGTTCTGATGCAGCGAGGTAAGGTTATCGCCTGTGCCTCGAGACATCTGAAGACATATGAGGTCAACTATACGACCCACAATCTTGAGCTGGTAGCAGTTGTGTTTGCTCTGAAGATCTGGAGACATTCCTTCTACAGTACAAAAAGCACTATCTTTACAGACCACAAAAGCTTACAACACATATTCGACCACAAGGAGCTCAACATGAGACAACGACGGTGGGTCGAGCTACTCAGTGATTACGAATGTGAAATTCGTTATCATCCGGGTAAAGCCAACGTAGTAGCTAACGCCCTAAGTCGGAAGGAATATTCTGGTCGTAGAGTCAAATCATTGACTATGACTATCCATTCGCACTTGTCCACAAATATTAAGGCGGCTCAGCTCGACGCTTTGAAGCCTGAAAACGTGGCTGGAGAATCCCTGAGGGGGATGGATAAGAACTTGCAGGTTAAGGGTGGCGGAGCTTGTTATCTCATAGACCGGATCTGGACCCCGAAACTAGGTGGTTTCTGAGACTTGGTCATGAACGAGGCGCACAACACTCATTATTCCGTGCACCCGGTTCAGATAAGATGTATCTGGATCTTAAAAAAGTTATACTGGTGGCCTAACATGAAAGAACAGATTCCTACCTTCATGAGTCAATGCCTTACTTGTGCAAAGGTGAAGGTCGAATACCAAACACCCTCCGGTCTACTACAACAACCCGAGATACCGGAATGGAAGTGGGAGCGGATAACTATGGATTTCATAATAAAGTTGCCCAAGACAACGGGTGGACTTGATACCATATGGGTCATCATCGATAGATTGAACAAGTCTGCACACTTCCTGCCGATCAAAGAAACAGACAAGATGGAGAAACTTACACGGACTTACATTAGGGAGATTGTACGATTACACGGTGTTCCTTTATCCATTATCTCGGCGAGCCTGTGTGATTGACTTTGGGAAAGCATGGGATACTCATTTACCTCTTGCCGAATTTTCCTACAACAACAGTTATCACACGAGCATAAAGGTTGCTCCATTCGAGGCACTCTATGGCCGAAAGTGCAGATTCCCTATGTGCTAGGCTGAGGTAGGTGATACCCAATTAGCTAAAGGACAAGTTCCTGATAGCACTCTCACAGGTCCGAATATCATATGGGAAACGACAGAGAAGATCGTTCAGATTCGCGAATGATTGAAAGCCTCCAGAGACTGACAGAAAAGCTACGCTGATAAACGTAGGAAACCATTGGAATTCCAGGTGGGTGACCATGTTCTATTGAAGGTCTCACCCTGGAAGGGCTTGATACGCATCGGAAATCGTGGAAAGCTAAATCCAAGGTACATTGGGCCTTTCGAGATTCTCGCAAGAATCGGACCTATAACTTACAAACTTAACTTACCGCGCAAACTTAGTAACATACATTCTACCTTCCACATATCGAACTTGAAAAAGTGTTTTTCCGAAGAAACTCTTGTTATCCCACTCGACGAGATAGAGATCAACAAGAGCCTCAACTTCGTGGAAGAACCAGTAGAGATCATGGACCGAGAGGCCAAGCAGACGAAGCAAAGTTGTATCTCGATAGTGATGGTTCGCTGGAACGCCAAGCGAGGACCAGAATTCACTTGGGAGCGTGAGGATCATATGATACTGAAATATCATCATATTTTTACTTAGTTATTTGTAACTACTTATTTGCTTAAATTCTATTTTCGGGACGAAATTCCTTCTAAGGAGGGGATGATGTGACAACCCGAAATTGCTATTCTGTACAAACATATCAAGTCAATAGAAGTCAGAACAGTTGCTGTTAATTTTCAGACTTTTTAGAATCATTTTTAGTATTTTCATGATTTACACTTTAAGAGATATCAGGAGAGAGGATGAATTAGGGTTTATTGTGCAACACTATTATTCCAAAACTCCAAGAAATTACAGTTTGCTGCCTGAATAAAATATTTTCAGCCAAAAACCCTAACTTTGGGAGTATATATATATATATATATATATATATATATATATATATATATATATATATATATATATATATATGACAATTGTCATTATTTACACGTTTTCCAAATTTCTGAAGATCCAAACCCAAATTCTCTCTCAAGTATCATCCAAAAGATTTTCAATATATTCAATCTAGTAAGTGATTCTAGCTTTCTTAATTGATTATATGGCTTAATCTAGTGTTTTAACACACTTCTAACCGTGAAATCATTCCAAAAGGATGATTGTTCAATTTACACCAAGAACACACACTAGTGTTCTTAGACTTTTAGCTCATTTCAAGCTTCTATATTGTAAGTACTTATATAATAGGGTATAATAGAGCTTGATATACATCTTTACATCATGAAATTGTCCCTAGAACACGAAGAACAAGGTGTTCACGGTCCAAGAAGTTCTTGGACCGTAAACACTAAGTAAAGGTACCAAAGTGTGCCTAAGTCCTACACTAGCCTTAGAAAAATGTCTAAATCCTTTCCTAGTTGAACAAAGAACTTGAAAATCCCAAAATACCATAAATAATTTGAGTTTACTATAGTAAACTCAAAGGAAAATGGTTCTGAAACCGTAAACTCCATTTAGGAGTGAAATGGTGCCCTATATTCCTTCCAAAAATACATACTCTATGTAGAAAAGCTTCTAGGGATTTTTAAGGCTTCAAAACATAAAATGGTCAAAAAGGGGGGGGGGGGCTTACGACCATAAACTCAAGGGTTTACAACCGTAAACTCATTTGTTGGTGTCAATAAAACCGTGAACTCCATGATAGAGTTTTCCTTGAACCTCAAGCACACTAGGCATATCCTACAACACTTAGGTGCAATCCTTGGGACTTATAAGACTTATATAAGGTGTTTAGCATGTCCTAGGATGCCTTAACCTTGTTTATTAGTTGTTTACAGACTAATTGGATACATATATGTGATATCATATGACAACTAGGGTCCTTTTGTGTGTTCAAGACTTCACTTGACACCGAGCAATCCGGTTTCATCAGTTCATCCATACCACTCACTACAGGTGAGTTCATACCCCTCAATCAACGGTTTAAATGTTTTTAAATGCTTATATGAGGGGGGAATACAAGTTGAATACTTATAGTTATTATATCAATCACATGTGATTAATAACTACCAAACCAGTCGTTTTCTTATTGTTCAAACTATTTACTAAACTGTTTTACTTCAAACTGTTTTACAAACTCTTATACTTGTCAAATACTTGTACTTAAACTCTTTTATACTTATTATCAAATGCATGCCTATGTATGTATACTTATACAAGTAATGTGTAAAGGGCTTTGGAAGGCTAGCTCGCTTTATCTCCTTTTCCTCATTGGGATGTGGCTTTAGGGCATCAGCAATCCGTACGAAGGTCGTCTACCTATTAGTTATATATTATGTATACATACATAGACATAAAAGTTCTTTCAACCAATTCCATACCTTTGGGTAGCAAGGGTTTACAATCATGATCATACATTACCAGTAACCTACCATAGGGGTAGCATAGGAAGATACTAGAACTATTACTAGAACAAAGAATCATACAATGAGTCAGTTCATTCATGAGTCACTACTTGCTAGATAGAGAGAGCACACACTACAACCAGTACACACAGTACATTACTATACATGGTAGATAGTGAGAGAACATAAATTACAGCTAGCACACGCAGAACATTACAGTACATACAGGCTAGACAGTGAAAGAGTACACTTTACAGTTTGCACATTCATTACATATACATTCATGCAGTTATGTGAACCATTAAACGGGTCATGGCATTCCTGCCATGACCGTTTTTGTATCCAGAATCTCCTTGATTGGGGTGCGTATGAGTTTGCGTATAGATCTATACTGGATTGACTATCCTACACCTTGCTGCTCGCTACAGTGGGACTTGCAAGTTTACGGGTGCCAAATGTCATTTCTTACGATGTCTTACATCGTCGTTTTACTAGAGTCGGTAGCAGGATACAGGTCGATCACATGTTACTTTAAACACCTTTTCTTTTAAGGTAGTTAGTACAACAATAGTCACTTATTACAAATACTATAGTACTATGATATTTTTCCCATTACATTCACTTCGTGAATATTCACACGATGCACGGTAATGTAAAAACTATATTTTGGTTAATGATAGTCAGAATTGGGAAAGCACACCCTCTTACAAAGAGACGCACGCACAGACACTGGATGCCTTGATACAATGCTACAATTAGTATGAAACATAGGGTTTTCTAGGAGAGTACAAAACATCTTACAAAACATCTTACAAAACATCGTACATACATTTTACAAATGCTTTCATACAAACATAGACACTAATATACTTATGATCTCACCAGCTTTAAGTTGATACTCGCTTTCAAAATAAATTGTATTCTCAGGTCATCAGTAGACAGGTACAGGTGCCGGGTTTTGAGAAGATGGAGTTTGTTCATGACTCGTCTTTTTATTTTTATATGTATATTTTGGTGTCTATATAACTTGACAGAACACAATTGTATGAAATTATGTTATTAATGCAATAGATGATGTTGTTGCTTGTTTAATACTATTCATTGTTGTGATACTATACATGACGTCCTCCGCCCCAGAATGTTTCCGCCGTTCATGGTTTTGGGGTGTGACATTCTTGACATCACTCTTACAGGTCCGGAAATCATACGGGAAATGACAAAGAAGATCGTTCAGATTCGAATGATTGAAAGCCATTAGAGACCGTCTGAAAAGCTACGTAGACAAACGAAGGAAACCTTTGAAATTCCAGGTGAGAGACCGAGTCCTTTTGAAAGTCTCACCCTGGAAGGGCTTGATATGCTTTGGAAGCATGGGAAGCTCAATCTAAGATACATAGGTCCTTTCGAGATTCTCGTTAGAATCGGCATTGTAGGTGACAAACTCAATCTATCCAACGAATTTTGTACCATACATTCCACATTTGACATCTCAAACTTGAAAAAGTGTCTGTCCGACGAGACTCTTGTAATCCCACTCGACGAGATCGAGATCAATGAGAGCCTCAACTTTGTGGAAGAACCAGTAGAGATCATGGACCGTGAGGTCAAGTAGACGAAACAAAGTCGTATCCTGATTGTGAAGGTTCACTGGAATGCCAAGCGAGGACTGGAATTCACATGGGAGCGCGAGGATCAAATGAAATTGAAATATCCTCATCTATTCGCTTAGTTATTTATAACTATTTTATTCGCTTAAAAGTTTAATTTCGTGACGAAATTCCCTTTAACGGGTGGATGAAGTGACAACCCGATATTTTCATTAAGACAAACTATAAAGTCAATCACTTCAATTAAAAGTCAATTAAATTTCTAATAATTGTTATCCAATTTAAAAGTTTGTTTGAGCATTTTTAGTGTTTATTCTTTAAACGAACGAAGGAAAGGAAGTATCGTCTCGGGTCGTGAAGTAGCAAACCCACCCATTGCACCCTAACCCAGAGTTCACGGCCAAACATTTGGAGTTTGGGTCATAAAGTCTCCCTAGGCCGTGAATTCATGCCTTAACCATGAGTTTACTCCCCAAACTCTTCATTTCCAACATCCATTCTCAAGAACACCCTCCATTCTCTCTCAACTCTTATCCCGTTGTTCACCCGATCTTTCGAAAACGTAAGTGTTTCTCGAATTGATTTGTTGTTGTAAACTAATATCTAGTAGTTATACATCATTTCATCCATTCATTATTTATTTATAGCTAGAGATTCAAGTGTTCTTCAAAACACCAAGAACACACACTAGTGTTTTTTGACCTTAAACAGAAAATGAAGCTTCTATCTTGTAAGTACACTTGACCTACCTTTTGTGTAATTAATATGAACTTTATAACACTTGAAAAAAAATCAAGTAACACAAGAACAAAGGAGTTTCCGGCCAAGGATGTTCTTGGGATGTAAACCCCTTTTACAGTGGTAAAATGGACATTAGTCCCTTCCTAAGCCTTGGATGCCAACCTTGAACCTTCCTAGAAGTGTTTAAGACCTTAAACAACAATTAGAACATGTCCCTAAGAGATTTTACAACCGTGAACACATAAGAATATGGTCATTTGGCTGTAAACTCCACAAGGTGGTCTTAGTATGCCCCTAATGCTTTCCTAAGGCTTGGGCTTGATCATTTGATGCCCAATCATGACTTGTAAGATCTAAAAAGACAATTTGGCACTTAGTACCATGAGTTTACGGCCATAAAGTTATGGGGACATTATCATGGGCCGTAAACTCCATAAAAGGGTGGTTCATGGGCCATAAACTCCAATGACATGCCATATAACCCTTTGATGCAACCCTGTGGTACCTATATCACTTGAATCAAAGTGTTTCCATGACCTAGGGTGTCTTAACTTGATTAATTAGTTCTTCATTGACTAATTAGATACATATATGCTTATTATATGATAACTAGGACCATTTTGTGTGTTCAAGTCCTTACATGACACCTAGCACCTTGTCCAACACTTCGGACACTCCTGAACAAACTACTCATTTCAGGTGAGTTCATACCCCTTAAACAAACTTTTCAATGCTCTTACATGCTTCTAAATACTTTTATGGGTGGGAATACAAGTTGATTATCATAGTTATTATATCAATCACATGTGATTAATAACTACAAAACATATGGATTTACTATACTTTCAAACTGTTTTTATGAAACAAACTACTTTTGAATAGCTTTACAAACTGACATCAAGTCATGATTATTTTCTTGTTTCAAACCCTTTAAATGAATTACAAAACCTATTTTCCACTTATATATTCATAGAAACCATATTCATACACTTATGTAGTAAGTATATATATATATATATATATATATATATATATATATATATATATATATATATATATGCAATTGAATAAGATGGCTGTGTTTTCAGCTCCAACACCTTGTATAGCAAAGGTGTATAAACTTACATCGACACTTCAAACTACATTACTAGCAAACTATAATATGTATAGCTTGGTGAAATACTACTTACTATTCCTAGTACAAATGGAATATATAAGAGTCAGTTCATTCATGAATCTATACAATTGTATTACATATTATACGAAGAGAAACTAATATTTACTATAGGAAGAGATACGATTACATACTATATGATGAGTTACTATTACATATTATATGAGTAGATACCGTTATATAAGTACGAGACTAACCATTCTACACCCAGCTGTTAGCTACATAGGGAAAATACACATCGATGGATGTCTACGGTTACTACTATTAAACAAGTTACTATGTCGTGTTTATCCTAGTACCAAAGGATAATACTGACATGTTTATATAATGTTTCCCTTTTACTTTTACTTTGTGACAAATTCCCATAAATGATGAAGTAGACTATATTTTGATAATAATAGTTATACATGGGAAAAATTACTTGTTGTTTTACAAGAAGCAAACATACAAAACAATCGGGTCTTGGTAGAAGACTACTTTTTATACTAGTAGGAAATATGGCATTTTCTAGGGTTTTCACACTTATACGAATTGTATCATCAATCATTAACAAGTCTTTTCTTACGGTTTTACAAATCAAAGACATTAAAATACTTATGAATTCACCAGCTTAAATGCTGATCTATGCTTTCAAAATAACTTGTATTCTCATGTCATCAGTAGATAGGTACCGGTGACAGGTTTTTGAGAAGACGGAGCACATACAAGACTCGTCTTTTATCATTAATTTTTGGTGTCTATTGCTTTATACATAACACACATGTATTAAAATGATATATTTAATGCATTGGATGATGTTTGTTTGCTTATTTACTATTACTGTGTTGTGATACTATACATGGCGTCCTCCGCCCCAGAACGTTTACGCCGTTCTCAGTTTTGGGGTGTGACAGTAAGCACATTTTAATCGAAATCTTTATTTAAGAATAAAATATGGTGGGTAAGTTATTTAGGTGGAGTGTTGACTTATCCTTTGTACAAGAACACAAGCAACCTGACACACTCACTCCAGGGACATACCTAACCACTATTCCCCAATACATAGTCAATCATTGCCCTTTTCCCACCATTATTCTAGCCATACTTTTGAAAAAAAACCTGGAAATTCTCATCCCTCTTCCCATTTCTGTCACACCCCAAAACCGATAACGGCGGAATACGTTTCGGGGTGGAGGACGTCATGTACAATATCATCACAATTGCATAATAGTAAAAACAAAAAACATACAACCATTTCATTTACATAGTGAGTTTAATTACAAGTGTGTTTTGTAATGTTCAACAAACAACAAAAGTAATACAAAAATAAGAGATGGATCTTGTATGCTCCACCTTCTCCCAAAATGCTGCAACTGTACCTGTCTATCTTTGACCTGAGGATACAAGTTATTTTGAAAACGAATATCAGCATAAAGCCGGTGAGTTCATAAGAGTTTAGTGTGAGTTTTTGTATATCATGCATTAGAACCAATAGTATGAAAAACTGCAATTTACATTCATAAGTAGTAGAAAACCCTAGAAAATCCTATATTTTCCAAAAAATATATTGTAAGTGAAAACCTTTAAGAAACGAGAAATCTTCATATTTGAAAACTATTTATTGTAAAGGTATATTATGGAATCTCCACTAAGTAATGTAATAAGATAGGATATGCCTGTAGTTAGTAATAGAGATGCAAACTCCCTTTAGTGATAGATACTTGTTTACTTCGGGATGTTAAATTAGACTTTAGTTTAGTATTTTAGTGCGTATATAGTGTATCCCTTGTATGTTACCGATAGTGTGAGCAATAGAGGACCCCATGACCTTCCTGGTCATACACAATGTAATGAAGTAGTGGCATCCCTGGGCCTGCATGGCTTGGGCTGAAGTTAACAGTCGGGATGCAATAGTGTCTGCCCCGTATAGATCTATACATGTAGTGTCGTCTTCCGGTCGGAAAAACTCTGGGCATAGTATACAGCGAATAGAGAATCTTGTAATGAGTTACTGTGTTATCGCCTGTTTAGTGCCTTTTCTTGTATTATAGTGTAGTACTATTTTGTATAGCTCGTAGTGTGTTCTCTTATTAGTGTATCGTCTCATAATAATGTGTATTATAGTGTGTAGAGTAGTAGTTATAGCGAGTAGTAATGGCCTTAACTATACCTATTATAGTTAACTTAGTGTGTATAGTTCTTACCAATTTAATGGTTTAAGCATCGGATGAATTGAAAATGCTCGTATCCAACACTAATATACAGGATATATAACTAAGAAATCAACGACAGTCGGACGGATAACAACTACCCTAAGCCCACAATCAAACAAGAACATGAAATAAGGCGAGCTATCGGTCCTAAGTCCTTCAAGTCTTACTTATATAAATATATTAGTGTGGTTACATTTTATAAGAATCTTGTCCAAAGGGAACATTTAAAAAGTTGTTTATTTATCCAAAATAGTTTTGAAAACGTAAAATCCATTTATAGAGCGTAGTGGTAAATCACATGTGATTTGAACTACGTATAGTGAATCACATGTGATTAATTTTCATAAACATGTATAATTGACTTGTATCTCCCCCCCTAAAATATATAAAAGCATTTGAAAGGTTCATTAATGGGGTATGAACTCACCTGAAATCGAGTAAATCGGGGAAATCGGGTAAATCGGTGATTCGGGTGAAAGTGTTGGTTGAGCGTTTGGTGCCAAATAAGGACTTGTACACCTTTCAAGACCCTAATATCATATGAAATATGTATTTTACAAGAAATTAATCATTTTATGCTTTTCATAACATATTTAGGTATTCTAGCATTGATTCGGGGTCTTAGGGCTTAGGAGGGGTTTCTCGGAAATGGTACAAGGCCAAGAGGGGTTTACGGGGGAGTCCAAGAGTTTACTCCCTTGTAGTTTACGGCCGTAAGCCCCTAGGCTTGGCCGTAAACTCTTGTACTCCTCCAAAAGTGCATGTTAAGGCCTTAATTCAATTCCCAAAATTACTAGTAAATGCCTAGGACCAATTTGGAGGGTTAAAACCTTCATTTGGTTGGATTTAGGGGAGTTTACGGTCCTAGCTTGTGCTTCGGGCGTAAACTCCAAAATATCATTCGAAGTTTGTTGTTTAATGGCCCTAAACATCCCCCTTAATTCATAACTAAATTCTACAAGGCCTTACATGAGTTTTTGGGACTTATACCAAGGGGTTTTTGGGTGTTTCCGGCCTAAGCATAAGCTTGGGTCGTAAACTCCTTTTTAGGCTCTAAAATCTTAAGTTTTCATGTCCAAACTCATCTAGGTATATCCCTTAATTAGTTTACAAGCTTATAAGAAGTAAAAACGGGACATTTGGCCAAGTTTTCGGGTGTTTACGGCCTAAGGGGCTTCCTAGGCGGTAAACTAAATATATTTCACTAATTCTTATGATTTTTGGGCTCTAAATGCAATGGAATACGTTTAGAACAAGATAGGGAAGAACCTCTTACGTTAGGAGGCCGAAATTCACGGTTTTGGAGTCGGAATCGGGTCTAGAGAGAGAAAGTAGTGAGAGAGAGTGAGAGGGTGGTAAACAGTGTTCAAGTGGTATCAAATTTTCCTAAATATGCCTCGGGTATTGCACCCGGTACACGACTACCTGATGTTAAAGTTTAACGGGATTAAAACTTTTTACTCGGGTGAAGGGGTTGAAAAGTAATATATCTTTATTTAGTTAAACTCAGTTAACACTTACAAGTTATAATTACTTATGATAATATCAAGAAATATAAATAAATAGATATTTATTTATTGACGACTCCAAATATTACGGGAATTTATATATAACGACGAATTCCGTTAGTGAACACGGGGTTATGTAACAGAATAGAATTTGGGTTGTCACAATTTCACTCCTTCTCCACCAAAGAGCAAAAATCCATTCTCTCTCACTTTCTCCCACTAATCTCGAGATTCAAGGGCAACTTCCAAGTTCTTCATCTACTTTTGGAAAGTAATATTATCCATCATATGGTTATTCAAATCCTTCTACTTAAATCATGGATATCTTACACCAACATCATCATAATTGTGTTAGATCTTTGAATCTTCAACGAATCTTCTAAGTGTTCTTTAGCTGAACACTTCTTTTCTTCATCATCCATCTACAAAAACCACTAAAGGTGAGTTCATACACCCACATTTTCATGTTTTCTTCAAGTTTTAGGGGGAGAATACAAGTTAAATCACCAACAACATAACTAGTCTCAAACAACAACTTTCAACAGAAAACTTAATGTTCATTCATGAACTATTTTGAACATATTAAACTTTTTATTATTCAAAACTGTATTAGGTGAAAAATAGTCCAGGTTTATACCTTTAAAATGACTACTTGCACATGTCCATACGATTTTTCTACAATTTATGGTAGTTTTTACAAAACTGCCTACCACGGTAGCTACAAATTTGGACTAGTCTATGAATATGAACATTTTCGCACCTTTTAGGTAATTCTAAAAATCATAATAAAATTTGTGAACAAACTAGACACATTTTCTAAACTTTCAGAGTTTATGGATCTAGTTATTGATCTCGTATGAATTTGATGTGATTTTTCTAAATCAGTGCAGAAATGGTATAAACAAGTTCACAGATTACAACTTCACTAACACTTTGTAACATGTTGAGCAAAGTGTAAAACCTTGATGTCTTCATATTTTGCATGAGTTTTATGTTTGGATACATTATTTTATAGAAAAATGTTCACTAATTTGTAATAATTACTTATCGTTACAATTAATGCATTATGAAGCATGGAAAACATAGAATCGTTTTGCTATATACATTCGACTTACATAGGAAGTGAATACTACACACTACAAACATTTGGTTAAACTATAATAGGTATGGTTTAGGTTACATATACAATACAAAAGAATGCATTTCTACAAAAAGGGGTTTTCATTATCACATTACATAAATCTGTTAATGAATAAATGTGTGAGACATTTGCTTCAGGTTACTTCCAAGTAGCGCAACAAAAGTCCTTTAATTATAACCAGAATCTCTTGTAGTGAGAACGTGATAGTTGTGTATAAATATATATTGGGTGTGACAAACCCACACCTTAGTTGCATGCAACAGCTAGACCGCAGGTCTGCGGTGACAAATGCCATTAACATTCTGACGCCTGAAGAACGTCGTCTATAAGGTCAACTAAGTCATAGTACGATTATAATAACTCACATGGGGTATTAACAAATATAATATTTATGGGATTTCTATTCAAACTAACAAGTTTATGCCAATTTAAACTTGCCTGATTCAAATTTTAAATGGGAAAATACTAGCATACTATTAGTCTTGACATTTTAGCCTGCAATACATTTTAGAGAGAAAATATAGGATTTTCTGGAACAAACACTACTATTACAAGAAAGGATTTCAACATTTCATTCTAAAAGCTTATGAACTCACCAACTTAATTGTTGACACTTTTTCAAAACTACTTGTATTCTCAGGAAATCTATAAATCAGGTAAACAGTGGCTTTTGAGGATGGAACGCTAAGATATCAAATATTGTATTTTTGTCAACATAATGTAATTGATTCAGAAACATCTAAACATATATTATGATGTAACATTTTCAATTATATTTATGTTGGTTGTCTATAAATTGAGCACTATTATAATTGTTGTGATACTATACATGAAGTCCTCCACTCCCGGACGTTTCCACCAGCCGTGGTTTGGGGGTGTGACATATTGGTATCAGAGCAATGTTTATAGTGAACTAAGTATATCGAACCACATAAGATATACTAACTATAAAAGCATCTGTGACTAAAAGTCTCTGATTAAACACTTTCAAATGACTATACTTTTAGAAAATAAACAGTTTCTTGGTAAATGTATAAGTACATGAATACATGCTCGCGTAGTGCCATAACTAGGAAGAACATAAAATAAAAGAGGAGGAATTGTGCATTACGAGTTTGCCATGGGATATGTGGTCAACTCTGGGATGTATATAGCCTGATCAACTATATATGTCCGAGAAGTAACTTGCATATATCGGGGGATAGTCATAGTGGGCAATAAATCTAACAATCTATCATCACCCTATAATGAATGCGCGAAAAACCAAACATAACATTTAAAAATACTATGGGAGTCTTTTATAACCTGATAACTCAACATTTTAGGTTCATTTCATATCTTTTACACCTCTATTCTCGTACACACGACATGGTCGGATTCCATCTACCTAGAGAACCTTACTTCCCTTTTGACATCCCCAAAATCACGGCCTGAAAAGACCAATTTCATTTATGCTTTTTAAAATAATTTCAGAGTAAATCCTTTTGATTTAAAAGAGTTGCGTAATTTGTTCCCAAAAACAAAATATGATAAAATAATATTTATCAAAGCATTTCGTCAAGAGATGCATTTTCATTATATAATCAAAACTTGGGATGTCATGTTCCGATACATACCATAAAGCATAAATGATAACATTACAAGTCATTCAACAAATATATAATTATATACAGACTTGTAAATGAAACAACTTGATGATTCATCCATCTTATGCCCTCGCGCCACTACCTGTAATACAAATAAACTGAGTGGGTCAGGCTTGCGAGCCTGGTGAGCATATAGGGTTTTCAACCCAGAATAAATAATTATATTTAATTTCACCAACCAACAATAACCCGATTACCCATTCCCGTTATCCTCACTTTATGTCCCTAAAACAACATCTATCTCAAGGGACCCAATCTAGGATTTTCATCGGGACGGACATTACTGCTATGGGGTTTCCTCAACAATAGATATCCTAAAGGCAAACCACGAGGGGGATAGAGTACACCAGTGAACACCTCATTCACAACACCTACAGGTTATGAACCTGCTAGCGTTCCAAAAGACTGTCTAGAAAAAGTCTGTGGTCGTTATCCATACTCCGCTGAATAACTAGATCAACAACAACATCGAGGCCTCTCATATGTTTATCACACATCAACTATCTACCCATGGTCTAACCAACATATTAGTAGATAAAAATATATATTTTTATACATTGTTTAAAACCTGTATAGCATGTTCAAATAATACATATTCCACATAACAGATGAGGCACACACACATAACATGTATTTCATAGAGAATAAATCAGATCTATGAGATAGAAGAAAGTGAATATACATTCACACATATAATCAACAAAATATACACAAAACATGTATTTTGTATCAAATACTTCATAATTATGCGTTAGGAGAAGGTAATTGCACACTCACTTGATCAGAATATAATTGGACAACACTACGACTTGTAGAAGTAGTATCCTTTGGTAGATTTGGAAGATCTTCACAAAAACCGGGCTTCTCGCGGGCAGAGATTCAGCTCGGGAATTGCAGTTCTCTGGATCTTCGGGGCTTCGGGACTTTATTCGGGGCTCAGGAATGATACCGGGGCTTTGGGATATGATTGGCACGCAAAACGATGCAAAACGGGAGAGAGAGTAGAGAAAATGAGAAAAAGAATCGGCTGTACTCGACTACCTTTTATAGGGTCTGGATCCTAGATTTACGCTTGGCATAAATCTAGGTACGCTTAGCGTAACCGGGATAGGATCGCTGACTCCCCCCTTTGGATAATATCGGATATTTTATAATTAAATTTAATATCGGAATTATTTAATAAACATCAAAAAATCATATCTTCCTTATACGAACTCTGTTTTCAACGTTCTTTATATCCCCGCGTAGATGAGACTACGCTCTACAACTTTCGCTTAGACTCCGTCGGCTAATTTTGATTTATTTTTATTATTTATTTTTAGTACGCCAGGACAGGAAAACTCCGTTATAAATTCATAACTTCTTCATCGACGTCCGTTTTCGCCTATCTTTTTATCATTTCACTACTAGTAACAAGATCTTAGATTCTCGTTTAGATTGTTTTGGCTAAAAACCGCTCGATCTCAAATCGAGTATTCGGGCTGGATACTGCTAAGTCGAAACATCAGAAAATCATAACTTCCTCATACGAAGCCATATTTGGGTGTTCTTTTTATGCACGCTCTCGGTTTAACGAACTCTTCAACTTTCATTTAGATTAGTAAGGCTAGATATCGTTCTATCTTAAATTTATATTTTACGTCATTCGGCGTCGTGCTGCATCTGTCACGAAACTTCGACAAATCATAACTTCTTCGTTATAACTTGGATTTCGACATTCTTTATGTATTCGGAAACCTCGTTTGAACTACTACAACATTATCCAAAGATAGCGGCTTTATATACTATTTTATTTTGACTCTTATTTTTTATTATTAATTCATTTAAGCCACACAACTAAGCACAAAACATATAATACTCAAATAATACATTCTTATTATTTAATAATGGGTTACAAAGGTTAACATAGACTAATACATTGCTATTAATGACAAGCCCAGAAACACAGTCGTTACAATTCTCTCTACCTTAGAATGATTCCGTCCCTAGAATCACACATCAACAAAAAACTGCGGGCAACGAATCATCATGTCACTCTCTGTTTCCCAGGTGAGATTCAGCCCGTTAGTCTTTCGGTCAACGTTTGCTTCAAGTTCTTCAATCAACCTCTTGTTCTCATAAATTCTTAACTCAGAAATTGAAATTATGTCGGGAACTTCTCCCGTGAGCTTCATCAAATAACACACATGGAAAGTGTTATTAATTCCATTCAGTTCTTTTAGTAGTTCGAGCTTGTAAGCTTGGTTCCCAACCCTCTGAAGAACTTTAAATGGTCCAATAAACTTTGGACTTAATTTTCCCCTTTTACCAAATCTTATAAGCCCCTTCCATAGCGAGACTTTAAGCAAAACCGAATCTCCAACTTCAAAAGTCATCGGTCTTCACTTTTTGTCACCATAGCTCTTTTGACGATCTTGAGCGGCTAACATTCTTTCCCTAATTATCTTCAACTTTTCAGCGGTTTGATGAACCTTCTCGGGACCCATAAACTGCTTTTCGCCAGCCTCAAGCCAACAAGACGGCGTATGACACTTCTGTTTGTATAAGGCTTGATAAGGTGCCATCTTTATGCTCGAGTGAAAACTATTATTATAGGAAAATTCTATCAAAGGTAAATGTTCATCCCAATTACCTAGGAATTCCAGGGTACGTGCTCTCAGCATATCTTCAAGTGTTTGTATCATTCTTTCGCTCTAACCATCAGTCTGCGGATGGTAAGTTGTACTTAAACACAACTTGGTACCTATTTCCTCTTGTAGACTTTTCAAAAACCTTGAGGTGAAACAGCTATCACGATACGATACAATCGTTAACAGAACACCGTGAAGCCTCACAATTTCCTTCACGTAAGAATTTTCAACCTTTTCCATGGACCATTTCTCATTGGATGCTATGAAATGCGCACTCTTAGTGAATCGATCAACGACCACCCAAATCATGTCGTGACCACTTTTTGTTCTGGGCAATTTAGTGACAAAATCCGTAGCAATGTCTTTCCACTTACCCATAGGCACATGTAAAGGGTCTAAACTCCCATACGGTTTCTAATGTTGTGTCTTGACTCTAGCACAAGTCAATATTGGATATGGTGTCTAAGTCCATTTGGGTTGCATGGCATTGCAATACTTGCATAGACAAAATGAGAGAAAGTACACTTGTGATTATTAATATATTATAAGCTCTAATATATTAATAATAGTATTATTTAATTTGTCTTTATCAAATATTAATTTAAGTATTAATTTGGTGATCAAGTTGAAACTAATTAAATATATGGGGTTGATTATGACAATCTTCTAGACTTTTATAGTGGATTAAATGATCCATAGTTTATGGGTTATGGATATAACTATTTGGAGTTCCATGGATAGTCTGTGGGAGTTGTTGGATAAGGTGTCTAAGTCCATAACTTATTTGGTATATACTTGACCCAACCGGCATGGTCCATTTGGGTTGCATCTCATCCAAACTATTATGGATAATTTTATGAGAGTTATACACATATGTTTATTAATATATTATGAGTTATAATATATTAATATGAAGTTACGTTATTTAATTAGTTTTAGTCTTAAATTGATTATGAATTAATTTAGAGATTAAAAAGAAGACTAATTAGATTATGGGCTATTTGTTTTATATAGTGTGGGCTAATACTCGTTTGTTAATGGGCTAGGCTTATGTGGAAGTCCATGGATGATCCATGGAGCTTTTAACCCATGGATCCTTGGAAAGGAAAAGACATGGGTTATTAGGGTTTCACCCTAACCATGCACACTATATAAGCATGCTTATGGAGAATGAAATGTAGCCTAAGAGGAAACTAGTGAACTAGTGTGTGTGTGCATGTGTGTGGCCGATTCTATACAAGGGTGTATACTCTCTCAAAGTTTTCCAAGAGTTTGTGGTGTTTTGTGATTCCATTTGAGGCATTCACACTATTGGTGCTTGGCCCTCAAACTCCTTAGAACCAAACTCACCAAAAGGTATGTAATCTCTTCTAACTCTTTTATGTTGAAATGTTCCCCATGCCATCTTAGACAGGTTATAAACCTTGGAAAATTATTATTTTGCATGTATTTAGACAAACATAGATCCAAGGTTTATTAGGGTTTCATGCACACTTAGGAAGTGTTAGATTGCTCAAAACCCAACAGTGGTATCAGAGCCTAGGCTTGCTTGTTTGATACTTGATGCAAAATAGTGATAAAAGTCGAAATCGTTGCTGTCTGCATGATGGAATCGCCGAGTCCATTGGGGGGACTTGACGAGTCCAAGGCAAACTTCACCCTACTCGGCGAGTAAGTTCATGCACTCGACGAGTGGGATCGAAAGAGTGCAGTTTTTCGACTTTTGCTGCTGGAAATGGAATAGAAACATTACCCTAAACTGTTTTGGTGTTATAAAACTTATTTTAGTTGGTGTAATGGTTGTTCTAATCCATTTGCAATAGCATATATCAAAATTCCATGATTTTATGTGTTCATATAATTCTTGAATTTTTGATGATCATGTTCATGTTCTTATGAATTTAGAAAATGATAGGAATTATTTGCTAAATTGTTTAGAATTAATTATTGATCATTTATGTGTTTTAATGGAGTCCATAATTTGTCCTCAAGTTATGGATTTCCAAAGGTCACTTTTATTTAACACACACTTAAAAACACATAAGTTACATGAAAATGAAGAGTCTTCATTTTTATGAACCTTTAATTCATAAGTTATGAAATGAAGAGTTTTGCAAAGTTACAAAACTTGCCCTCAAGTTTTGGAATTTGTAAAGTTTCACACACTTTAATAAACTTTAATTCCAACACTTAGAGTTTTAATAGTTAAAATTCAACCCTTATACTATTTATAACATTAATGGTTAATTATTATATATATGTATAAGAATAAGTCGTTTTACCGTTAGTAGGCCTCATTCTCGAAGCCGGTCTATAAGGTGGGTATAAGGTTGTTGCCTATAAAATGGCGACTTAATGGGTGTATACTCTCACCCACCGCTTGCTTGATCGGTGGAGGGTCGTTAGCCGAACGGGTAGAACAATGACTTTAAATCCTCATTAAAAGTATAATGAATATTACAAAGTAACTAAACTCTTTTAATTCCCAATCTTAGTTATTTTAGGAAAAATGTGAACATAGTGCTAGTCCATGGAATTCACACTTTGTACCTTACCAAGTCGTTGGTGGAGCGTGTGTGGTTAACTGGCACACTAACTAGGACTAGTAAGGATCACGAAGGGTGACTTAATGTTTGTCATAGATCAATGGAGCATGTGTGGTTAACCGGCACATTGATTAGGTGATAATATTAAGGGTACCAAGTGAATTAGCATGGTTATTCACACCTTGTTTTGTGATCCTCGGCATCCCAGTCACAAAACATGAAGGGCACAATCGAGATTGAAACATGCCATTGAAAATTTCACTGAATCTCATGAGAATCTAGCAATTTCAAATCCAATTAAACCTAATAAATCATTTCGTTTTCATGGTGGAAATTGGTGAATCGTCATTCACCTACGTTTCAAATATATTATTACTTAGATTACGACATCCCTCTTCTAAGTGTAATATATTGTGATTGGATCCTAGCCTTAATATTACATTTGGGTGTCTTATTAAGGATCTTATATATATCTAATCTAAACCTACTCCCTTTTTCAGATGTCTTCCAACACTAATGCTTCAGGCTCTAACCCAACTGGTTCTTTCTCTCTCATGAATCTTTGTGGGAGGGTCATATTTGATGGTTCCAACTTCATGGATTGGATTAGGAACATTAGGATGGTTACTCGCTACGAGGACAAAGAATATGTCCTCGATAAGGAGTTAAAAGAACTTGATGAGTCTACTGCTACTCCTGAGGAGATCGCTTAATTCACGACTCATGAGAGAGATGCTACTAAGGTGGCATGTATCATGATGGCCACGATGACAGCCGAGCTCCAAAAGTCATATGAAGATTTCTACCCTTTTGAGATGCACCAAGACCTAATGGAAAGGTACCATCAGAGTGCTCGTCAGGAACGGTATGAAATAATCTACTCCATAATAACAACCCACATGAAGGACGGTGAATCCGTCACGGGCCACATGCAAAAGATGCAAAGGTATGTGGACCGTTTGCTGAAGCTGAATGTTAACATCCCTGAGGAGTTGGCAATTGACATCATTTTGCACTCTTTGCCTTCTTGTTATGATCATTTTCGAATGACATATCATATGAACAAGGAGGAAGTTACCCTCAGCAAGCTTCAAGGACTCTTGAAGACCGCGGAATCCAGTCTTAAGGGTAAAGCGGTTGTTACCTCTACTACTCCTACTCCAACATCTACCCCTGTTTTAGCTATTGGGCAAGGCAAAGGGAAGAAGAGGAAGCACCCTTCGAAGGGTACCAAGGGAAAGCCTCTTGAAGGCTCATCATCAAAGACCAAGAGCGGTTCTACCACTCCTTCTGACATTCCCAAGGATGCTGAATGCTTTTATTGCCATGAAAAGTCACACTGGAAGCGAAAGTGCCCTATGTACTTGCAGGATCTAAAGGATGGGAAAGTGAAACCCACCCATGCAGGTATTTACACTATATTGTCTAATTACTCTACATATTCTAACTCTTGGGTGCTTGATACAGGATGTGGTATTCACATATGTTCTAATTTGCAGAGCCTAAGAAGAAGTGAGGATGTGGAGCACGGGAAGATAAACTTAATCATGGGGAATAGGAAGGCTTCACCTATTTCCAAGATTGGAGTTTATACTTTGTTGCTTAATAATGGGTTAAAATTAGATTTGAATAAATGTGTGTACTCGTCTTAAATGGCGAGGAATATTATTTCTTTTCATGCTTTGTACAAACAAGGTTTTACTTTTTCGATTGATAATGAATGTGGTGGTATTAATGCTTTCTTTAAAAATGTGTTTTATTTTAAAGCATTACCTGGTGATGGTGTGTATGAAACTGTGTCGATTGTAGACAACTTAGGAAATAATGTGTTGTATATTGATTCTTCTACTAGCCTAGATAAAGCATCATTGTGGCATTGTCGTCTTGGACATGTAAACAAGAAACGCACAGGCCAACTCCAAAAGAGTGGAGTCTTGGAATCATTTGACCTTAAATCGGATGATAATTGTGAATCTTGTCTACTTGGAAAGATGACAAAATCACCCTTCACTGGAACTTGTGAGAGGGTTTAGGGTTTGTTGGACCTAATACATACTGATGTATGTGGGCCATTCAAAACCGCCACAAGGGATGCTAATCGGTATTATGTGACTTTTATTGATGATTTTAGTAGATATGGGTATGTATACTTAATCAAACATAAGTCAGAAACCTTTGAAAGGTTTAAGGAATTCAAGCAGGAAGTAGAAAATCAATTGGGCAGGAACATTAAGATGCTTTGATCCGATCGAGGTGGTGAGTATCTTAGCATCGAGTTCCTTGAGTATCTTAAGGAGTGTGAGATTATCTCACAATTGACTCCTCCCAGGACACCACAGCTGAATGGTGTGGCTGAGAGGCATAATCGAACTTTGTTGGACATGGTTCGCTCTATGATGAGTCGAGTTTCGTTACCAATCTCTTTTTAGGGGTATGCCTTAGAGACTGCCGCCCATATCCTTAATCTAGTCCCTACAAAGAAGGTTACCAAAACACCTCATGAGATGTGGACTGGGAAGGTTCCCAATTTGGAGCATATCAAAATTTGGGGTTGCGAAGCTTTCGTGAGGCGTGAAACTCATGATAAGCTTGAACCCTGAAGTGAAAGGTGTATTTTCATCGACTACCCACAGAAATCCTTCGATTACCTCTTCTACAGACCCGGTGAGAATGTGGTCTTTGTAGCACGAAGAGGGATCTTTCGCGAGAAAGAATTTATAAGCCAAGGAGACAGTGGGAGGCAGATTGATCTTGAAGAAATTCAAGAATCAATTGGTGAAGGAACCTCAGACACTAGCAATCAACCTGAGGAGGAAACTGTTGGATTAATGTCTAAGTCCATAACTATAATTGGTAAGACTTGACCCGATCCGGCATGGTCCATTTGGGTTGCATACCATCATGCACTTGGATAGACTAAATGAGAGAAATAAGACACTTATGGTTATTAATATATTATAAGTTCTAGTATATTAATAATAAGAATAATGAGATTATTTAATTAGTATTGATCAAGAATTAATCTAGAATTAATTGAGTGATCAAAAGAAGACTAATTAAATATATGGGTTGATTGTGTAAATCATCCATACTTGTATAGTGGGCTAATGCTCCATAGATTATCTAGTTGGGCCAAAACCCATATGATGCTCCGTGGATGCTCCATGGTGTATTTGAACCCATGGATCCAAGGAAATGGAAAGTCATGACAATTAGGGTTTACCCTAATTGTATAACTATATAAGCATCTGATTCTTGAGGAAAAATCGGCCACTAGTGAGAGTAAGAAAGGGCTAGCCGATTTCATGAAGTGTAGAATTCTTTCTAAGTTATTCTAAGTGTTTTGATGATTGTGAACCATTTGAGGTGTCACACTTGGGGCACTAGGCACTCAAGCTTCATGAAGACAAGCTCCATCAAAGAGGTATGTATTCTATCTTGTTATATTGATTGTTGTGTATGCTAGTTTAGGATAATACCTTGGATATTCATATTTGCATGTATAATAGAGAAAACATAGATCCAAGGTATTTAGGGTTGTATGTACACTTAGGAGTGTTAGAATGCTCATAACCCAACACTGGTATCAGAGCCTAGGCTTGTTTTCTTGTTATACTTGGAATAGAAGCTGAAAAATCGAGTTTTGTTGCTGTCTACCCAGCAGAATCGCCGAGTCCATGAAGGGACTCGACGAGTCCAAGGCAAAATGCATCCAACTCGCCGAGTTGTGTTCATGCACTCGACGAGTTGGACCCCAGATAGCATACTTTCGAGGTTTTTGGCTAGAAATGGACTAGGAACATTACCCTAAGTTGTTTTTGAACTTATAAACTTGTTTTTTGATGTGGTAATGTTCATGCTAATCCATTTTCAAAGATAGTTGTCAATAG
The DNA here is from genome assembly GCF_052625555.1 of Lactuca saligna. Taxonomy (NCBI): domain Eukaryota; kingdom Viridiplantae; phylum Streptophyta; class Magnoliopsida; order Asterales; family Asteraceae; genus Lactuca; species Lactuca saligna. Next base: position 167,879,646 of record NC_136417.1, read on the forward strand.
ATTCATGTTTTGTATTAGTTTAATTGTTAGACTAATTACATGAAAAAGTTTGATTTGAATTATCTTGTTCTTATGAGTTGCTTAGATTAATAGAAAAGTTGAATGAAATAGTTGTTTTCAATCCAAATTACTCTAAGAGTTGATTCTAAAATGTGTTTTTGTAACTTGTCCTCAAGTTGTATGAAAAGTCACAATTAAGTTTCATAAAACTCATAAAAGTTGGCAAAGGTTACAAAAATGAAGAGTCTAGTTCTAATTAATTGGAGTTATGACTCCATAATTTGTCATCAAGTTATGGAGGACCAAGAGTCTCTTCATTAAATAATAAATAAAAAAATAATGTAACCTTAATTAATTCCATAAGTTATAAAATAAAGAAAAAGTTAATTCTTTATTAGTTTAAAGTCTTCCATATTTGTCCTCAAGTTATGGAACTTGAAGAGTTTTTGGATTAAAACTACTTTAAATACATAAGTTATGGAATTAATTAGTTTTGAATAGTTTCAAAACTTGCCCTCATGTTTTGGAATTTGTAAAGTATTCTCATATGAATACTTTAATTCCAAGTTAGCCCTTAGAATTTTAAAAGTTAAAATTCAACCCTTATACTTGTAATATTATAAGTTAATAATATATATATGTATAAGAGTAAAGTCAGTCTTACCGCTAGTACGCCTCATTCACGAAGCCGGTCTATAAGGTGGGTATAAGGTTGTTGCCTATAAAATGGCAACTTAATGGGTGTCCATTCTCACCCACCGCTTGCTTGACTGGTGGGGGGTCGTTAGCCGAACGGGTTTGACAGGACTATAATTCTCCCTTCATTAAAAGTATTAATGATAAATACTACGTAACTAAACTCTTAATAATACCCAATCTTAGTTACTTAGGAAAATGTGAATAAGGTGCTAATCCATGAAATTACACTTTGCACTTTGTTTAAAGTCAGTTAGTGGAGCGTGTGTGGTTAACCGGCACACTAACTCGTATTTAACAAGGTACGCAAAGGGTAACTTAATGTTTATTATAGTATCGATGGAGCGTGTGTGGTTAACCGACACATCGATTAAGGGGTAAACACTTAATGGTACCAAGTAATTTGCATGGTTACTTCACACCTTGTTTTGTGATCCTCGACATCCCAGTCACAAAACCTGAAGGGCACACTCGAGATTGAAACATGCCATTGAACAGTTCAATGAATCTCAAAAGATCTAGGAGTTTCAAATCCAATTAAAACCTAATAATACATTTCGTTTATCTTGGTGGAAATTGGTGAATCGTCATTCACCTACCTTCAAATATTTTATAGCTTGGATTACGCCATACCTCTTCTAAGTTATAAAATAGTTTGTTGGGTCCTAGCCTTAATATTTCATATTGGGTGTCATATTAAGGACTTTAAGATCAACTATCTTGAATATCTCCCAAAACATGTCTGGTTTAGACATTTATGATCTTCCCAAATCTCTTGAAACAAGCTTTCCTAAATGAAGATGATATCCCATGGAAATCATACTTCTTTCACCTCCTCCAATTATTCTCCCTACCCCACAAGTTCTTGAAAAATTTAAGGTCACTCAAGCCCTATTGGCAAGGCAAGGTCTAGGTGTGATCACATCTTGGAGATGTAGTCACACATTGACAAGTCGGGAGAGTTGGGTGTCAAAGTCTTGAGAAAGTTGGTGGTTCAACTACTTTCTAAGTCACATAGTGAGTTCTTTTGGAACACCTATGAAACAGACTATGACAAGACCCTTAATGATCTTATTTATTTGTTAAGATAAACTTCCTTAAAACTTGATGGACATTGACAATAATGACACTGGAAATACAGAAAAAAACATTCTCTTCCTAAGGAAAGGGATTGACCATAGTCAACTAGGTTGACCAAATGGTAAAGAGAAAAAGGCTAAGTCTGTAATAGTCCTGTGTACCATTATCAAAGGGTCCATATGTTTATATTGCCAAAGTAAGGGTCATTAGTTGCGAAGCTGCCAAATTTACCTAAGGATGTTAAAGTCAATAAGATTGACTCTACTTCAGGTAAAGTCCACTAATCTAACTCTGTTAAGTTTCTATTATGAGATTCCTGATACATGATGTGACTGGGTCACATGGTAATGTTTTAAGAATCAAAGAAAAGTAAAGGAGCTTAAAGAAAGAATATGTTGAATCTGATCGCATAGATGGATTTCTATCGCGTAGTTTGAAAATCGGATTCTTGAGCTACTTCTTAGGAGTTATGAGATATTGCTAAGGAATAGATAACAAAAAGTTTTCATATGGATTGTAAGGATAAGCTTTTCCGCATAGTTTTAAAATAAAAAGAAAATTTTGATTTTATTTATTTTAAAATATCCTTACAATGGCATTTGAGAAAAAAAATTGTTGCTTATATGATTCCATTAATAGCAAGAGTGAAAATATGAAATTGATTCCTTCATTTGTGGTAATGTCTAAATTTACCAAATAAGGAAAGATTCTCATCATCCAAAGTCTCAATTGGACCGGGACTTGGAATCATGCAAGTTCTATAGCATGATGAATGAGAACTTTCAAGTATTGGAAAATTAAAACTAATTACTTATTCACATGGATATGTGAGTCAAGTAATGGACTAAGGGATCGAGTACATAGTCATGTGCACTGATTAAGTCCACCACAAAAGATATAAGGCTATTTCTCATAGTTTACTAAAGCTCGGTAAATATGATTATACTTACAAGCTTAAGTGTAACTCTGAGACATTGGAAAAGGTTCAAATGCATGGCAGAGCGGATAAGAAGAATCAAATTAGGCAGAAGGATAAAAGTTTCTCAAATCTGAAAAGATGGGAGAGTACTTTAGTATCAGTTTTGTGATCATCTTAATGATTAAGAAACCATATCAAAATTAGTTCTCTAAGGAAATTTTAGTGCATTCTTATGACTAAGAAGAGGGATCTTGAACTGTTGAAATGGTTAAATCAAGAAGATGAGTCATACTTCGTTCTAATACAAGTCTTAGAGTCATACTCTAAGATTGTAACTTGAGTGACATGTCTTAAAGAAGGTTTAAGAACACTTATCAAATGTAAGAGTAAAAGTTTTCTACTCTTGTACATTTGAAATTGGTAAGTTGTGATGTTTTGGATAAAACAAAGACCAACTTAGGCCAATTGTGTGAAGTGTTTGTCTTGGTTAGAATCCACACTATCTCTTGGATGTTTGACAAGGGAGTCTTATAGGTCAAGAGGACAGTGGGAGTCTTAAAGGTCTTGAAAGTCTCAAGAACTAATCAAGAATAAAACCTGAAGTTCTTCACTAGCACATGACTTGAGGTTTATAACCTATCATGTTGACATATTCTGTGCCCATTTCAATCAAGGTTGGCTTTGCATATGAGTTCTTAGAATTCTCAATTGGTTGCACAACAACTTGGAAGCAATGGCAGGCCCTTGAGCTGCCAGGTGGCAAGAAGTTAAGATTGAGTTCAATCCATATGAGTTTGGATTTGTCATAATTCTTGTCTTGTGACTATGGTTATGACAATTCACATGGATAAGAACTCATACACCATTATATCTAAGTGTCATAAGGTTTCTCTCCGATTCATGAAAATGATGGTGAGGAAACACTTCCACTAAGTAGATTTTAGCTAGATAGCAATTGTGATATTTGCATTCTCAAAGTCGTTAGTGGAGCGTGTGTGGTTTACCGGTACACTAACCTGGACTTGTGAGAAGTGGCAAAAAGGTGTAACCATTATGATTACGGCATCCCTCTTCATAATTGTTTAGACACACAAGTGTGCTATCTAAGGGAAGGTGTATGATTTTGATAAAGTTCTATCAAAACAATCCAGTATAAGAAATCTGAACTTTGGTAAGTAAGTCAATAAAGTATTGATTTCTAGAAGTCCAGCTAATTTCTGAGTACATGTCAAAGCTAGTGGGAGCATAAGTGTTATGCTAATAATCATCATGTTAGTGGGAGCATGATAATTATGATAAGTATTGTAAGTTAGCAATGTTAATTATAGAAAACAAAAGTTTCAACTGGGAAAGAGTTGTTTTGCTATAATTAAGGGAGAGGAAATTATACTTCATCTCAAATCTATAAGCTTAGATCGTGAGGTTTTAATCATTTAGTCAAGAATATATATGAATTTCATGTTGGAATGGCTCAACATAAGGAAATTTTGTATATGGGTCCAGTATTTGCATTCCTAAATTCAATTATGATTACGGCATCCCTTTTCATAATCTGAATTATGAGAACTTGGCAAATAGAAATGGAAATGTTATAGCAAAAGACTGGTTTAGTCTTTATGTGAGACATCATGAATCGTGTCCCATATCCTTCGGATATAGGATCGATTACATGTGCTATATTCATCCTTTCTAAAATTTTCCAAATGCCTGGGGCATTAAGAAGGGAAAAGGTTTAGAACTGGATATGACTAAAAGGATTAAACAATTGTCGAGGACAATCTAAGGTTTACCAAAGATTGGTTGCTCAAGGACAATTGGAAGTATAGTGATAATTCTGGAAGGACCATATTGACATAATATGTAAGGAGGCAACTCATGTTCAGAAGTGATAGTCAAAATGTTTCAAAGTTAGAATTTTCAATCTGTGTAAGATTAAGGAAATTTAATGCAAGAAGGATGTTTCCAAGGAGTTGATCTCCTTTGGAATACTCTGTAATGATTGTTGCCAAGTCTTTGTGAATTTGTGCATAATCGTTACAAGAGGATCAATGCATATAAGTTTAGAATCTAACAGATTTCAGTAAATGGCATGAATTTGGAATTCTTGCATTTGCAGTAAGGATTTGGGAGTGTGAAAAGAGAATCATTGAAGTTATGTTCAATTGATCTAGTTCACAAAGTAAAGATCATAGACAAACATAGTATGCATACTTGGTGTATGACATGACTAGTGTTTAGAAAAACATAGTGTACATGCTTGGAGCATGGGACAACTATTGTTTTAAATTCAAGAATAAAGTTGATAGCTGAAACAGTATACAATGAATAATGTGTAATCATATGGTGATAAATAAAATGTGTTTTATTTATGTTCATAGGTTTTGATACCATATTGGATTCAATTATTATTGTGTTTCACTTTGCATGTTTTGACTTCCCGAATAAACTAGGTTATTCTTCTGGAATGACTAAGTTATTCAAACCATCCACAGTCGGTCATATGTTGGAAGCATATATGAATTAAGACTGTCATGGGTTGGCTTGTAGAGGTCTAAGTTGTTGGACAAATGGCTACAACACTCATGAGTGCTCATAAGTTCTGAGTATTGGATTCAACCGGCGCTCATTGGAATCACTTCATGGATTTTATCACGAGTGATCATGAGACGATAATATCTTATATTCTTCAAACCTAGAGATATGAGTTGTTACTATGAGTTGGTTGTACATTGATTGCACGAAACTGCATTTGGTAACTCGGTGCTATAAAACGTGCCTTTGTGTATGATTCAACAAGTAGTAGAACAAGCCATATGAGTTGAAGTTTATCCATTCCTTTTACCTTCGGGATAAAAGCGATATTTGTGGGCCCCTCGATGATTTGATGATGACAAATGGAAGTGCTCGGCCGGGCCAGGACTGATTTGATTTGTTCAATTAGTCAATCATCATAAATCGGAAATCGGGAAACAACTAATGGACAGAGAGAATGATTATAATCCATGTCTCAGTCCATATGATATCTAGAATGGAGGAATATATGATCCCTTATCTAATGGACAAGTCATTAACAAAGGTCAGAATTCATCTACAAGGTCAGAGTTCGACAGAAGCTTTTGAGAGCTACGATTGCTAGTTGGTTCCTGAAGTCATACGCAATAATAGTTTTAGATTTATCCAAGTGGGAGACTGTTGGATTAATGTCTAAGTCCATAACTATAATTGGTAAGACTTGACCCGACCCGGCATGGTCCATTTGGGTTGCATACCATCATGCACTTGGATAGACTAAATGAGAGAAATAAGACACTTATGGTTATTAATATATTATAAGTTCTAGTATATTAATAATAAGAATAATGAGATTATTTAATTAGTATTGATCAAGAATTAATTTAGAATTAATTGAGTGATCAAAAGAAGACTAATTAAATATATGGGTTGATTGTGTAAATCATCCATACTTGTATAGTGGGCTAATGCTCCATGGATTATCTATTTGGGCCAAAACCCATATGATGCTCCATGGATGCTCCATGGTGTATTTGAACCCATGGATCCAAGGAAATGGAAAGTCATGACAATTAGGGTTTACCCTAATTGTATAACTATATAAGCATCTTATTCTTGAGGAAAAATCGGCCACTAGTGAGAGTAAGAAAGGGCTAGCCGATTTCATGACGTGTAGAATTCTCTCTAAGTTATTCTAAGTGTTTTGATGATTGTGAACCATTTGAGGTGTCACACTTGGGGCACTAGGCACTCAAGCTTCATGAAGACAAGCTCCATCAAAGAGGTATGTATTCTATCTTGTTATATTGATTGTTATGTATGCTAGTTTAGGATAATACCTTGAATATACATATTTTCATGTATAATAGAGAAAACATAGATCCAAGGTATTTAGGGTTGCATGTACACTTAGGAGTGTTAGAATGCTCATAACCCAACAGAAACTCCTGTTGATCCAGCTGACGAGTCTGTGCCTCCAAGGCGTTCTACACGGGTTAGGAACACACCTTCGTTTTATTATGGCTTTCATATTACTACGGAAGGTGATACATTTATTAGTGATAGTACACTGGTAAATTTGGATGAACCCAGCAGTGTTAAGGAAGCCATGGCAGGCCCGGAGTCTGCTAAATGGAAGGAGGCTATGGACAACGAGATACAGTCCATGTATGACAATCAAGTTTGGAACTTGGTTGACCATGTACCAGGCCGTAAAACAGTCGGGTGCAAATGAATCTTCAAGAAGAAGACAGAAATGGAAGGAAAAGTGCATACTTATAAGGCTCGACTGGTTGCGAAGGGTTTTACTCAAACTCAAGGTATTTATTATGATGAAACCTTCTCGCCGGTAGCAAAGATTAAGTCTATTAGGGTTATGTCAGCCATTGCCGCATTTCATGATTATGAAATGTGGCAAATGGATGTCAAAACCGCTTTCCTTAATGGAAAGTTGGCGGAGGATGTGTACATGAATCAGCCAGAGGGTTTTGTCAGTGCATAGTACCCTAATAGAGTATGCAAGCTTGAGAAATCCATTTATGGATTAAAACAAGCATCTCGTAGCTGGAATCTTTGTTTTGATGAGAAGGTAAAGAGTTTGGCTTCTCGAGAAGCGAAGATGAGTCTTGCGTGTATGTCAGAGCTAGTGGGATATAGTTAGCTTCTTGGTACTATATGTGGATGACATACTACTCATAGGAAATGACATCCCAACCTTGCAGGAGGTTAAGTCCTGGTTTGGGAAGTGCTTTGCTATGAAGGACCTAGGGGAGGCTACCTATATCCTAGGGATAAGGATATTAAGAGAAAGGAGTATAATACTAATTGGACTTAGTCATAGTATCTACTTGGACAAGGTGTTGAAAAGGTTCAACATGGAGAATTCCAAGAAAGGAGATTTATCAATCCAAAGCAATACCAAACTGAGTAAGACTCAGAGTCCAAGTACAGAGGCAGAGATAGCTGAGATGAGCCAATTACCATATGCTTCCGCAGTTGGCTCGATCATGTATGCTATGACTTGTACCTGTCCTGATGTGGCATTTGCTTTGAGCATGGTCAGCAGGAATCAGGGGAACCCTAGCAAGGCTCATTGGACAGCGGTAAAGAACATTCTCAAGTACCTGCGGAGGACTAAGGATTGGATCCTTACCCTTGGTGGCAGTGATGACTTGAGAGTATTAGGGTATAGTGATGTTGGTTTTCAGACTGATAGGGATAATTTCCGTTCTCAGTCAGGCTGGATCTTTACCTTAAATGGAGGGGCAATTTCTTGGAAGAGTTCCAAGCAGGAGACGGTGGTTGATTCGACTTGTGAATCAGAGTATATAGCAGCGAGTGAAGCAGCGAAGGAGGCGATATGGCTAAAGAACTTCATCGGAGACCTTGGAGTTGTACCAGCTATTAAGGAACCTATAGAGATTTTCTGTGACAACAATAGTGCGATTACCTTAGCCAAGGAACCAAGAGATCATGGCAGATCCAGACACATTGTCAGAAAATATCTCTTCATAAGACACAAGATTGAAGAAGGACTCCTTGTGACAAGGAGGATATCGTCGGATGAGAATCCTGCAGATCCCCTTACGAAGGGACTGACAAGGGTTAAGCATTTTCAGCATGTGAGACGCATCGGGCTGAGGGACGATATTAGTTTTACAGATTAGATAGTTTTCCTGAAACTTGTAAAATGTAATCGACGTTTGATGAGGAATAAAATTTTTGATTTATTTATGAGTAAAGTGTTACTATCATTGTCAATTATTTACTATTGTTTCAGTTTTGCATGTTTTGACTTCCAGAATAATTAATTTATTCAAACCTCCACAATCGATCATACTTCGAAAGTAGGTATGAATCAAGATTATAATGAATTGGGTTTGTAGATGCCTTAAAGGTGTTTAGACATGGCAATGGTTGCTGCAACATTCATGAGTACTCATAAGTTATGAGTATTGGTATAAACCCACGCTCACTTGTATCACTTCATGGAATTTATCCTGAGTGATCGTGAGACGATAACATCATATAAATCTTCAAACCTAGAGATATGAGTTGTTACCTATGAGTTGGTTGTGCATTGATTGTACGTAAACGCATCAGTAACTTGATGTTATAAAATGTGCCTTTGTGTACAATTCAATAAGTAGTAGAACAAGCATATTAGTCGAAGTTTATCTGTTCCTTCTAGAAGTAGAAGTGATATCTGGGCCCCTCGATGATTTTGTGTTGACCCATGTACCAGGCCTGGTCAGAACTAAACCGATGTGTTCAGTGAGGTTCTTCATCAAACAAATCGGAAAATCGAGAAACAACTGCTAGACAATAAGCAAGACATAGTTCCATGTGTTTGTCCGGCTGATATCATGAGAACAGAGGATTATGTGATCACTTATCTAAAATGGCGCTTCATAGTTCAACAAAGTCTTCATAGTTCGAGGGAGTTTTCGAGAGCTACGATTGCTGGTTGGTTCCTGCAGTTATAGGCAAATATAGTTATTAGACTTATCCAAGTGGAAGTCTATTGGATAAGGTGTCTAAGTCCATAACTTATTTGGTATATACTTGACCCGACCGACATGGTCCATTTGAGTTGCATCTCATCCAAACTATTATGGATAATTTTATGAGAGTTATACACATATGTTTATTAATATATTATGAGTTATAATATATTAATATGAAGTTACGTTATTTAATTAGTTTTAGTCTTAAATTAATTATGAATTAATTTAGAGATTAAAAGGAAGAATAATTAGATTATGGGCTATTTGTTTTATATAGTGTGGGCTAATACTCCTTTGTTAATGGGCTAGGCTTATGTGGAAGTCCATGGATGATCCATGGAGCTTTTAACCCATGGATCCTTGGAAAGGAAAAGATATGGGTTATTAGGGTTTCACCCAAACCATGCACACTATATAAGCATGCTTATGGAGCATGAAATGTAGCCTAAGAGGAAACTAGTGAACTAGTGTGTGTGCATGTGTGTGGCCGATTCTATACAAGGGTGTATACTCTCTCAAAGTTTTCCAATAGTTTGTGGTGTTTTGTGATTCCATTTGAGGCATTCACACTATTGGTGCTTGGCCCTCAAACTCCTTAGAACCAAACTCACCAAAAGGTATGTAATCTCTTCTAACTCTTTTATGTTGAAATGTTCCCCACGCCATGTTAGATAGGTTATAAACCTTGGAAAATTATTATTTTGCATGTATTTAGACAAACATAGATCCAAGGTTTATTAGGGTTGCATGCACACTTAGGAAGTGTTAGATTGCTCAAAACCCAACAGGAGTTACAAACCCATGGGTCATGAGAATGGAAGAGTCATGACAATTATGAGTCTTCATGATGAAACCCTAATTGTGACACCACTGTAAAAGGGACCCCATGGCTAGGAAAATCGGGCACTAGAGTATTCTTGTGAGGGCATAGCCAATTTTGAAGTGTAGAAGTATTCTCTCTAGTTATTCCAAGGTTGTAGTGTTGTGTGAAGCATTTGAGGCACAACATTTGGGGTGCTAGGCTCACAAAGTCCTGAAGGAATCCAAGCAACAACAAGGTATGTATTTCTACTAGTTTTAATGTTTTATATAATCCCCATGCCATGCTAGTTAGGAAATAACCTTGAAATAGAAATTTGAATGTATATAGAGAAAACATAGATTCAAGGTTATTAGGGTTGCATGTACACTTACGAAGTGGTAGAATGCTCAAAACCCATCAGTGGTATCAGAGCCTAGGATTGTTGTCTGTATACTTGATGTAAAACTGCTTGAAAATCGAAAAATCTGGTCACTAACGACTGGAGTCGCCGACTTCATGTGGAGGACTCGACGAGTAGAATCATGCACTCAACGAGTAGGAGTGTGCTGGGCAGTTTTTTCATGTTTTGTTGCTGGAAATGTATTCAAATCATTATCCTAATCTGTTTTAGACTAGTAAAATCTATTTTTCAAAATGATAATGATTATGTTAACCCATTTTACATGACTTTTATGAATTTTCAAGTATTGTATATGTTTATATGATTTCTTGAAATTGCTTGACATGAATTTGTGCTCTTATGAGTTTGTAGAAGATCATAGGAATTACGTGTAACCTACATGTGTGTTTAATTCATGATCTTAATGGCAATGATGGTGTCCATAACTTGTCCTCAAGTTATGGATAAAAAAAAGTCACTTCTTTAAATTGTGATTAAAGAACTAAAGATGTTTCATAAAATGAAGAGTCTTCATTTTTATGAACCATTAAAACTTATAAGTTACAAATTTAAGAGACTTGGAATAGTTTCAAATCTGGCCCTCAAGTTTTGGAATTTGAAAACTCTTACACTTTAATACTTTAATTCCAAATTAAACCTTAGATTTTTAAAAAGTTTAAAAATCAACACTTATACTATTATTATAATTTTATTATATAGATATGTATAAGAATATGTCATTCTTACCGTTAGTACGCCTCATTCACGAAGCCGGTCTATAAGGGGGGTATAAGGTTGTTTCCTCTAAAATGGTGAATTAATAGGTGTCCACTCTCACCCACCGCTTCCTTGATCGGTGGAGGGTCGTTAGCCGAATGGGTAGGATACAACTTTAAATACTTATTAAAAGTATAATGAATTATAAAGTAACTATACATTATAAATATTCAATCTTAGTTACTTTAAGAAAATGTGAAATTTGTGCTAGCCCATAAGATTACACTTTGTACCTTACCGAGTCGTTAGTGGAACATAATCATTATAAATATTCAATCTTAGTTACTATACATTATAAATATTCAATCTTAGTTACTTATAAGGCGTGTGTGGTTAACCGGAACAAAATCATCATGCTCCCACTAGCATAATGATTATTATCTAACTAGCATAACAATTTATGCTCCCACTAGCTTTGACATGTACCTAGAAATCAGTCAGATTTCTGATACTAGATTGCCTTGATAAGACTTTATCAAACCATACACCTGGAGTTTAATCCTTTCCTTAGATAGCTCACATGTGAGTCTAAACCTTTTCCATTCTCATTAGTTAGTATGCCGGTTAACCACACACGCTCCACTAACGACATGAGAATGAAAACTTCACACATGCTATCCACTTAAATCTACTTAGTGAAAGAGTTTCCTCACTATCATTTTCATGAATCGGAGAGAAACCTTATGACACTTACATTTAATGGTGTATGTGTTCTTATCCATGTGAATTGTCAAAACCATAGTCTAACACCCCCCTCTGGCACGTATCACAATATTGTCCGCTTTGGGCCACTCGGCACGAGGACTTCCCAGGGGGTCACCCATCCCGGTACTACTCCCGCCCGAGCACGCTTAACTGCAGAGTTCTTATGGGATCTGCTGCCCTCACGGCTTTAAAACGCGTTGTGACAAGGAAGGTATCCACACCCCTTATAAGGAGATGTTTTGTTCTCCTTCCAAGCCGATGTAGGATCAGGTGCAACCCACCTTCACCCCCCATTATAGGGTTCGACATCCCTATCGAACACATCAACCCGTGCCCTAGCTTTGATACCATTTGTAACACCCCCCTCTGGCACGTATCACAATATTGTCCACTTTGGGCCACTCGGCACGAGGACTTCCCAGGGGGCCACCCATCCCGGTACTACTCCCGCCCGAGCACGTTAACTGCAGAGTTCTTATGGGATCTGCTGCCCTCACGGCTTTAAAACGCGTTGTGACAAGGAGGGTATCCACACCCCTTATAAGGAGATGTTTTGTTCTCCTTCCAAGCTGATGTAGGATCAGGTGCAACCCATATTTGTCACACCCCCAAACCAGAACGGCGAAAACGTTCGGGGGCGGAGGACGTCATATTCAGTATCATAACAGTTCATATAAAAGAAAGTACACACCACCATATATATTAAAGTTTCCAAGATGTTTACATAATTGTATTCATTACATGTTCAAAAGATAAATACATAAACATCATTAAAAAGAAGTAATTAACGCCAGCGCGTTAATCCCAAAAGTTGATTCCCAAACCTGCTTAGCGGTTCCCTGAGAATACAAGTTATTTCAAAGAAAAAGTGTCAACAATTAAGTTGGTGAGTTCATAAGTAGTTTAGAAAAATTGAATGTCATTCCAAAATGGGTGTATGTTTTCCAGAAAACGAAGCATTTCAAATGTAAAGAGCTGTGATTTGTTGTGTTGAAAGTGAATGCATTAGATCCAGAAAATCCCATATTTTCCCTAATGGTTGAGATACAAGTTGTTGTGTTTTCCAAGAAAAACCCTTATTTTCTTATAAAAGTATGAAATGCATATGAATGTTCGTGTTATAAGTTGTGAATAATTGCACCAGGAAAATACCTTATTTTCCTATTAGTTATGGCAGTCTCTAAGACCGAAAATCGTAAGAAACCGACGTTCTCAGAAGTTGTGTCATAGTTTTATATATAATAAAGCTATGCGAAGATCACATTTGTTAGATGAAGCATAGTTTTAATAGCTACTCGTTCGTAAAAGCATAATATCATAATAATTGTATATCCAATGAGTTTTATAACCATACTAAACATAATATGCCTGTAACGACGTTCTTCAGGCGTCGCAGTGCTATGACAACTGTCACCCCAAAAGACGGACTGTAGCTAACAGTCAGGGCGTGGGATCATGACTTCCCGTATAGATCTATACACATTTGACACGTTCTCGTCGCGGGAGATTCTGGTTATAAACAGGACTTGCTGCATTACTTTCTAATAAAGAAAAGTAACGTTTGAAGATGTACACGACTCATGGATTCTCAATTAAGTTGATATTAAAGTGATAGTTTTGTATGCAAAGTTTATCCTTTTTCACAATGTTTGATAAAGCAAAATCATAAGTTTTTAGAATGTATAAAATGATTTAACAATGAAAGACCATTATATACTTCGTATAAGTCTAATGCACACAAAGTATGACAAGAGTTTTTCATAATAGTAATGAGTTCCAAGTGGTTTATTTGATAACACAAGTGAAGTGAAACTTTATAAAATACACGATAATAACCGCATGTTTACTTGTATTCCCCCCCTAAAAGAGTATAAAAGCATTTAAAATGTATTTAAAGTGTGTTTGAAAGGGTTATGAACTTACCTGATTGATTGAAGAAAGCGTGACGAAAACCGAGCAGAACTTCTACTCGAGAAAGCGGATCTCTCGAGATTCTCGGGAAATCTTGGGAGTCTCGGGAGTGTAAAACTTTCTTCCCACCTTGGATATGAAAACCGGGCCTTTGGGATGATTCCGAGGGTTGAAACGCAGAGCTTCGACGCGAGAAAGGAAGGAAATTAGCAATTTTGGCCGGCACCCTCGCATGCTATTTATAGGGGTCTGAGGGGGTTGCGTTACGCGGGGCGTACTAGAGTACGCGTTGCGTACTCATGCATCATGCATGAGCGCATCCTCGGTTGAAACATTGGAGCGACGTGGACGAACCGGAGCCTAGCATCCGAGTACGCTGGGCGTACGAGGGATCAGACCGGTGACTCCTCCTTCGGATAATACCGGGATTTAATTTAATTTATATTTAAATTAATTAACAAACTTCAAAAATTCATATCTTTCTCATACGAACTCCGTTTTCGACGTTCTTTATATCCACGCGAAGGTGAGACTACGATCTACAACTTTCGTTTAGACTCCGTCGGCTAGTTTTGACATTATTTTTAATATTATATTTTTAATAGGTCGGGATAGGAAAAGTCCGTTAAAGTTCCATAACTTCTTCATCCGACGTCCGTTTTCGTCAGACTTTTTACCGTTGCGCTAGAATTGTTGATCCCTTTGATTCTCATTTAGGTTGTTTTAGCCAAAAGTCTCTCGATCTCTATTTCGAGTTTTTAGCTGTCTACTGCTATATCTGTAACCTAGAAAAATCACAACTTCCTCATACGAAGTCAGATTCGGACGTTCTTTTTATGTACGGTTATGGTTTGACGATATCTATGACTTTCATTTAGACACCTAAGGTCAAAAAGTGTTTTGTTGAAACTTTGCGTTTTTACGTAACTTCGTATTGCCGGTTTTTGTCGGGAAACTTAGAATGGTCATAACTTCTTCGTTATAACTCGGATTTTAGTGTTCTTTATATGTATGAAAACCTTGTTACAATATCTACCACTTAGTATACTTAATTATGGTTTTATAAAATTTTAAATTTTGACCTGAATTTTGCTGTTGTTACACATAGTCACAAGACAAGGATAATGACAAATTCAAACTCATATGGACTGAACTCAATCTAATTTCTTGCCACCTGGCAGCTCAAGGGCCTGCCATTGCTTCCATGTTTTTATGCAACCAGTTGAGAACTCTTAGAACTCCAATGAAAAACCAACTTTAATTGGAATGGGTACAAAATATGTCAACATGATAGGTTACAAACCTCAAGTCGTGGTCTAGTGATTAACAAAACTCTTGATTAGTTCTTGAATCTATCTTAAGATCCTTTTAAGGCTCCCACTGACCTCTTGACATATAAGATTCTCTTTTTCAAGAACCATTCCTTGACAAAAAAGAATATTCAAGAGTTAGTGCAGATTCTTATCAAGTTAAACACTTCTCACAATTGGTCTTAGTTGGTCTTTGTTTTATCCAAAACATCACAACTTACCAATTTCAAATGTACAAGAGTATGAACACATTTTACTCTACATTTAACAAGTGTTATAAACCTTTCTTAAGATTATGTCACTCAAGGCTTAATCTTGGAGTATGACCCTAAGATTTAATTTTGGAACGAAGTATAATTTATCTTTTGATCTAACTATTTCAACAATTCACGATTCCTCTCCTTAGTCAAAATGAACTAAGGTGTCCTCATATGATCAATTGTGACATGGTTTCATAATCACTAAGATAATCATAACACAAAATACACAAGTACTCTCCCATCTCTTCAGATTGGAGACACTTTTATCTTTCTGCCTTATTTGATTCTTCTTTTTCATTCAGCCATACATTGAAACTTTTCCAATGTTTCAGAATTACACTTAAACTTGTAAGCATATTCATATTTACTAAACTTTAGTAAATCTTCTCAACCTTTGTGGTGGACCTGACTAGCACACAACCAAGTGTACCCAATCCTTTAGTCCTTCACTTGACTCACATGCGAATGTGAACAAGGAATTAGTCTTAATTTACCAAAGATGAAAATTCTCATTCATCACACAATACAACTTGCTTGATTCCAAGTTTCTATCCAACTGAAACTTGGGTGATGAGAATCTTTCCTTATTTGGTAAACTATGACACTACCACAAATGAAAGAATCAAATCCATTTCCTATATTGCTTATCAATGGAAACATATAATTAACAATTTTTCACAAATGCCATTGTAAGGATACTTAAAATAAATAAAATCAAAACCATTTTTCTTTTATTTTAAAACTTTGCGGAAAAATTAATCCTTACAATCCATATGGAAAACTTGTTATCTATTCCTAAGCAATATATCATAACTCTTAAGTAACAGCTCAAAATTCTGATCACCGAACCATGCGATCGAAATCCATCTTCGCGATCAGAATCAGCATATACTTCCTTTAAGTTTCTTCACCTTTTCTTTTATTCTTAAAACATCAACATGTGACCTCGTCACATTATGCAATAAGAATCTCAGAATAGAAACTTAATAGAGTTAGACAATGGAATTTACCTGAAGTAGAGTCAAACCTATTGACTTTACCATCCTTAAGATGTTTCAGGTAAATTTAGCAGCTTCGCAACCAAAATCTTTCCTTTGGCAACAGAATCATATGGACTCTTTGGAAACGTACATGGAACTATCACATACTTAACCTTTCTCTTTACCATTTGGTCAACCGAGTTGACTATGGCCGATCCCTTTCCATTGGGAAGAGAAAGTTTTTCCTGGACCTCCAATGTCACCATTTTCAATGTCCAAATAGGTTTGGAAAGTAGATCTTCCAATCCAATTTGATTTACTAATGCTCCAAATCATTGCTGATTTAGCATCATCAAGAAAATAGGTAAGATCATTAAGGGTCCTGTCGCGAGCTGTCATCAGGGAGTGACTGAAGAACCAAGTCAGCAGCCAGCTACCTCGAGACTTCGACATCCGACTCTCCCGACTTGTCAATATGTGGCTTAATTCCCAAGATCTAAGCACATATAAACTTTGCTTGCCAATAGGGATTGAGTGACTTAGAATTTATCAAGTCTTAAAACTTGTGGGATAGGGAGATTTATTGGAGGAGGTGGATTAAGTGAAGTATGATTTCTGGTCCCACAAATGCCCAACAAAGGGATTGATCTTTCACCTTCATTGCCATTTGGGATATCATCTTCATTAGGAAGCTTGTTCCTAAAGATTTGGGAAGACCATAGCTGTCTAAACTAGACATCTATAATGGGAGAAATTCAAGTTACTTGATTTAAAGTCCTTAATACAACACCCAATTGAAGTATTAAGGCTAGGACCCAATAACCTATTTATAACTGGAAGAGGGATGCCGTAATCCAAGTTATAAAATAGTTAAAGGTAGGCAAATGACGATTTACCAATTTCCACCATGAAAACGAAATATTTTATTATTAGGTTTTATTGGTTTTGAAACTCCTAGATCTTTTGAGATACATTGAACTTTTCAATGGCATGTTTGAATCTCGATTGTGCCCTTTCAAATTTGTGACTGGGATGCCGAGGATCACAAACAAGGTGTGAATAACCATACAAATTGACTTGGTACCCTTAACAATATTACCTAATCGATGTGCCGGTTAACCACACACGCTCCACCGATCTATAATAAAGTCAAGTTACCCTTTGGCACTCTTACTAGTCCATGTTAGTGTACCGGTTAACCACACACGCTCCACTAACGACTTGGTAAGGTACAAAGTGTAATTTTATGGGCTAGCACCTTTTCACATTTTCCTGAGTAACTAAGATTGGGAATTTATAAGTGTTTAGTTACTTAGTATTTTTCATTATACTTTTAATGAAGGGAGAATTATAGTCCATTCCTACCCGTTCGGCTAACGAGCCTCCACCAGTCAAGGAAGCGGTGGGTGAGAGTGGACATCCATTAAACTACCATTTTATAGGCAGTAACCTTATACCCCCCTTATAGACCGGCTTCGTGAATGAGGCCTACTAACGGTAAGATTGACTTCCTCTTACACATATCTATATAATTAAAATTATAATAATAGTATAAGGGTTGAATTTTAAACCTTTTAAAATTTCAATGTTCAATTTGGAATTAAAGTATACATGAGCAGTAACTTTTCAAATTCCAATACTTGAGGGCAAGTTTTTGAAACTATTTCAAGACTCTTTAAATCATAACTTATGAGTTTAATGGTTCATTAAAATGAAGACTCTTCATTTTAATGTAACTCCTTATTCTTTAAAAAACACTTTAAAGAAGTGTCTCTTCAACATCCATAACTTGAGGACAAATTATGGAGTCATTAAAATATTTAATGGAAAAAACTCTTACATTTAATGTAACCTACAAAACTTTTATGATTTTTTAAGATTCATAAATATGACTTTTCACATAACTTGAAGACAAGTTACAAAAACATATTTTATGAACTTCTTTTAGACTAATATGGATTGAAAACAACTAAAACATAATTTTTTCATTATCAATCTAAACTAACTCATAAATCAAGGAAACATAAAATTATTGAAAATTCATAACTTGAGGACAAGTTATGAACTCCATACAATTTTCAACAAGATCATGAATTATATCAACAAACTATTTGCACACAATTCCTATGATCTAGCAAAACTCATAAGCATGATTATTCATAATCAACAATTTTCAAGAATAACATGAACACATATAAACTTGAAACTTCTATTATGGCATTGAAATTGGTTTAACATAATCATTACCACATTCAAAACAAGTTTTATAAGCCCAAAACAGTCAAAGGTAATGATTCTAGAACAATTCCAGCACCAAAACTCGGAAATATGCTGTCTGGGGGTCCAACTCGTCGAGTGCATGAACAAACTCTGCGAGTTGGATGCATTTTGCCTTGGACTCGTCGAGTCCCTTCATGGACTCGGCGAGTCTGCTGGGCTGACAGCACCAAAAGTCGATTTTTAAGCAGTTTAAGCAAGTACAACAAGAATACAAGCCTTGGTTCTGATACCACTGTTGGGTTTTCAGCAATCTAACACTCCTAAGTGTACATGCAACCCTAAATACCTTGGATCTATGTTTTCTCTATTGTACATGCAAATATCAACTTTCCAAGGTATTGTTCTATTCTAGCGTACAAAACTTTGAATAACACAAGTTAGAATAACATACCTTTTGTTGGTGCTTGTCTTCATGAAGCTTAAGTGCCTAGTGCCCAAAGTGTGACACCTGAAATGGTTCACACAACATCAAGTACACTTGGAATAACTTGAGAGAAACTTGAACACTCCATGAAATCGTTTTGCCCTTACACACACATATATGGTGTCGATTTCTTGAGCCATGGGTTTCTTTTATATGGTGGCTATTAGGGTTACACCATGTAACACATGACTTTACCCATTCCTTATGCTCGATGGATTTTAACCTCCATGGAGCATCCATGGGTCACCCCCATGGACTTAGTCCAACATAAGGAATCTTGGATCACAAGCCCACATATATAAGAATGAATGATTTACACAATCAACCCATATATTTAATTAGTCTCCTTTTGATCACTTAATTAATTCCAAATTAATTCTTGATCAATACTAATTAAATAACCTTATTAATATATTAGAACTTATAATATATTAATAAACCTTAAGTGTTATTTCTCTCATTTTAGTCTATTCAAGTGCATGATGCCATGCAACCCAAATGGACCATGCCGGGTCGGGTCAAGTCTTACCAATTATAGTTATGGACTTAGACATTAATCCAACAGATTTGATTGGGTCACATTTTCATGTTTTAAGAATCAAAGAAGAGTGAAGAAACTTAAAGGAAGTATATGCTGATTCTGATTGCGAAGAGGGATTTTGATCGCATGGTTCGGTGATCAGAATTTTGAGCTGTTACTTAAGAGTTGAAACATATTTCTTAGGAATAGATAACAATAAGGTTTTCATATGGGTTGTAAGGATAAGTTTTCTGCAAAGTTTTAAAATAAAAGAAAAATGGTTTTGATTTTATTTATTTTAAGTATCCTTACAATGGCATTTGTGAAAAGGGTTGTTACTTATATGTTTCCATTAATAAGCAATATGGGTAAATGGATTTGATTCTTTCATTAGTGGTATTATCATAATTTACCAAATAAAGAAAGATTCGCATCACCCAAGTTTCAGTTGGATAGAAACTTGGAATCATGCAAGTTGTATTGTGTGATGAATGTGAATTTTCATCTTTGGTAAATTAAGACTAATTCCTTGTTCACATTCGCATGTGAGTCAAGCGAAGGACTAAAGGATCGGGTACATTAAGCTGTGCACTAGTCGGGTCCACCACAAAGGTAGATAAGATTATTCGTGATGATTTACTAAAGTTTAGTAAATATGGTTATGCTTACGAGTTTAAGTGTAATTCTGAAACATTGGAAAGGTTTCAATGTATGGCAGAATGAATAAGAAGAATCAAATAAGGCAGAAAGATAAAAGTTTCTCCAATCTGACGAGATGGGAGAGTACTTGTGTATTTTGTTTTATGATTATCTTAGTGATTATGGAACCATATCACAATTGATCCTCTAAGGACACCTTAGTGTGTTTGTTGCTTGAGGAGAGGAATCGTGAATTGTTGAAATGGTTAAATCAAAAGATAATTCATACTTCGTGCCAAAAACAAATCCTGGAGTTATACTCCAAGATTGTAACTTGATTGACATAGTCTTTATAAAGTTCGTAACACTTGTCAAATGTAGAGTAAGAGGTTTCCTATTCTTGTACATTTGAGATTGGTAAGTTGTGATGTTTTGGATAAATCAAAGACCAACTAAGACCAATAGTGAGATGTTTTTAACTTGATAAGAATCCGCACCAGCTCTTGAATATTTGTATTGTTAAGGAATGGTTCTTGACAAAGAGAAGTCTTATACGTCAAGAGGATAGTGGGGGTCTAAAAAATTCTGAAATAGTTTCAAGAACTAATCAAGAGTTTTGTTAATCACTAGCCCACGACTTGAGGTTTGTAACCTATTGTGTTGACATATTCTTATTTTTGTATGTATTCCAGTTGAAAGTTGATTATGCTTGTAAGTTCTATGAGTTATCAATTGTTTGCATAACAACCCGGAAGCAATGGTGGGCATTGTGCTACCAGGTGGCAAGAAATTAAGATTGAACAAGTTCAGTCTATATAAGTTTGGATTTGTTACTAACGATGTCTTGTGATTATGGTTATGACAAATTCACATGGATAGGAACACATACACCATAAAATCTAAGTGTCATAAGGTTTCTCTTCGTGTCATACCCTAAAAACCGATGGCGGAAACATTTCCGGGGTTGACTCCACGTTGAGTATCAAATCCAATGCACATAGTAAGTAAAGTAAACAACCATTACATTACATATATAATGGTTTACATTTGTTCGAAATTAAAGTTGTACAGGTGTGATACATAGTATATACGAAAAAAAGTAAGACGAGTCTTCAACGCACTCCGTCTTTGCCAAAAAAAATCATCGGGTACCTGTCTAATGCGGACCTGAGAATACAAGCAGTTTGAAAATCAGCATAACGCTGGTGAGTTCATAAGAGGTTTTTTTTTCTGAAAAAGTACAAGTACCTTTTTGTTTCTGAAAAAGTTACGCACAAAGAAAATCCCATATTTTCTTAAAAGTTGGCTATCAAATCCAAAGTGTAATGTAATGTATACTGAAAACATGTTTACCATTGTGAATTATAAAATTTAGTTATCTGAATTTGTTACACGAATCTAGTTATTTACAAATATTACCCCAGGAAAATCCCATATTTTCCTGAATGTTGGTTACCAAATGTGAAAGATGTATACCGAAAACCTGGTTGTCCTTGTGAAATGTATTAGTTTTAACACGTATATAAAACTAATATATACGAAGTAAACATAGTTACTTTATTCATTATTACTATTTAGTAAATCTCTTTTATCCAAATTGCGAGTTCCATAACCATACGATAGACTAGATATGGTAAAAAGTAGTCCATATCACCTTATGACTTTCGTCACCCTTGAACCTTTCGGTTCGGATGTAGCTAGCAGCCAAGTGTGGGGTAGTCAGCCCCGTATAGATCTATACACTCAAGTCACGTTCTCCCTCCAGGAGATTCTGATTACGGGGGCGGTGCTCCACTCACGTATCTATGTGGAGTGTTACCGAGGACTTGTCTCCAATTTATATGAATAACAAATTTACTAGTAATAATATAGAAAGGTACTGATGCAAACGATGATCCTCCAGTCGCGTATCTCTATAGAGTGTTACCGAGGACAAAACATTGTACTAGGTTTCATGTTTCAAGTTTAAAGGTTATGCTTTTAACTGATATAATGTGGAAAACCATTTGTGAAAATATAAAATACAACATTTTATAATTTTTTTCACAAATAATATGATAGTGTGTTCTGCAAGTTCAAACTACTATCTGTTATGATTATCAGTGTTAAAAGGATATGAATTATGGAACGCAAAACATGTAATATCAAGTTTAAAGTACAAGTATTCCTTGTACTTTTCTTGTATTCCCCCCTGAAAACAGTGAAAAACATTGAGAAGAGTAGGGGTATGAACTCACCGCTTAATGTAAGGTTTGAGTGTCAACGGATGCCCTTAACGCCTATGGCACCTATTATTCATGTGATGACACATAAATGAGTTGGAACTAAGGTGTTTCATGACAAAACCTGATGGGAAAACATCCTTAGGGCTTGGAATTACTAAGAATAAGTTTCCTATGATCCATACTTAATGATTTATGCAAGTTTAGTGCCAAATATGGGCATTAGAGTGGGTGTATGGTCTTGAAAATGAGTGTGCAGCTGGGTAGAGCAGCCAGGAGTTTGTGTGAGGCATCACACCAGAGTGTGCGGCCGTACAGAGGGTGTGTGCGGCCGTACATAGGATTGTGCGGCCGTACACTCCTCATTTGAGTCCATATGATGATTTTGAAGTGTATGTTCTTCATACTTGGAAGTTTTGAATGTATGATGCCCCCATATGAAGGTGTGGAGTCGTACACCTTCAATGGATTATGATGATGATGAACATAATGAGTTTTAAGCTTGGGATTCAAGTGTTTACCACTATACATAGCTTGAACATGGGGTAGATGACGATTATGAAGCCTTCCAAATGTTTTTGGTTGATGATTTAGAGAGAGAAAGTAGAGAGAGGGAAGAGAAACACGTAAATGAATGAGTGAAGGGGTATCCATCCATATATTGAATTGGTGTGAGGTTGAGAGTGTTTGTTGTTGGGTGTGTGGCCGTACACACAGGTGTATGTGTGCACACACAAGTGTGTGGCCGCACACACCTTATCTGGTGAGTTTGGCCCGATTTTGCAATGCTAAAACACTCTCCAACCCTTCGTAACACTCATATCTAGATTATAGTAAGTCTAGAGCACCCATATGGAACCACAAGATTGAATGAAAGATAATGAATTCAAGTTTAGTGCTGAAACACAGATCAATTACATGGGTTAGTAGTTTCGGGTTGTCACATTACCCGCCCCCCCCCCCCCCTCCCGGTTAGAGGAAATGTCGTCCCGAAATTCCGAATTTAGATACAAATCATGGATTTGGAAAGAGATGCAGATACTTCTGTCTCATTGAGTCTTCACACTCCCAAGTGAATTCCGATCCTCGCTTAGCATTCCAACGAACCTTCACTATCGGGATGCGACTTTGTTTTGTACGTTTGATCTCTCAATCCATGATTTCGATTGGTTCTTCCACAAAGTTCAGGTTCTCATTGATCTCGATTTCATCAAGAGGGATCACAAGGGTTTCGTTGGATAAACACTTCTTAAGATTAGAGACATGAATGACGGGATGAATGTTGCTGAGTTCATGGGGTAATCGGAGTTTATAGGCTACCGGACTGATGCTGGCACGGATCTCGAAGGGTGTCACACCCCCAAACCAGAATGGCGGAAACATTCGGGGGTGGATGACTTCACGTAGTATCACAACCATTGAATATTGTAAAGAAAGTAACACAACCATCACATATATAATGAAAATGTTTGTTGTTGCGTTATACATATTAGCAAAAGAATATTACAATGAGATGATAAATGTTCAATAATAAAACATCCTTAGTGTTCCCTTCTCCAAAAGCTGGTGGTTACCTGTATTACTGATTCCCTGAGAAATACAAGTGGTTTCGAAAAAGTGTTAACAATTAAGTTGATGAGTTCATAAGTGTTTTGCATTGAAAAGTATGTCTTTTTTTTATAGTAAATCGATGAACGAGGTTTTCAGAAATCCAATATTTTCTATAAATGATTTGAAAAGTTTCCCGTGTTGGAGTGCGTTAGTGTTTTTCATACTTGAATAAGAATAATAAAATTTGTGTTAAAATAAAAATGGAAAACTAAAATGCATATATGAATCTCGTAAACCAAACTTGTTTTTATACTTTTATGTGAGTTTTATAACCATACTATTGACACTGACGGCCTGTAACAACATTCTTCAGGTGTTGTAGTGTTATGACATTTGTCACCCCAGACCTGCTGGTCTAACTATAGCTAATAGTTTAGGTGCGGGATTGTCAATCCCGTATAGATCTATACACAAGTATCAGGCTCTCCCTCCAAGAGATTATGGTATATAATACAGGACTTGAAATGCATACAAAAATGTACATTGAAGTTTGAATATCTCACATTTCCTAGTATAAGTAGATTTACAATGAAATGACTTTACTTCTTCTGAAAGTGTTTCGTTTTTCAAGATGTATATGTAAAATTTTGGATTGACTTGTTAACTATACCCATTATAGTTTTTCAGATAGTATGTTCCATTTAGTAGAAATAACTTAGTGACATAATAGCTCTTGTATACATAAGATGTTTGTATCGATCTTCGAAGATAGAAATTTCGTTTATGTTTATAAAACGATTCTTTAACGTGTAATGTACTTGTATTTCCCCCCTAAAACATGAAAAAGAATTGAAAAGTAGGGGTATGAACTCACCCGTTAAGTTTGAAGAGAGAAGCTAGAGTTAGGTAGAACTTCGATCACGGATAGTTGCGTCGTCGGGCTCTTCGGGGATATCTGCAGCGTAAATCTTTCGTCGGGGCTCGAGTGCGGAAACCAAGGTAAGGAAATGGTCTCTGGAACTGGGAGAATGGCTGAGGAATTGTGAAGGTGTGCCAAAACTCGAAGCTCATGCCATCTATTTATAGTGCTGGAAGAGTGAGTACGCGGGGCGTACTCACGTACGCAGCGCGTACCTCGTTACGCTGGGCGTAAAAATGTGTCATGGCTTACGACTCCTGGCTAGCTAAGCATAGCTTGGGCGGGCCGATGGGACTCGACTCTGGGTCTAGTACGTGGGGCGTACTCCCAGAGAACGCGGGGCGTAATCCGGCCTGTCCTCTTCTAAATTCCGTAACTTTCGCGTACGAACTCCATTTTTCGTGTTCTTTATATCCACGCGTAGGTGGGATTATGCTCTACAACTTTCATTTAGACTCCGTCGGCTAGTTTTGTCTTTATTTTTTAATGATATATTTTTAATAGGCCGGGCCTCCTAAAGTTCGTTAAAAACTCATAGGTTCTTTATTCGACGTCGGTTTTCGTTTGTCTTTTAATCGTTTTATTACCACTGAGGAGATCTTCAACTTTTGTTTAGGTGGCGATAGTTAAATAACACTCGATCTTAAATCCGAGTTTTAGCTCTCTACTACTGTTACGAACCTTTGAAAATTCGTAACTTCTTCATACGAGGTCCAATTTGGGCGATCTTTTTATGCACGCTCACCTTTTAACGAGATCTACGATTTTTGTTTAGATACTTAAGGTTAAAATGCACATTATTGAGATTTTACTTGTTACGTCGAATAATGTTTTAATGGCGTGTCGTAAATATACGAGTGGTTATAATTTCTTCAATATAACCCGGTTTTGAGTGTTCTTTATGTTTTCGGAAACCTTGACACGTTATCTAGTATTTGATGCATCCCAACTTAGATATTTGAATACTTTATTTTCAAGGTTAATTTAGTTATATTTGACTTTTGAGCGTTACAATGCTTTTGGAAAAATATAGGGTTGTCACATCATCCCCCTGTTAAGGAAATTTCGTCCCGAAATTTAATCTAAGATAGAGTTTACAGTTTAAGGAAAAAGATGCGGGTATTTTTGTTTCATCTGATCCTCTCATTCCCAGGTGTATTCAGGTCCTCGCTTGGCATTCCAGCGGACCTTTACGATAGGTATGCGGCTTTGTTTAGTTCTTTTGACTTCCCGATCCATAATCTCTACTGGTTCCTCTACAAAATTGAGGTTTTCATTTATTGTAATTTCGTCTAGAGGGACGGCAAGGGTCTCATCGGATAAGCACTTCTTTAGGTTTGATACGTGAAAGGTAGGGTGTACGTTGTGGAGTTCCTGAGGTAGTCTAAGTTTGTAAGCCACTGGACCGATCCTGGCAAGGATCTCGAATGGTCCGATGTATCTGGGGTTCAGTTTCCCACATTTTCCGAAGCGTATTAATCCTTTCCAAGGCGAGACTTTTAGTAGGACACGGTCTCCAACTTGGAATTCCAAGGGTTTTCGTCTCTTATCTGCATAACTCTTTTGTCTATCCCTTGATGCCTTTAGACATTCTCGGATTTGAACAATCTTCTTCGTAGTTTCCCTTATGATTTCTGGCACAGTAAGTGTGTTGTCAGTTGCTTGTCCTTTTGCTAGTTGTGTGTCCCCCACTTCGGCCCAGCATAAAGGTGACCTACACTTGCGGCCATAGAGGGCTTCGAATGGGGCAGCTTTGATACTGGTGTGGTAGCTATTGTTGTACGAGAACTCGACCAAGGGTAGATGTGTGTCCCATGTTTTGCCAAAACCGATTACGCAAGCTCTCAGCATGTCTTCTTGGGTTTGTATGGTTCTCTCGCTTTGGCCGTCGGTTTGAGGGTGATAAGCGGTACTCATGTCTAGTCTTGTCCCCAAAGCTTTTTGTAGCGACTGCCAGAACCTTGAGGTGAATCTACTATCTCGGTCTGAGATAATGGATACGGGCACACCATGCAGTCGTACAATTTCTCTGAGGTATGTCCTTGTTAACTTCTCCAATTTATCCGTCTCTTTGATCGGTAGGAAATGTGCTGATTTAGTTAACCTGTCGACAATTACCCAAATGGTGTCGAGTCCGCTTGTCGTTTTGGGTAACTTGGTTATGAAATCCATGGTTATCCGCTCCCACTTCCATTCGGGTATTCCTGGTTGTTGTAATAAACCCGAAGGCTTTTGGTATTCTGTTTTGACCTTAGCGCACGTCAGACATTTACTCACGTAGGTAGCAATTTCGGCTTTCATGTTCGGCCACCAGTACAACTTCTTAAGGTCGAGATACATCTTGTCGGAGCTGGGATGTATGGAGTATCGTGTTTTATGGGCTTCGTCCATGACGATTTCTATGAATCCACCAAACTTTGGTGTCCATATTCAATCCATGAAATAACGAACTCCGTCGTTCTTGGTTTCAAGGTTCTTATCCATTCCTCTTAGGGCTTCTCCTGCCACATTTTCGGATTTCAAGGCTTCTATTTGGGCTTCCTTGATTTGCGTGGACAGGTGTGAATGGATCGTCATAGTTAGGGACTTCACTCGGCAACCTGCGTATTCCTTTCGACTGAGTGCATCAGCCACTACATTAGCCTTTCCGGGGTGATATCGAATTTCGCATTCGTAATCACTTAGTAGTTCTACCCACCGTCTTTTTCTCGTGTTGAGTTCTTTCTGGTTGAGGATATGTTGAAGGCTTTTATGGTCAGTGAAGATCGTACATTTCGTGCCGTAGAGGTAGTGTCTCCATATCTTTAGAGCGAAGACGACTGCTCCTAGCTCAAGATCGTGCGTTGTGTAGATGACTTCATGCGTATTAAATTGTCTTGAGGCATAGGCGATGACCTTCCCTCGTTGCATCAGGACACACCCGAGTCCTTGGTTGATGCATCACAATAGACCACGAAGTCCTCCGTCCCTTCTGGCAGGGTTAGGATGGGCGCACTACATAATGCTCGTTTTAGCGTTTGAAACGCGGCATCTTGTTTTTCTCGCCAGTTGAAGGTCACATTCTTCTGAGTTAGTGTGGTGAGTGGCTTGGCAATCTTGGAGAAATTTTGTATGAACCTTCGGTAATACCCGGTGAGTCTCAAAAATTGCCGGATCTCTGTAGGGGTTCTTGGAATCGTCCAATTCTCTATTACCTTGATCTTCGAGGGATCCACGTGTATTCCCTCCTTGCTTACTACGTGTCCTAGGAAATCCACCTCTCGAATCCAAAATTCGCACTTGGAAAATTTTGCGTAAAGTTTCTCTGCCCTTAATGTTTCCAGAACCTGGCGGAGATGTTGGCTGTGTTCTTCCTGGTTTCTAGAATAGATGAGTATATCATCTATGAAAACGATCAAGAATTTGTCCAGGAAGGGACGACATACTCGGTTCATCAAATCCATGAATACTGCTGGAGTGTTTGTCAATACGAAGGGCATTACTACAAACTCGTAGTGACCATATCGTGTTCGAAAAGCCGTTTTGGGGATGTCTCCTTCCAGTACTCGTACTTGGTGATAACCAGATCTTAGGTCGATCTTTGAGAAGTAGCTCGCTCCTTGTAGTTGGTCGAACAGATCGTCTATACGTGGAAGGGGATATCGGTTCTTGATTGTCAGTTTGTTCAGTTCTCGATAATCGATGCACATGCGAAAAGACCCGTCCTTCTTTTTCACGAATAGGACTGGTGCTCCCCATGGTGAGAAGCTTGGTCTGATGAATCCCTTGCTCAAGAGCTCGTTCAATTGACTGGACAGTTCCTACATCTCGGCTGGAGCTAAATGGTAAGGTGACTTTGCTACTGGGGTTGCTCCGGGGATTAAGTCGATTCTGAATTCGACTTGACGTTCCGGTGGGATTCCTGGGAGATCTTCTGAGAAAGTTTCTGGGAAGTTGCAGACTTCCGGAATGTCTTTAATGTTCTTTGGTTCTTGCTTCTGGTCTACTACATGGGCTAGAAAGGCATGGTATTCCTTGCGAAGATATTTTTGTGCTTTAATACATGAGATGATTTGCAAATTTGAACTAGGTTTATCTCCATATATGATAAGATTTTCACCGTTGGGCAGATTGAGACGAACGGCCTTTTCATGGCAAAGAATGTCGGCATGGTGAAGACTCAATCAGTCCATACCGATGATTACATTAAAACTTCTTATCGAAATGGACATAAGGTCGATTTGAAATAAGTGTTCGTTTAAATTTAATGTGCACCCTACGTACATATCACTTGTGCTTTCTGTTTTTTCCATTAGCCATTTCTACAGTGAATATTTTATTAAGTGGTTGGGGTCTTTGGTTAAGAAGATGTTTGAAATTATGACTCACAAAACTTCTCTCCGCACCGCAGTCAAACAGTATGCATGCATAAATGTTGTCGAGGAGAAACGTACCCGTAACTACTGTTGGATCAGTTATTGCTTCATTTTGACCTATCGCCAGCACTCTCCCAATACCACCAACATTCCTTGTCTTGGGGCAGTCCCTCTTGAAATGCCCGGTTTCTCCACATCTATAACATGCTTGGCTTACCCCAGTAACAGGAACTTGAGTGACTTGCCGCGCTGGCGCTTTACAGAAACGGGCAGTGTGCCCTTTCCTGTCGCAGTTCATACAGTACATCTCGTGGCAATTACCGTGGTCATGGTAGTTGCATTTGCTGCACTTGGGCAAGTTCCCTGCATATTGTTTCATTGGCGTCGGGGTTGTAGGAGTTGTGGCGGGAGCAGTAGTAGCATGAACCACGACAATTTGATTCTTTGAAGGTTCTTGCGAGGTTTTCCCCTTTCTCTTGTTCCAGAATTTCTTCTTGCTGTTGTTGTTGGCATTGTTCTTGTTGTCGTTGTTCCCTTTGGTTGGTTCAGCTACGATAGTCGTGACCCCTTAGTAGACGCCATGATCAACGAGAGATTGCGCCAGTTCCTTGGCACTGTCGAAGGTCATGGGCTTGGAAGCTAACACACTTCCTCGCAGTTGGGGTGATAATCCCTAGATGTACCTCTCCACTTTTTGGCTTTCTAGAATCAACATCCCTGGACAAAGTGTTATCAAATCGCTGAACCTGTTGGTGTAGCCTGCGATGTCCGAGCCTTCCATCGAACGGTTCCACAATTCTTGTTCAAGCTTCTGAATCTCGCCTTTTGGGCAGTATTCCTGAAGGAGCATTCGCTTCAAGTTTTCCCAACCCATGGAGTTCGCCACCACTAGGGTTAGTGTCTTGACGTGGCCGTTCCACCATGTCAAGGCGCGTTCAGAGAATGTACAGGCAGCAAATTTTACTTTGCTTTCTTCAGGGGATGCGCAAATTTCAAATACGGCTTCCGTTTTCTCTATCCATTGGGACAGAGCCAATACTCCCCCAGTCCCATAAAAGGGAATAGGTTTTCCATTGGTGAAGTCGTTGTAAGTGTAGACTCCAGAACGGCCTTGGCTTGGGCCATTTGTAAAGCCGTTTATTCCTCCTCCTGACCCATTGTTGCTCATTTTAGCCATTGCCGCGGTTACAGCGGCTGTTACAGCAGTTTGGAACATAGCTGCATCCATAGTTGGAGGGGGTGGTGGAGGTGGTGCTGGAGTTGAGTTTCTGCGTGTTGATCTACGAGGAGGCATGTTCTGGTAGAGAAAATAAGAATGAATACTATAAGTTTTTAATGTTTTGACAATCGTGTAGTTGAGGGTTAGTCGTATCTTGTAATTTGTTTTGACTTTAGTTTTTGGTTTCAAATTTGATACAACAATTTAGTTAATTTCAGAGGTTTCGAGAGGTATATAAAGAAGTACTTCATATTTATATATATGTCACACCTAAGGTGTGTTACATTATGCTTCTAGTTTTAGGAAAATTTGACCTATCTAGAGGTCTCCATTTACAGATACAAAAGAAAATAAGAGAAAAACTTTATCCGAAGTCCTAGTCTATATCAAAATTGTTGGAGCTTGAACAAACTCTACTTGTGGCGTTTGGAGCTGGATTGGGCATCTGACCGTTTGACTCCCATCAGTCGCCTCTCGAAATCTGCTTGTTGTTCTTTCATCTCTCTTATTTCATCTAGAGTTGTTATCATTTGGTTCTGAAGTGTCCCCGTGCAGATTTGGGTATTCTCATGTAGTCCTTCCAAACGGCGGATGTCAGCGGCATTACCTTGGGTAGCAGCATTGATCTCGCAAACTCTGGCTGCTTGTTGGTCTGCCTGGTAGTTCTGGTTAGCTATAGCGTTCACGACAACAGGAAGTGCTCGATCAGCTGAGCCTCCCCCGCTGACGTTGTAAAAATCTCGACACATGCCGAATGGAGGGCGTACACCTTGCTGACGGCTCCAGTAGTAGAGGTGGCTTCCCCAGATGGGAATGGGTCCCGGTTGATATGGTTTGATTACGGGTGGATGGGGGATGGGAGGGTCGATACTTCCGGTTCGGAGTCTGTTCCGCTAGAAATTTCCACGATCTCCTCGTCGACTTCGTATTCTTCTCCGACTTCGATTTCGAATTCTTCTTCGACTACTTCCTTGAACTCTTCTTCGATTTCCTCTGGGTCTTCCTCCGGGTCTTCTTCTATCCAGCCGCCGTTACCTTGGTTTAGGTACTAGGGGTCTCCCGGTAAAGGAAATCCGGCCATTTGTCTGTACTGGGATAGAGGTATGAGATTTTTATAAGGAAAGAAATTTCTATTTAACGACTTCCTATGCCTATCTATATTTTTACGGAGCGCAAATATTTTAACGTTCAATTATTTCTAACAATAGACTTATAGTATTTCAATTTAGCGAATCTAGATTTTTTTTAAGTTTTTGGCTTGTTGACTACTACGACCATTCCTCGATGTACATTGGTCAAATCCAGGATAAATATAGTTGATCAGGCTATATTTATTCTTGACCTAATTACATACCCTGAGGCTCAATCGTAGTGTCGTAACTTGCCTTAATACTCTTTAGTAAAACTTGTTATGATACGAGATTTATGCATGCTTGTAAAAATGTATATCTTTTAAAACGAAAGTATTTTCTTCATGAAAATGTTTCATCAGAGGGTTTTTGGTCCCCTTTGCATTTATAGTTTGTATATCGCATGTGGTTTGATATACTTAGTTCACTATAAACAATGTTCTGATACAAATCTGTCACACCCCCAAACCAGAATGGCGGAAACATTCGGGGGTGGATGACTTCACGTAGTATCACAACCATTGAATATTGTAAAGAAAGTAACACAACCATCACATATATAATGAAAACGTATGTTGTTGCGTTATACATATTAGCAAAAGAATATTACAATGAGATAATAAATGTTCAATAAGAAAACATCCTTAGTGTTCCCTTCTCCAAAAGCTGGTGGTTACCTGTATTACTGATTCCCTGAGAAATACAAGTGGTTTCGAAAAAGTGTCAACAATTAAGTTGGTGAGTTCATAAGTGTTTTGCATTGAAAAGTATGTCTTTTTTTTTTTATAGTAAATCGATGAACGAGGTTTTCAGAAATCCAATATTTTCTATAAATGATTTGAAAAGTTTCCCGTGTTGGAGTGCGTTAGTGTTTTTCATACTTGAATAAGAATAATAAAATTTGTGTTAAAATAAAAATGGAAAACTGAAATGCATATATGAATCTCGTAAACCAAACTTGTTTTTATACTTTTATGTGAATTTTATAACCATACGATTGACACTGACGGCCTGTAACAACATTCTTCAGGTGTTGTAGTGTTATGACATTTGTCACCCCAGACCTGCCAGTCTAACTATAGCTAATAGTTTAGGTGCGGGATTGTCAATCCCGTATAGATCTATACACAAGTATCAGGCTCTCCCTCCAAGAGATTATGGTATATAATACAGGACTTGAAATGCATACAAAAATGTACGTTGAAGTTTGAATATCTCACATTGCCTAGTATAAGTAGATTTATAGTGAAATGACTTTACTTCTTCTGAAAGTGTTTCGTTTTTCAAGATGTATATGTAAAATTTTGGATTGACTTGTTAACTATACCCATTATAGTTTTCCAGATAGTATGTTCCATTTAGTAGAAATAACTTAGTGACATAATAGCTCTTGTATACATAAGATGTTTGTATCGATATTCGAAGATAGATATTTCGTTTATGTTTATAAAACGATGCTTTAACGTGTAATGTACTTGTATTTCCCCCCTAAAACATGAAAAAGAATTGAAAAGTAGGGGTATGAACTCACCCGTTAAGTTTGAAGAGAGAAGCTAGAGTTAGGTAGAACTTCGATCGCGGATAGTTGCGTCGTCGGGCTCTTCGGGGATCTCTGCAGCGTAAATCTTTCGTCGGGGCTCGAGTGTGGAAACCAAGGTAAGGAAATGCTCTCTGGAACTGGGAGAATGGCTGAGGAATTGTGAAGGTGTGCCAAAACTCGAAGCTCATGCCATCTATTTATAGTGCTGCAAGAGTGAGTACGATGGGCGTAATTTTGGAGTACACGGGGCGTACTCACATACGCAGCGCGTACCTCGTTACGCTGGGCATAAAAATGCGTCATGGCTTACGACTCCTGGCTAGCTAAGCGTAGCTTGGGCGGGCCGATGGGACTCGACTCTGGGTCTAGTACGCGGGGCGTACTCCCAGAGAACGCGGGGCGTAATCCGGCCAGTCCTCTTCTAAATTCTGTAACTTTCGCGTACGAGCTCCGTTTTTCATGTTATTTATATCCACACGTAGGTGGGATTATGCTCTACAACTTTCATTTAGACTCCGTCGGCTAGTTTTGTCTTTATTTTTTAATGATATATTTTTAATAGGCCGGGCCTCCAAAAGTTCGTTAAAAACTCATAGGTTCTTTATTTGACGTCGGTTTTCGTTTGTCTTTTTATCGTCTTATTACCACTGAGGAGATCTTCAACTTCCGTTTAGGTGGCGATAGTTAAATAACACTCGATCTTAAATCCGAGTTTTAGCTCTCTACTACTGTTACGAAACTTTGAAAATTCGTAACTTCTTCATACGAGGTCCAATTTGGGCGATCTTTTTATGCACGCTCACCTTTTAACGAGATCTACGATTTTTGTTTAGATACTTAAGGCTAAAATGCACATTATTGAGATTTTACTTGATACGTCAAATAATGTTTTAATGGCATGTCGTAAATATACGAGTGGTTATAATTTCTTCAATATAACCCGGTTTTGAGTGTTGTTTATGTTTTCGAAAACCTTGACACGTTATCTAGTATTTGATGCATCCCAACTTAGATATTTGAATACTTTATTTTCAAGGTTAATTTAGTTATATTTGACTTTTGAGCGTTACAATGCTTTTGGAAAAATATAGGGTTGTCACAAAGGGTCCAATGCACCTCAGATTAAGTTTCCCACGTTTCCCAAAGCATATCATGCCTTTCCAGGGCGAGACCTTCAACAAGACATGGTCTCCAACCTGGAACTCCAGAGGTTTTCGTCGGTTATCAGCGTAAGTCTTTTGGCGGTCTAGTGAAGCTTTCAATTGTTCCCGGATTTGGATGATCTTTTCGGTGGATTCGCAGATGATTTCTGGACAAGTGAGAGCACTGTCGGGAATTTGACTCTTGGCTAGATGCATGTCCCCTACCTCGGCCCAGCACAAAGGGGATCTGCACTTGCGACCGTAGAGGGACTCGAAAGGAGAAGCCTTGATGCTGGTGTGGTAACTGTTGTTGTACGAGAACTCGATCAAAGGTAAATGTGTGTCCCACGACTTTCCGAAATCAATGACACATGCCCTAAGCATGTCTTCCAGGGTTTAGATAGTCCTCTCACTCTGTCCATCGGTCTGAGGGTGATAAGCCGTACTCATGTGTAGTTTATTTCCAAGAGACTTCTGAAGAGACTGCCAAAATTTGGTGGTAAACCTACTATATCGACCAGAGATAATGGATGCGGGTACAACGTGCAGTCGAACTACCTCTTGGATGTAGATTCGCGCAAGTCTTTCCATCTTGAACGATTATTTAATCGGGATGAAGTGAGTGGACCTTGTCAAATGATCGATAATTACCCAAATGGTATCATACCCACTCGGGCATTTGGGTAACTTGGTGAGGAAATCCATGGTAATCATCTCCCATTTCACCTCGGGTATCTCGGGTTACTGGAGTAGACCCGAGGGTTTCTGGTACTCGACTTTCAGTTTGGTGAAAGTCAAGCACTTGCCCATGATTGTAGCGATCTCGACTTTCATGTTTGGCCACCAGTATTGTTTCTTGAGATCTAGGTACATCTTCTCCAAGCCTGGGTGAACAGAGTATCTTGTCTTGTGTGCTTCCTCCATGACAATCTCCTTGAATCCTCCGAACTTTGGAATCCAGATTCGGTCCATGAAACAGTAGACTCTGTCACCTCTGATGTCAAATTTCTTCTCCATTCCCCTTAAGGCTTCGCTTGATTTCTTCTCGGGTTTAAGGGCATCTATCTGGGCGTCTCGGATTTGCATGGATAAATGGGAATGGATAGTTATCGTCAGTGTTTTCACTTTACGGCTTGGACTTTCCTTTCGGCTAAGGGCATCTGCTACCACATTGGCCTTACTGGGATGGTAGCGAATCTCACACTCATAATCGCTGAGTAAGTCTACGCATCGTCGTTTCCTCATGTTTAGGTCTTTCTGATTAAGGATGTGTTGCAGGCTATTATGGTCAGTGAAGAATGTATACTTGGTTCCGTAAAGATAATGTATCCAAATCTTCAATGCAAAGACTATGGCTCCTAAGTCCAAGTCATGTGTAGTGTAGTTGACCTCGTGTGCCTTCAACTGTCTTGAGGCATAAGAAATTACTTTTCCTCTTTGCATAATCACACAACCTAAGCCCTGATTAGACGCATCACGATAGACAACAAGGTCTTCTATCCCTTCGGGTAGGGATAGAACTAGCACACTGCACGAGGCTTGCTTTAATGTCTGGAATGTTGATTCTTGCTTTTCACACCAACAAAAGGGTACACCTTTCTGTCTTAGGGTGATTAGGGGTTTTGGAGATTTTGGAAAAATTTTGGATGAATCTCCGATAATAGCCGGCGAGACCCAAGAATTGATGGATTTCTGTGGGTGTTTTCAGTGCCGACCAATTCTCTATCGCTTTAATCTTGGAAGGATCCACATGAATACCCTCCTCTCTTACCACGTAACTGAGGAAATTCACCTTCCGGATCCAGAATTCACACTTGGAAAATTTCACGTATAGTTTTTCGGATCTAAGGGTTTCCAACACTGACCTCAAGTGTTGTTTGTGATCTTCTTCGCTTCTGGAGTAAACAAGTATGTCATCGATGAACACAATGACAAACTTATCCATAAAAGGGTGACACACCCAGTTCATCAGGTCGATGAACACTTCCGGTGCATTGGTTAGACCGAAGGGAATCACTACGAACTCGTAGTGTTCATATCATGTCCTGAAAGCTGTTTTGGAAACATCACTCTCATGAACTCGTAACTGATGGTACCCTGACCTAAGGTCTATCTTTGAGAAGTAGCTGGCTCTTTGAAGTTGGTCGAAGAAGTCATCTATTCGCGGAAGGGGATATCAGTTCTTGACGGTCAGCTTGTTCAACTCACAGTAGTCGATACACATCCGGAAGGATCCATCTTTCTTCTTCACAAACAAAACCAGAGCTCCCTAGGGTAAGGAACTTGGTCTGATGAACCCTTTGTTGAGTAACTCGTTGAGTTGGCTAGATAACTCCTGCATTTCTGCTGGAGCTAAACGATATGGAGACTTGGCTATGGTGGCAGCTCCAGGAATTAGGTCAATGCGAAATTCCACCTGACGTTCGGGAGGAATTCCTGGGAGCCATTTGGGAAAGACATCAGGAAAGATGTATACTTCGGGGATACTCACTGTAACAGCCCGGAATTTCAGGTATTGTTTTAAAACTATTTTTGGGGCATTTTAGGAGGGGACTCGGCGAGTTGGTGCCTGACTCGTCGAGTAGGACCACAGACTTGGTCGCAGATTCGCGACTGGACTCGACGAGTCCATTAGGGACTCGGCGAGTCGATGCTATTCAGCAGAAACCCTAGCCGTTTGGTTTTGGATCGTTTATAACGCCTCTTAGGCCGTCATTGTTCGTTTTTGCTTACTGAGAAGAACCCTAGAACGATTGTGTGCATCTGGAACAAAGATTGAAGACCATTGTTGGGTTTGGAAGAGTTGTGTGCAAGGAAGAGGAAGGTTTAGCTAAAGGAACATCAAGAGAATCACGTTCTAAGGATTGGGGACACAGAAAGTGCACCAATCAGGTAATATCTCGGATTTCGTTCTTCTGTGATTGATGTGTATATGAAGTTAGGGTTTATAGAACCCTTTTGATTATTAGAGGGATTATTATGTTGTTACCCAAGTGTTTATACCCCAGTAATAGGATGTTTAGAGGTCCAGATAGTCCCATGAGTGTGTATTTCGGGACCATACGTGTTTCAGGAAGCAGTTGATCGACTGCATGGCATGGACTCGCCGAGTCGGATGAGCAGACTCGGCGAGTAGCTTGAAGATTCACTGGGACTCGCCGAGTTGTTCTTCAGACTCGGCGAGTGGAGTCGGGGTGGCCCCGCGATTCTTCCACGAGGACCACGTCGAGTCAAGAGGGATACTCGATGAGTAGAAGGGGAACAACAGGGAAATTTGGGGAGGACGTCTAGACTCGCCGAGTCGCCTTTGCACTCGACGAGTCCGGTCAAGTTGACCGTTGACCAGAGTTGACCTGCATATAAATTCTTAGGGTTAGTTGTCTTGAATGATAAGAGTATTAATAAGGGTATATGGTATTATAGGGAGTCTGTAGATCGGCGGATCGAGTGCGAGTAGTTTCAAGATTTGATAGCTTACATTACCACGAGGTGAGTCTTCTCACTATACTGTACCCGGAAGGGTTGACTGTGTGACCAGAAGGTCGGATATGTTATGTGTTATACATATGCTATAATTGAAAGGAATAGTTGCTATGCATGCTATGTATGTTTCTATGGACCGGAAGGCAATGTATTATG
This sequence comes from Lactuca saligna, assembly GCF_052625555.1. Classification (NCBI taxonomy): domain Eukaryota; kingdom Viridiplantae; phylum Streptophyta; class Magnoliopsida; order Asterales; family Asteraceae; genus Lactuca; species Lactuca saligna. Next base: position 167,917,584 of record NC_136417.1, read on the forward strand.
TGACAGGAAGGTCAAGTATGATATATGATATATGTGATATATGTGTTAGAGTAAATGTATTATGTGTTATATATGTTTATGGGCCGGAAGGCAATCATGTTATGGGCCGGAAGGCAATTATCTTATGGGCCGGAAGGCAATTATCTTATGGGCCGGAAGGCAATTATCTTATGGGCCGGAGGGCGATTATCATATGGGCCGGAAGGCATTGTACCGTGGACCGGAAGGTCCGGGCCTGGAAAGGCGTATATGTGTAAGTGGTATACTGGGGAACTCACTAAGCATTTATGCTTACAAGTGGTTATGTATGTGTTTCAGGTACTAGCGAGGACCGTGGGAAGGCGCCGGCATGATGCATACACACTGCTGCTATTTGAGATCTTGGGGATTTTACATATGTATTTGTTTTGAAACATGAAATAAATATTATTGGTTGAATGAAATCACTTTATTTAAAATGAAAAATTTATTTGAAAATTTGCGTTGTTACAATTGGTATCAGAGCCTTGGTTTGAGGGATTCGGGTGTAGCTTCGGGTGTAACTGAACTCAAACCGAGGATTTGAGGAAAAATCTTTTAAAAATAATAAATACATAAACTTTTATAAATGGTAAAGTGGTAAATAAGAAAGACGCAGTGTGTACGATCAGCCAGCGCCCGAACGGTAAAGATCCCCAGAATACCTTAAAATGTTATGTTTGTTGGATTAATGTCTAAGTCCATAACTATAATTGGTAAGACTTGACCCGACCCGGCATGGTCCATTTGGGTTGCATGGCATCATGCACTTGGATAGACTATAATGAGAGAAATAAGACACTTATGGTTATTAATATATTATAAGTTCTAGTATATTAATAATAAGAATAATAAGATTATTTAATTAGTATTGATCAAGAATTAATCTAGGATTAATTAAGTGATCAAAAGAAGACTAATTAAATATATGGGTTGATTGTGTAAATCATCCATACTTATATAGTGGGCTAATGCTCCATGGATTATCTAGTTGGGCCAAAACCCATATGATGCTCCATGGATGCTCCATGGTGTATTTGAACCCATGGATCCAAGGAAATGGAAAGTCATGACAATTAGGGTTTACCCTAATTGTAACACTATATAAAGATATTATTCTTCCCAAAATCGGTCTCTAGATTATTTTAGAGAGGGCTAACCGATTTCATGAAGTGTTCTAGTTTCTCTCAAGTTATTCCAAGTGTATTTGGTGTTGTGTGAACCATTTGAGGTGTCACACTTGAGGCACTAAGCACTCAAGCTTCATGAAGACAAGCACTATCAAAGAGGTATGTATTCTATCTTGTTATATTGATAATATTGTATGCTAGATTAGGATAATACCTTGGATGTTCATATTTGCATGTATAATAGAGAAAACATAGATCCAAGGTATTTAGGGTTGCATGTACACTTAGGAGTGTTAGAATGCTCATAACCCAACAGTGGTATCAGAGCCTAGGCTTGTTTTCTTGTTATACCTGCAATAGAAGCTGAAAAATTGAGTTTTGATGTTGTCAGCCCAGCTGACTCGCCGAGTCCATAAAGGGACTCGACGAGTCCAAGGCAAAATGCATCCAACTCGCCGAGTTGAGTTCATGCACTCGACGAGTTGGACCCCAGACAGCATATCCTCGAGGTTTTTGGCTAGAAATGGACTAGGAACATTACCCTAAGTTGTTTTTGAACTTATAAACTTGTTTTTTGATGTGGTAATGTTCATGCTAATCCATTTTCAAAGATAGTTGTCAATAGATTCATGTTTTGTATTAGTTTAATTGTTAGACTAATTACATGAAAAAGTTTGATTTGAATTATCTTGTTCTTATGAGTTGCTTAGATTAATAGAAAAGTTGAGTGAAAAAGTTGTTTTCAATCCAAATTAATCTAAGAGTTGAGTATAAAATGTGTTTGTGTAACTTATCCTTAAGTTACATGAAGAGTCACATTAAAGACTCATAAAACTAATAAAGTTGGCAAAGGTTACAAAAAAAGATGAAGAGTCTTGTCCTTAAGTTATGGAGGTTCAAGAGTCACTTCATTAATAAATAAATAAATAAAATATGTAACCTTAATTAATTCCATAAGTTATAAAATAAAGAAAAGATTAATTCTTTATTAGTTTAAAGTCTTCCATAATTTGTCCACAAGTTATGGAACTTGAAGAGTTTTTGGATTAAAACTACTTTAAATATATAAGTTATGGAATTAATTAGTTTTGAATAGTTTCAAAACTTGCCCTCAAGTTTTGGAGTTTGTAAAGTCTTCTCTTATGAATACTTTAATTCCAAGTTAGCCCTTAGATTTTTAAAAGTTAAAATTCAACCCTTATACTTTATAATATTATAAGTTAATAATATATATATATATATATATATATATGTATAAGAGTAAAGTCGGTCTTACCGCTAGTTCGCCTCATTCACGAAGCCAGTCTATAAGGTGGGTATAAGGTTGTTGCCTATAAAATGGCAACTTAATGGGTGTTCACTCTCACCCACCGCTCGCTTGACTGGTGGAGGGTCGTTAGCCGAACGGGTTTGACATGACTATAATTCTCCCTTCATTAAAAGTATTAATGATAAATACTAAGTAACTAAACTTTTAATAATACCCAATCTTAGTTACTTAGAAAAATGTGAATAAGGTGCTAATCCACGAAATTACACTTTGCACTTTGTTTGAGTCGGTTAGTGGAGCGCGTGTGGTTAACCGGCACACTAACTCGTATTTAACAAGGTAGGCAAAGGGTAACTTAATGTTTATCATAGTATCGATGGAGCGTGTGTGGTTAACCGGCACATCGATTGAGGGATAAACACTTAAGGGTACCCAGTAATTTGCATGGTTACTTCACACCTTGTTTTGTGATCCTCGGCATCCCAGTCACAAAACCTGAAGGGCACACTCGAGATTGAAACATGCCATTGAACAGTTCAATGAATCTCAAAAGATCTAGGAGTTTCAAATCCAATTAAAAACCTAATAATACATTTCGTTTATCTTGGTGGAAATTGGTGAATCGTCATTCACCTACCTTCAAATTGTTTTATAGCTTGGATTACGGCATACCTCTTCTAAGTTATAAAATAGTTTGTTGGGTCCTAGCCTTAATATTTTCATATTGGGTGTCATATTAAGGACTCAAAGATCAACTATCTTGAATATCTCCCATAACATGTCTAGTTTAGACATTTATGATCTTCCCAAATCTCTTGAAACAAGCATTCCTAATGAAGATGATGTCCCATGGATATCATACTTCTTTCTCCTCCTCCAATTATTCTCTCTACCCCACAAGTTCTTGAAAAGTTTAAGGTCACTCAGGCCCTAATGGCAAGGCAAGGTCTAGGTGTGATCACATCTTGGAGATGTAGTCACATATTGACAAGCCGGGAGAGAAGGGTGTCAAAGTCTTGAGAAAGTTGGTGGTTCAATCACTTTCTAAGTCACATAGTGAGATCCTTTGGGACACCTATGAAATAGACTATGACAAGACTCTTAATGATCTTATCTATTGTTAAGATCAACTTCCTGAAACTTTATGGACATTGACAATGGTGACACTGGAAATACAGAAAAAAGCATTCTCTTCCCAATGGAAAGGGATCGGCCATAGTCAACTCGGTTGAACAAATGGTAAAGAGAAAAGCTAAGTATGTAATAGTCCTGTGTACCATTATCAAAGGGTCCATATGTTTATATTGCCAAAGTAAGGGTCATTAGTTGCGAAGCTGCCTAATTTACCTAAGGATGTTAAAGTCAATAAGATTGACTCTACTTCAGGTAAAAGTCCACTACTCTAACTCTGTTAAGTTTCTATTCTGAGATTCCTTATACATGATGTGACTGGGTCACATGGTGATGTTTTAAGAATCAAAGAAAAGTAAAGGAACCTAAAGAAAGAATATGCTGAATCTGATCGCATAGATGGATTTCTATCGCGTAGTTTGAAGATCGGATTCTTGAGCTACTTCTTAGGAGTTATGAGATATTGCTAAGGAATAGATAACAACAAGTTTTCATATGAATTGTAAGGATAAGTTTTTCCGCATAGTTTTAAAATAAAAGAAAATTTTTGATTTTATTTATTTTAAATATCCTTACAATGGCATTTGAAAAAAAAAAATTGTTGCTTATATGATTCCATTAATAGCAAGAGTGGAAATATGAAATTGATTCTTCATTTGTGGTAATGTCTAAATTTACCAAATAAGGAAAGATTCTCATCATCCAAAGTCTCAATTGGACCGGGACTTGGAATCATGCAAGTTGTATAGCATGATGTATGAGAACTTTCAAGTATTGGAAAAAATTAAGACTAATTACTTGTTCACATGGATGTGTGAGTCAAGTAATGGACTAAGGGATCGAGCACATAGTCATGTGCACTGATTAAGTCCACCACAAAAGATGTAAGGCTATTCGTCATATTTTACTAAAGCTCAGTAAATATGATTATACTTACAAGCTTAAGTGTAACTCTGAGACATTGGAAAAGGCTTCAATGCATAGCAGAGCGAATAAGAAGAATCAAATTAGGCAGAAGGATAAAAGTTTCTCAAATCTGAAAAGATGGGAGAGTACTTTAGTATCAGCTTTGTGATCATCTCAATGATTAAGAAACCATATCAAAATTAGTTCTCCAAGGAAGTCTTAGTGCATTCTTATGACTAAGAAGAAGGGATCTTAAATTGTTGAAATGGTTAAATCAAGAAGATGAGTCATACTTCGTTCCAATACAAGTCTTAGAGTCATACTCCAAGATTGTAATATGAGTGACATGTCTTAAATAAGGTTTAAAACACTTATCAAATGTAAGAGTAAAAGTTTTCTACTCTTGTACATTTGAAATTGGTAAGTTGTGATGTTTTGGATAAAACAAAGACCAACTAAGGCCAATTGTGTGAAGTGTTTGTCTTGATTAGAATCCACACTATCTCTTGGATGTTTGACAAGGAAGTCTTATAGGTCAAGAGGACAGTGGGAGTCTTAAAGGTCTTGAAAGTCTCAAGAACTAATCAAGAATAAAACCTAAAGTTCTTCACTAGCACACGACTTAAGGTTTATAACCTATCGTGTTGACATATTCTGTGCCCATTCCAGTTAAAGTTGGCTTTGCATATGAGTTCTTAGAGTTCTCAATGTGTTGCACAACAACTTGGAAGCAATGGTAGGCCCTTGAGCTGCCAGGTGGCAAGAAATTAAGATTGAGTTCAATCCATATGGTTTTGGATTTGTCATTATCCTTGTCTTGTGATTATGGTTTTGACAAATTCATATGGGTAGGAACTCACACACCATTAAATCTAAGTGTCATAAGGTTTCTCTCCGATTCATGAAAATGATGGTGAGGAAACACTTCCACTAAGTAGATTTTAGCTAGATAGCAATTGTGATCTCAAAGTCGTTAGTGGAGCGTGTGTGGTTTACCGGCACACTAACTTGGACTTGTGAGAAATGGCAAAGGTCAAAACGATCAAGACTATGATTACGGCATCCCTTTTCATAGTTCTTAAAATTGTTTTGACACACCCATGAGCTATCTAAGGGAAGGTGTATGTTTTTTGATAAAGTCTTATCAAAACAATCTAGTATCAGAAATCTGAACTTTGGTAAGAAAGTCAATAAAGTATTGATTTCTAGAAGTCGAGCTTTCTGAGTATTTGTCAAAGCTAGTGGGAGCATAAGTGTTATGCTAATAATCATCATGTTAGTGGGAGCATGATAATTACGATAAGTATTGCAAGCTAGCAATGTTAATTATAGAAAACAAAAGTTTCAACTGGGAAAGAGTTGTTTTGCTATAATTAAGGGAGAGGAAATTATACTTCATCTCAAATCTATAAGCTTAGATCGTGAGGTTTTAATCATTTAGTCAAGGATATATATGAATTTCATGTTGGAATGGCTCAACATAAGGAAATTTTGTATATGGGTCCATTATTTGCGTTCTTAAATTCGATTATGATTACGGCATCCCTTTTCATAATCTGAATTATGAGAACTTGGCAAATTGAAATGGAAATGTTATAGCAAAAGACTGGTTTAGTCTTTATGTGAGACATCATGAATCGTGTCCCATATGCTTCGGATATAGGACCGATTACATGTGCTATATTCATCCTTTCTAAAATTTTCCGAATGCCTGGGGCGTTAAGAATGGAAAAGGTTTAGAACTGGATATGACTAAAAAGGATTAAACAATTGTCGAGGACAATCTAAGGTTTACCAAAGACTGGTTTCTCAAGGACAATTGGAAGTATAGTGATAATTCTGGAAGGACCATATTGACATAATCTGTAAGGAGGCAACTCTTGTTCAGAAGTGATAGTCGAAATGGAATCTGGAAATGTTTCAAAGTTAGAATTTTCAATCTGTTTAAAATTAAGGAAACTTAATGCAAGAAGGATGGTTCCAAGGACTTGATCTCCTTTGGAATGCTCTGTGATGATTGTCGTTAAGTCTTTCTGACTTTGTGCATAATCATTACAAGAGGATCGATGCATATAAGTTTAGAATCTAACAGATTTCAGTAAATGGCATGAATTTGGAATTCTTGCATTTGCAGTAAGGATTTGGGAGTGTGAAAAGAGAATCATTGAAGTTATGTTCATTTGATCTAGTTCAAAAAATAAAGATCATAGTCAAACATATTATGCATACTTGGTGTATGGCATGACTATTGTTTAGAAAACATAGTGTGCATGCTTGGAGCATGGGACAACTATTGTTTTAAATTCAAGAATAATGTTGATAGCTGAAACAATATACAATGAATAATGTGTAATCATATGGTGATAAATAAAAGGAGTTTTATTTATATTCATAAGTTCTGAGACCATATTGGATTCAATTATTATTGTGTTTCACTTTGCATGTTTTGACTTCCCGAATAAACTAGGTTATTCTTCCGGAATGACTAAGTTATTTAAACCATCCACAGTCGGTCATATGTTGGAAGTAGATATGAATTAAGACTGTCATGGGTTGGCTTGTAGAGGTCTAAGATGTTGGACAAAGGGCTACAACACTCATGAGTGCTCATAAGTTCTGAGTATTGGATTCAACCCGCGCTCATTGGAATCACTTCATGGATTTTATCACGAGTGATCATGAGACGATAATATCTTATATTCTTCAAACCTAGAGATATGAGTTGTTACTATGAGTTGGTTGTACATTGATTGCACGAAACTGCATTTGGTAACTCGGTGCTATAAAACGTGTCTTTGTGTATGATTCAACAAGTAGTAGAACAAGCCATATGAGTCGAAGTTTATCCATTCCTTTTACCTGCGGGATAAAAGTGATATCTGTGGGCCCCTCGATGATTTGATGATGACAAATGGAAGTGCTCGGCCGGGCCAGGATTGATTTGATTTGTTCAATTAGTCAGTCGTCATAAATCGGAAATCGGGAAACAACAAATGGACAGAGAGAATGATTATAATCCATGTCTCAGTCTATATGATATCTAGAATGGAGGAATATATGATCCCTTATCTAATGGACAAGTCGTTGACAAAAATCAGAGTTCATCTACAAGGTCAGAGTTTGACAGAAGCTTTTGAGAGCTACGATTGCTAGTTGGTTCCTGAAGTCATACGCAATAATAGTTTTAGACTTATCCAAGTGGGAGACTGTTGGATTAATGTCTAAGTCCATAACTATAATTGGTAAGACTTGACCCGACCCGGCATGGTCCATTTGGGTTGCATGGCATCATGCACTTGGATAGACTATAATGAGAGAAATAAGACACTTATGGTTATTAATATATTATAAGTTCTAGTATATTAATAATAAGAATAATAAGATTATTTAATTAGTATTGATCAAGAATTAATCTAGGATTAATTAAGTGATCAAAAGAAGACTAATTAAATATATGGGTTGATTGTGTAAATCATCCATACTTATATAGTGGGCTAATGCTCCATGGATTATCTAGTTGGGCCAAAACCCATATGATGCTCCATGGATGCTCCATGGTGTATTTGAACCCATGGATCCAAGGAAATGGAAAGTCATGACAATTTGGGTTTACCCTAATTGTAACACTATATAAAGATATTATTCTTCCCAAAATCGGTCACTAGATTATTCTAGAGAGGGCTAACCGATTTCATGAAGTGTTCTAGTTTCTCTCAAGTTATTCCAAGTGTATTTGGTGTTGTGTGAACCATTTGAGGTGTCACACTTGAGGCACTAAGCACTCAAGCTTCATGAAGACAAGCACTATCAAAGAGGTATGTATTCTATCTTGTTATATTGATAATATTGTATGCTAGATTAGGATAATACCTTGGATGTGATGGGTTTTGAGCATTCTAACACTTCCTAAGTGTACATGCAACCCTAATAACCTTGGATCTATGTTTGTCTAATTTGTCATGCAAAGTTGATTTCCAAGGTTATATTACTATCTAGCATACATGGGGAACAATTTAAACATAAAGTATAGATAGAATAACTTACCTTGTTGTTGCTTGTGTTCCTTGAAACCTTGTGAGCCTAGCACCTCAAGTGGTGATGCCTCAAATGCTTCACACAACACCAACTGCTCTTGGAAGAACTTATGAGAGTATACTCACTTCTTCAAATCGGCCAAGCCCTCTTTTTCACTTAGTGTAACCGATTTGGGAGGAGATCATATTACTTATATAGTGTTGACACATCTAGGGTTAAACCCTAATGTGTCATGACTCTTCATTTTCATGACCCATGGGTTTGTAACTCCCATGGAGCATCCATGGAGCATCCTATGGGTGGAACCCAACTTGATGATCCATGGAGCCTTTTAGCCCACTATACAAGATATGGATGATTTACTTAATCAACCCATATATTTAATTAGTTATCTTTTGATCACTTAATTAATTCTAAATTAATTCTTGATCAAACTAATCAAATAATATTATTAATATATTAGAACTTATAATATATTAATAATCTCCAAGCGTTATTTCTCTCATTTAGTTTATCCAATTGCATGGTGCCATGCAACCCAAATGGACCATGCCGGGTCGGGTCAAGTACATACCAGAAATAGTTATGGACTTAGACACCTTATCCAACAGTCTCCCACTTGGATAAGTCTAGTAACTATTACTGCAAGTATGACTTCAGGAACCGATCGGCAATCGTAGCTCTTTACAAGGTTTCTCGAAACTTGAGAAGACGATGGTACGCCATTTAAGATAAGTGATCATATAATCCTCTGTTCTAGATATCAGTCGGACAAATACATGGAACAATGTCTTACTTATTGTCCAACATTTGTTTCCCGATTTCCGATTTGTTTGACAAAGAACTTTATTGAACACATCAATCTAGTTCTGACCGGGCCCGGTACATAGGTCAAAACAAAATCATCGAGGGGCCCAGATATCAGCTTCTAATCCAAGAAGGAACAGATAAACTTCGACTCATATGTTTGTTCTACTACTCATTGAATTACACATAAGAGCACGATTTTATAACATCGAGTTACCAATGCGTTTTTCGTACAATTAATGCATAACCAACTCGTAAGTAACAAATCATATCTCTAGGTTTAAAGACTTATATGATATTACCGTCTCACGATCACTCGAGATAGAATTCCATGAAGTGATTCCAGTGAGCGTGGGTTGTGTCCAATGCTCAGAACTTATGAGCACTCATGATTGTTGTAGCCTTGTCCCAGACCTCTACAACCAAACATGACAGTCTTGATTCATACCTACTTCCGACATATGACCGACTGTGGAGGTTTGAATAATATGTTATACCAAACAAAATTATTCTGGAAGTCAAAACATGCAAAAGAAATATAGTAAACGATTGACAAGAGATAGTAACACTTTACTCATAAATAAAACACTTTTATTCATCATCAAATGTCAATTACACTTTACAAATTTCGAGATTATCTAACTACTAAATCTAATATCATCCTTCAGCCCTATGCTCCGAGCATGCTGGAGATGCTTAACCCGAGTCAGTCCCTTCGTGAGGGGATCTGCTGGGTTCTCATCCGATGATACCCTCTTTGCCACGAGGAGTCCTTCTTCGATCCGATGTCTGATGAAATGGTATTTTCTGTCGATGTGTCTGGATCTCCCGTGATCCCTTGGTTCCTTGGCTAAGGCAACAGCACTTTCACTATCACAGAAAATTTCCATCGGCTCTTTAATAGCTGGTACAACTCCAAGGTCTCCAATGAAGTTCCTCAGCCATAACGCCTCCTTTGCTGCTTCGCTAGCTGCAATATACTCTGATTCACAAGTAGAATCTGCCACTGTCTCTTGCTTGGAACTCTTCCAAGAAATTGCTCCTCCATTTAGGGTAAAGACCCAGCCCGACTGAGAGCGGAAGTTATCCCTATCAGTCTGGAAGCTAGCATCACTATACCCTACAACTCTCAAGTCATCACTCCCACCGAGGGTAAGGACCCAGTCCTTAGTCCTTCGTAGGTACTTGAGAATATTCTTTACCGCAGTCCAGTGTGCCTTGCCAGGATTCCCCTGAAACCTGCTAACCATGCTCAAGGCAAAGGCTACATCAGGTCGAGTACACGTCATAGCATACATGATCGAACCTACAGCCGAAGCATAAGGTAATCGACTCATTTCTGCTATCTCAGCCTCAGTGCTAGGGCTTTGTGTCTTACTCAGCTTGGCGCTACTCTGGATGGGCAACTCTCCTTTCTTGGAGTTTTGCATTCTGAATCTCTTCAGAATCTTCTCCAAGTAGGTACTTTGACTAAGTCCAATTAGTCTTTTACTCCGATCTCTCAAGATCCTTATCCCCAAAATATAGGCAGCTTCACCAAGGTCCTTCATAGCGAAACACTTTCCAAGCCAGGACTTTACTTCCTGCAAGGTTGGAATGTCGTTTCCTATGAGTAGTATGTCATCCACATACAGTACCAAAAAGCTAACTATACTCCCACTAGCCTTGACATATACACAAGATTCATCTTCACTCCTAGAAAAGCCAAATTCCTTGACCTTTTCATCAAAGCAAAGATTCCATCTGCGAGGTGCTTGCTTTAATCCATAAATGGATTTCTCAAGCTTACACACTCTATTAGGGTACTCGTTACTGACAAAACCCTCTGGCTGACTCATGTAAACATCTTCAGCCAACTTTCCATTAAGGAAAGCGGTTTTGACATCCATTTGCCAAATTTCATAGTCATGAAATGCGGCTATGGCTAACAGAACCCGAATAGACTTAATCTTGGCTACTGGAGAAAAGGTCTCATCATAGTCCACTCCAGGAATTTGAGAGAAGCCCTTTGCAACCAGTCTAGCCTTATAAGTGTGTACTTTACCATCCATGTCGGTCTTCTTTTTGAAGACCCATTTGCACCCTACAGTCTTTCGACCTGGTACATTCTCAACCAAGTTCCAAACTTGATTGTCATACATGGATTGTATCTCGCTATCCATAGCCTCTTTCCATTTGGCAGACTCGGGGCCTGCCATGGCTTCCTCGTAGCTGTTAGGGTCATCTTGACTTACTAGTGTCTCATCACTAATAAGTGTCTCACCTTCTGCAGTAATATGGAATCCATAGTAATGCTCAGGTGCACTCCTAACTCTCGTGGAACGCCTCAGAGGTACAGATTCGTCAATTGGCTCAACAGGAGTTTCCTCCTCAAGTTGAGGGCTAGAGTTTGAAGTTCCTTCACCACTTGACTCTTGAATTTCTTCAAGATCAACTTGCCTCCCACTGTCTCCTTGGCTTATAAACTCTCTTTCTCGAAAGACTCCTCTTCTTGCTACAAAGACCACGTTGTCACTAGGTTTGTAGAAGAGGTAACCAAAGGAATGCTGTGGGTAGCCGATGAAAATACATCTCTCGCTTCGGGGTTCGAGCTTATCATGAGTCTCGCATCTCACGAAAGCCTCGCAGCCCCAAATCTTGATGTGGTCTAGTTTATGTACTTTACCAGTCCACATCTCGTGAGGAGTTTTGGCAACTTTCTTTGTAGGGACTAGATTGAGGATATGGGTGGCAGTCTCTAAGGCATACCCCCAGAATGATATTGGTAGCGAAGCTCGACTCATCATGGAACGAACCATGTCCAACAAGGTTCGATTACGCCTCTCAGCCACACCATTCAACTGCGGTGTCCTGGGAGGTGTCAATTGTGAGACAATCCCACATTCCTTTAGATAGTCGAGGAACTCTGAACTAAGATACTCACCACCTCGATCGGATCGAAGCATCTTAATGTTCCTGCCCAATTGATTCTCGACTTCCTGTTTAAATTCCTTAAACTTCTCGAAAGTCTCTGACTTATGCTTGATTAAGTAGACATATCCATATCTACTGTAATCATCGGTAAAAGTCAAATAATAACGATTAGCATCTCTTGTGGCATGTTTGAATGGTCCACACACATCCGTGTGTATAAGGTCCAACAAACCTTCACCCCTTTCACATGAACCTGTGAAGGGTGACTTTGTCATTTTTCCAAGTAAGCATGATTCGCAACTATCATTTGACTTTAGGTCAAACGACTCCAAGACTCCATCCTTTTGGAGTTGGCCTATGCGTTTCTTGCTTATATGTCCAAGACGACAATGCCATAGTGATGCTTTATCCAAGTTATTATTATTGGTAGAATCAATACACAAAACATTATTTCGTAAGTTATCTACAATAGATACAGCTTCATACACACCATCACAAGGTAATGCTTTAAAATAAAGTACATTATTAAAGAAAGCATTAATCGAACCAACTTCATTATCAAACGAAAAGGTGAAACCTTGTTTGTACAATGCATGAAAGGAAATAATATTTCTTGCCATTTCTGGCGAATAACAACACTTATTCAAATCTAAATTTAACCCACTACTTAGCGATAAAGTATAAACTCCAATCTTGGTGACAGGTGTAACTTTCCTATTCCCCATGATTAAGTTTATTCTTCCTTGCTCCACATTCTCACTTCTTCCTAGTCCCTGCAAGTCACAGCAAATATGAATTCCGCAACCTGTATCAAGGACCCAAGATTTCGAATGGGGTGAGTTATTAGAAATGATAGTGTAAATACCTGCATGGTTGGGTTTGACTTTCCCATCCTTTACATCTTGCTGGTACTTTGGGCAGTTCCGCTTCCAATGAGCTTTTTCGTGGCAATAGAAGCATTCCCCCTCTTTTGGGTCAGAAGAAGGAGTAATGAAACCTTTCTTGGTTCCACTTGAAGAAGAGCCATCAAGGGTCCGAGCCTTGGTACCCTTTGAAGATCTCTTTCTCTTCCTCCCTCGACTCTGCCCGATTGCCAAGACCGGATTTGTTTCTGGAGTAGGAGTGATAGCAACCGACTTCCCCTTAAGACCTGTTTCTGTGGTCTTGAGAAGTCCCTGAAGTTTGCTGAGAGTGACTTCTTCCTTGTTCATGTGATATGTCATGCGGAATTGATCATAGCACGATGGTAAGGAGTGCAAAATGATATCTATTGCAAGCTCCTCAGGGAAGTTCACATTGAGCTTCAGCAACCGATCCACATACCTTTGCATTTTCTGCATGTGGCTCGTGACGGACTCTCCGTCCTTCATCATGGTTGTTATCATGGAGCAGATGACTTCGTACCTCTCTTGTCGTGCACTTTGATGGTATCTTTCCATCAAATCTTGGTGCATTTCATAAGGGTAGAAGTCTTCGTAAGACTTTTGGAGTTCAGCTGTCATGGTGGCTAACATGATGCAAGCCACCTTGGTTGCATCTCTTTCATGAGTAGGAAAGTCAGCGATCTCCTGGGGAGTTGCAGTGGACTCGTCAATTTCCTTAAGCTCCTTGTCAAGGACATATTCTTTGTCCTCGTAGCGGGTAATCATCCTGATGTTTCTGATCCACTTATTGAAGTTGGATCCATCAAAGGTGACTTTCCCGCACAGACTCATAAGAGTAAAGGATCCATTAGGATTCGAGCCAGAAGCATTATTTCAAGGCATCTGAAAGAGAAGAACAAGTTTAGTTTAGATTTAAGAGAGTCCTTAATAAAACACCCAAATGTAATATTAAGGCTAGGATCCAATCACAATATAATATAACTTAGAAGAGGTATGCCGTAATCTAAGCTATACCATATTTGAAAGGTAGGTGAATGACGATTCACCAATTTCCACCACGAAAACCGAAATAATAAATATTTAGTTTTTATTGGTTTTAGAAATTCCTAGATTCTTTGAGATCCAATGAACTTTTCAAAGGCATGTTTCGATCTCGGGAGTGCCCTCCAGGTTTTGTGACTGGGATGCCGAGGATCACAAAACGAGGTGTGAAGTAACCATGCAAATCACTTGGTACCTTTAAAGTTTATCACTCAATCGATGTGCCGGTAAACCACACACGCTCCACCGATACTATAATAAACTTTAAGTCACCCTTTACCTACCTTGTTAAGTCCAAGTTAGTGTGCCGGTTAACCACACACGCTCCACCAACGACTCAGACAAAGTGTAAAGTGTAATTTCATGGATTAGCACCTTATTCACATTTTTCCTAAAGTAACTAAGATTGGGAATTTAATAAAACGTTTAGTTACTTTATATATTCATCATACTTTGAATGAGAATTTATAAGTCCTTGTCTTACCCGTTTGGCTAACGACCCTCCACCAGTCAAGCAAGCGGTGGGTGAGAATATACACCCATTAAGTCACCATTTTATAGGCAACAACCTTATACCCACCTTATAGACCGGCTTCGTGAATGAGGCGTACTAGCGGTAAGACGACTTGTTCTTATACATATATATATAATTATTAAATTATCATAATATAAGTATAAGGGTTGAATTTTAACTTTTAAAATTCTAGGGGTTGGAACTAAAGTTTTAACTTAACTTTACTTGTTCCAAAACTTGAGGGCAAGTTTTGTAACTTTCAAAACTTTTCATTTCTTGTAACTTATGAGTTTAATAGAGTCATAAAATGAAGACTCTTCATTTTTATAACTCTTGTGTTTTTCTTAATGGTTTTAACTCAAGTGTGACTCTTGGTTTTCCATAACTTAAGGATAAGTTATGGACTCCATTAAAACACATTATGATCAAGAATTAAACTACCAAATAGGTTACAAATAATTCCTATGATCATCTAAAACTTCATAAGAACAAGAACATGAATATGAACATAATCAAAAATTACATAAAACTTTGTAATTTTGATAACTAGTTGTTGTAAATGAATTAGCAAAACATTACACCACCAAAAACAAGTTTATATTTACTAAAACAGTTTACGGTAATGTTTCTAATTCATTTTCCAGCAACTGAATCGAAATTCTGCACTCATTCGACCCTACTCGCCGAGTGCATGAACATGACTCGCCGAGTTGGTTGAAGATACACATGGACTCGGCGAGTCCCCCCTATGGACTCGGCGAGTCCGATCGCAGACAGCAAATTTTCGATTATGTTTTCAACTTTTAAGAACAAATAAGAACAAACAAGCCTAGGCTCTGATACCACTGATGGGTTTTGAGCATTCTAACACTTCCTAAGTGTACATGCAACCCTAATAACCTTGGATCTATGTTTGTCTAATTTGTCATGCAAAGTTGATTTCCAAGGTTATATTCCTATCTAGCATACATGGGGAACAATTTAAACATAAAGTATAGATAGAATAACTTACCTTGTTGTTGCTTGTGTTCCTTGAAACCTTGTGAGCCTAGCACCTCAAGTGGTGATGCCTCAAATGCTTCACACAACACCAAATGCTCTTGGAAGAACTTATGAGAGTATACTCACTTCTTCAAATCGGCCAAGCCCTCTTTTTCACTTAGTGTAACCGATTTGGGAGGAGATCATATTACTTATATAGTGTTGACACATCTAGGGTTAAACCCTAATGTATCATGACTCTTCATTTCCATGACCCATGGGTTTGTAACTCCCATGGAGCATCCATGGAGCATCCTATGGGTGGAACCCAACTTGATGATCCATGGAGCCTTTTAGCCCACTATACAAGATATGGATGATTTACTTAATCAACCCATATATTTAATTAGTTATCTTTTGATCACTTAATTAATTCTAAATTAATTCTTGATCAAACTAATCAAATAATAATATTAATATATTAGAACTTATAATATATTAATAATCTCCAAGCGTTATTTCTCTCATTTAGTTTATCCAATTGCATGGTGCCATGCAACCCAAATGGACCATGCTGGGTCGGGTCAAGTACATACCAGAAATAGTTATGGACTTAGACACCTTATCCAACAGGATGTTCATATTTGCATGTATAATAGAGAAAACATAGATCCAAGGTATTTAGGGTTGCATGTACGCTTAGGAGTGTTAGAATGCTCATAACCCAACAATGTTATGCACTGAATTATGAATTGTTATGCATGCTAGAAGACTAGGTATACATGATAGGACTAGAATGGCCTGTTTTGTGATGCCTTAGTCTAGGGAGGTTGCTTGTATGAGATATTCGGTAGCGTGCAGGTAGATAGTGCATACGAGAAGTAGAGTACTCACTATTCGGGGTTTGGGGAGGAAGATTTGGGACGAATACTGACACGGTGTGGTCGGTGGTATTGGGCCCGTACTACCGAAGACACCGGGTCGGTGGAAGACCCAAGTAAGAATCCCTGGATATCGGAGACTGAGTAGGGTTGCGTTATCGAGTACAATTGTACTTGATGGAGTCTCTGATAATTTTATGTTGTATTTCAGAGACATCATGGTTACGACACGCCACGGAGCGAGTTCGAGCAGTATGAGTGATGAGGAGATTCGTCAGATGATTCAGGAGGAGGTAGCTGCGGCGGTTCGGGCTGAGATCCCGGAGATGTTTGGGTCCATTAAGACCACCCTGATGGAGGAGTTTGAGGAGCGGTACGCCGCACTGACTGAAGCTGCAGTCGCTACCGCTACCGCAGCTGTGGTCGCTGCTAGGCCGCAAGGGGGTGATTTGTTGCTATTCCGGGAATTCAGCAACACGAAACCCCCTGAGTTCGATGGGACGCAGGATCCGATTGCTGCAATGAGGTGGATCGCCGATATTGAGGGGTGCTTTCACACTTGTTCATGTCCGGAGCACCTGAGGGTACGGTTCGCCTTGAACCAGCTCCGTTTGGGAGCGAAGGATTGTTGGAAGTTCGTGACGGCGAACTTCACTCAGGCGGAGATTTCAGCGGTGACATGGGAGAGGTTTACTGAGATGTTCAGGGACGAGTACGTTCCCCCAGTGGAGAGGGAACGATTGATCCAGGAGTTCTTGACCCTTAAGGAGGGTACTGATTCCGTTGCGGTGGTTACACGGAAGTTTCATGAGAGGGCGATGTTCTGCCCCGAGTTGGTGTCTACAGAGCAGTCACGGATGAGCCGGTACTTGGGCGTGTTGAGGAGGGATATCCGGGATTTTGTGTCAAACTCCACCTATCGTACTTTCACTGAGCTTCAGGCGAATGCCAGGAAGTGTGAGATCGAGTTGGAGACCCAGGCCAGGGAGGAGGCCGAGTATCGGCAGGTGGACCGGCGACCGGCTCAGTCTCAGCTGGCAGCCAAGCGGTTCAAGTCTGCTGATTCGAGGACGGGAGGTTCGAAGGGCCGCACTTGCGGAATGTGCGGCAAGAGTCATGACGGGGCGTGTAGAGCGGGTGGTTGCTACAAGTGTGGCAAGGAAGGACACATTGCCAGGGATTGTCCTAAGGGGTTTATGGTTTGCTTTCATTGCAACCAGATAGGCCAACGGAAGGCCGAGTGCCCGCAGCTTCGTCAGGGATCTACACCTACTACCAGGACTACCGAGACACGACCGGCGAAGGTCGAGGCCCCGAGGACTCGCGGGAGAGCCTTTCAGCTGACTGCGGAGGAGGTCCGCGCTGCGCCCGATGTTGTGGCAGGTATACTGTAATTCGCGTATTTATTTAAAGTTGAAATGTTATGCTTATGTTAATATATGTGTAGGTACTTTTATTGTGAACTCTATGCCTGCTCTTGTGTTATTTGATTCGGGTGCGAGTAGATCCTTTGTATCTTTAGCTTTTAGTCAGCATATCAGCATTAGTCGTGAGCTGTTAAGTCGGCCTCTGAGCGTTTCTATAGCGGCCGAGACGGTGTTTTGTGCTACGAAGGTTCTTCGGGGATGCGTGCTAGAGATTTTTGGGGTTGCGTTCCCGATTGACCTAATTCCTATTGCGATGGGTGATGTCTGTGTCATCGTCGGCATGGATTGGTTGAGCCGATTCAGCGCCGTCATCGACTGTGAGCGCCAGCTGGTGACTATACGAGACACTAGTGGGGGAGTTCTTACGGTGTACGGCGAGGGTACCCGTTCGGGATTAGCTTTTTGTTCGGCCGCTAGGGTGAGGCAATGTCTACAGCAGGGATGTAAAGGTTTTGTGGCGTATGTGATGGATACGCGGGAGGCTTCCGAGAGACCGAGGACAGTGGAGGAGGTTCCATTGGTGCGCGAGTTTCCAGATGTTTTTCCCGAGGATTTGTCGGGAGTACCTCCTGCGAGGCAAGTAGAGTTTGGTATCGATCTGGTTCCGGGGGCTGCGCCTATTGCGAAGGTACCTTATCGTCTTGCACCTCCAGAGATCCAAGAGTTGTCCTCGCAACTCCAGGAGTTGCTGGGGAAGGGATTTATTCGGCCGAGTAGCTCGCCGTGGGGAGCACCGATTCTATTCGTCAAGAAGAAGGATGGTTCACACCGGATGTGTATTGATTACCGGGAGTTGAATAAGGTGACGGTCAAGAACCACTATCCGTTACCGAGGATCGATGATCTATTCGATCAGTTGCAAGGGGCATCTTGGTTTTCCAAGATCGATCTGAGATCAGGGTACCATCAGGTAAGAGTGCGGGATGAGGACGTCCAGAAGACAGCATTCAGGACGCGGTATGGGCATTACGAGTTCGTGGTGATGCCTTTCGGGCTCACCAATGCCCCGGCAGTGTTCATGGACCTCATGAACAGGGTATGCAGGCCGATGCTGGATCGGTCTGTGATTGTATTTATCGATGACATCCTAGTATATTCGCGAACTAGAGAGCAGCATGAGAGACATTTGAGGGAGGTCCTTGAAGTACTGAGGTCGGAGAAGCTATATGCAAAATTCTCCAAATGTGACTTCTGGTTGCGGGAGGTCCAATTTCTTGGACATGTTGTTAATCAGGCAGGGATATTGGTCGATCCGGCCAAGGTGGAAGCAGTGATGAGTTGGGAGGCACCGAAGTTACCTTCCGAGATCAGGAGTTTCCTTGGGTTGGCGGGGTACTATCGGAGATTTATTAGGGACTTCTCCAAGATCGCGGTACCGCTCACCAGATTGACCCGGAAGGGTGTTACATTCTCATGGGGACCCGAGCAGCAGACTTCCTTCGAGACACTTCGTCAGAGACTGTGCGAAGCCCCGGTATTAGCTCTCTCGGAAGGGATGGAGGATTTTGTCGTATATTGCGACACGTCGATTTCGGGACTGGGTGCGGTGTTGATGCAGAGAGGTCATGTGATAGCTTATGCGTCGAGGCAGCTGAAGCCTCATGAGGCGAGATATCCCACACATGACTTAGAGTTGGGGGCAGTGGTGTTCGCTCTCAAGATATGGCGTCACTACCTGTACGGGGTTCGTTGTACTATATACACGGACCATAAGAGTTTGAAGTATTTGATGGATCAACCCAACCTAAATATGCGTTAGAGGAGATGGTTGGACGTGGTTAAGGATTATGACTATGAGATCGTATACCACCCAGGCAAGGCTAATGTGGTAGCCGATGCATTGAGTCGTAGAGCGGAGAGCACTTGATTGCGAGACGTATGTTTGAGACTGACAGTGATGACCCCGATATTGGATGCTATTCGTGGGACGCAGGCCGAGGATGTGAGATCCGAAATGCAGAAGAAAGAGAGAGTTGTTGGGTTAATTTCAGAGTTCGTTAAGGATGGACGAGGACTTTTGACGTTTCAGGGTTGGATTTGGGTACCATTCGTGGGCGGTACGGGTACTATTTTGATGGAGGAGGCTAATAGATTGAAATTCTCGATCCATCCCGGTGCTACGAAGATGTATTTGGACTTGAGGAAGGAATATTGGTGGCCTTGTATGAAGAGAGACGTCGCATGGTTCGTTGAGAGGTGTTTGACCTGCCGTAGGGTTAAGGCCGAGCACCAGAGACCGCATGGTAAGTTGCAGCCCTTGGAGATTCCTGAGTGGAAGTGGGAACAGATTACGATGGATTTCATCACCAAATTACCGAGAACTGCCAGAGGAGTCGATGCAATTTGGGTGATTGTGGATAGGTTGACGAAGAGTGCAAACTTCCTTGCCATTAGCGAGAGTTCATCAGCGGAGAAGTTGGCGGAGTTAAACGTGAGAGAGATAGTATCTCGGCATGGAGTGCCGATCTCGATTGTTTCAGACCGTGATGTACGCTTCACTTCCAGGTTCTGGAAGAAATTCCATGAGGAGCTGGGTACTAAACTGCATTTTAGTACCGCATACCATCCCCAGACAGACGGTCAGAGCGAGCGGACGATTCAGACATTGGAAGACATGCTTAGAGCGTGTTTGTTAGACTTCGGGGGTAGCTGGGATGCGCATTTGCCTTTGGCTGAGTTTTCCTACAACAACAGCCATCATTCGAGCATTGGTATGCCACCTTTTGAGTTGTTGTATGGTAGGAGGTGTCGGACCCCCATTTGCTAGGGAGAGGTGGGTCAGAGAGTGATGGGCAGTACAGAGATCGTACTCCAGACGACAGAGCAGATTCAGCAGGTTAGGCAGAGATTATTGACCGCCCAAAGCTGACAGAAGAGTTATGCGGACAAACGTCGGTCCGAGTTGGAATTCCAGGTCGGCGACTTCGTTCTCCTGAAGGTTTCTCCTTGGAAGGGAGTGATCCGATTCAGAAAGAGGGGCAAGTTGGGGCCCCGGTTCATAGGTCCATTTCGGGTAATTGCAAGGGTAGGTCGGGTAGCTTATCGGTTGGAGTTGCCAGCAGAGTTGGGACAGATTCACAATACCTTTCACGTATCACAGTTGAGGAAGTGTATAGCCGATGAATCGGCGGTGGTTCCGTTAGAGGATATTCAGGTGGATGCGAGCCTGAATTACGCTGAGATACCAGTAGCTATTAGGGATCGGAAGATCAAGGTTCTGTGGAACAAGGAAGTACCTCTGGTGTTGGTTCAGTGGCAACACCGGAAGGGATCGGAGATGACTTGGGAGCCGGAGCGTGAAATGCGGGAGCAATATCCGGAGTTATTCGCAGAGTGAGACTTCGAGGGCGAAGTCTAGTTCTAGTGGGGGAGAGTTGTAACAGCCCGGAATTTCAGGTATTGTTTTACAACTATTTTTGGGGCATTTTAGGAGGGGACTCGGCGAGTTGGTGCCTAACTCGCCGAGTAGGACCACAGACTTGGTCGCAGATTCGCGACTGGACTCGACGAGTCCATTAGGGACTCAGCGAGTCGACGCTGTTCAGCAGAAACCCTAGCCGTTTGGTTTTGGATCGTTTATAACGCCTCTTAGGCTGTCATTGTTCGTTTTTGCTTACTAAGAAGAACCCTAGAACGATTGTGTGCATCTGTAACAAAGATTGAAGACCATTGTTGGGTTTGGAAGAGTTGTGTGCAAGGAAGAGGAAGGTTTAGCTAAAGGAACAGCAAGAGAATCACGTTCTGAGGATTGGGGACACAGAAAGTGCATCAATCAGGTAATATCTCGGATTTCATTCTTCTGTGATTGATGTGTATATGAAGTTAGGGTTTATAGAACCCATTTGATGATTAGAGGGATTATTATGTTGTTACCCAAGTGTTTATACCCCAGTAATAGGATGTTTAGAGGTCCAGATAGTCCCATGAGTGTGTATTTCGGGACCATACGTGTTTCAGGAAGCAGTTGATCGACTGCATGGCATGGACTCGCCGAGTCGGATGAGCAGACTCGGCGAGTAGCTTGAAGATTCACTGGGACTCGCCGAGTTGTTCTTCAGACTCGACGAGTGGAGTCGGGGTGGCCCCACGATTCTTCCACGAGGACCTCGTCGAGTCAAGAGGGATACTCGACGAGTAGAAGGGGAACAACAGGGAAATTTGGGGAGGACGTCTAGACTCGCCGAGTCGCCTTTGCACTCGACGAGTCCGGTCAAGTTGACCGTTGACCAGAGTTGACCTGCATGTAAATTCTTAGGGTCAGTTGTCTTGAATGATAAGAGTATTAATAAGGGTATATGTTATTATAGGGAGTCTGCAGATCGGCGGATCGAGTGCGAGTAGTTTCAAGAGTTGATAGCTTACATTACCACGAGGTGAGTCTTCTCACTATACTATACCCGGAAGGGTTTGACTGTGTGACCGGAAGGTCGGATATGTTATGTGTTATATATATGCTATAATTGAAAGGAATAGTTGCTATGCATGCTATGTATGTTTCTATGGGCCGGAAGGCAATGTATTATGTGACAGGAAGGTCAGGTATGATATATGATATATGTGATATATGTGTTAGAGTAAATGTATTATGTGTTATATATGTTTATGGGCCGGAAGGCAATCATGTTATGGGCCGGAAGGCAATTATCTTATGGGCCGGAAGGCAATTATCTTATGGGCCGGAAGGCAATTATCTTATGGGCCGGAGGGCGATTATCATATGGGCCGGAAGGCATTGTACCGTGGACCGGAAGGTCCGGGCCTGGAAAGGCGTATATGTGTAAGTGGTATACTGGGGAACTCACTAAGCATTTATTCTTACAAGTTGTTATGTATGTGTTTCAGGTACTAGCGAGGACCGTGGGAAGGCGCCGGCATGATGCATACACACTGCTGCTATTTGAGATCTTGGGGATTTTACATATGTATTTGTTTTGAAACATGAAATAAATATTATTGGTTGAATGAAATCACTTTATTTAAAATGAAAAATTTATTTGAAAATTTGCGTTGTTACACTCACGATGTCTTTAACTTCCTGTTTCTCATTGATTACATGGGCTACGAATGCTTGACCTTCTTTTCGCAAGAGTTTCTGAGCTTGGATGCAGGAAATAATGCGAAGATTGGAGCTGAGTTTATCACCATAGATTATGAGAGTTTGACCAACAGGGAGATTGAGACGGATGGCTTTTTCGTAGCAAAGGATATCAGTATGATTGGGACTCAACCAATCCATGCCAATGATGACATCAAAGCTCGTTATGGAGACTGTCATAACAACAATAAGAAGGGAATGATCATTTCGGGTAAGAGTACAACCTATGAATATACCGCAAGTGCTTTCTTTCTTACCGTTAGCGATCTCGACGGTAAACGTTTCGATTAATGGTTGGGGATTAGGTTTTAGATTATGTTTGAACGAATGACAAACAAAGCTTCTTTCGGCACCCGAATCGAAAAGAATACTAGCATAAGAGTTGTCGAGAAGCAACGTACCCGAAACAACATTGGGATCTGCGACTGCCTCCTCCCGTCCCATGGCTTGGACTCTCCTGGTATTATCAGTTGTCGCCTTTTTGGGACAGTTCCTCTTGAAGTGCCCAACTTCTCCACAATTATAACAGGCTTGACCAGCACCTGCTCCAGAAAGATTGATTTGTGGATTGGACTGGTGTTTTGCAGAATCAGACCGTATGCCCCTTTCTACCAGAGTTGGTGCACCAAAGTTCATGGCAGGGGCCAAGGTTATGGTGGTATTTACACTATTCACATTGGGGAAGGCTACCAGCATACCAATTAGTAGGTGCTTGAGCTGTGGATCCCACAACATAAGCAGCAACAACAAGGGTAGTACCAGCATGGACTGCTACTATCTGTTGTTTCTTTGAGGACCCTTGAGAAGTTTGGCCCTTCTTATTCTTCCACAACTTCCTTTTCTCACCACTACTCTTGGTCTGTTCAGGGGTGGCGGTTGTTTCCTCAACATCATCATTGTGGTCTATCAGGGTCTGGGCTAAACTCTTGGCGTTGTCATACGTATCCGTTCGTGCAGCTAAGACATTTCCTTTTGTCGGTTGGGTCATCCCCCAAATAAACCTCGCTATTTTCTTACTCTCCAGGGTAACCATTCCCAGATAGAGCAGTGCCAGGACATCAAACCTCGAGGTGTATGCAGTAATATCAGAACCCTTCATCTTCAGGTTCCAGAGTTCGTGCTCTAACTTCTGTATTTCGCCCCAAGGGCAGTACTCAGCCAGAAGGAGTTCTTTCATTGCTTCCCAAACCATAGTGTTGGCTACAGATAGGTTCAGGGATTTGACTCAGCCATTCCACCAAGTCAGGGCTTTGTCGCTGAAGGTACAGGCTGCAAACTTTACTTTATCGGACTCCGAACAAGCATAGATTTCAAAGATGGGTTCAATTTTCTCGAACCATCGGGTGAGGGAAATGACACCTCCAGTGCGATCAAAGGAAGTGGGTTTTGCGCTCATGAAGTCTTTATAAGAACACCTTTTTCGGTGTCCTTGACTATCTTCTAGGTTCTGGGGCTGGGAACCACCTCCTGTACTACTAGGGTTCATTTGTGACGTAGCGGCTGTCACTGCGGCAGTAATAGCTGTTTCTGGCATTACGAGATCAATTTGAGGAGAAGGTGGTGGTGGAGGGTTATTGGTCTTTGAGCTGGGTCTCTTTCCTGGAGGCATCTTGATCTAATAAGATCAGGAAAGAGAGGATGGTAAGTCCTCTGAATTGAATCAAGAGATATGATAGATATATATTCTGAATAAGCAATAACGCAGGAAAGAGTTATCAAAGCACACAATTTATCGCTAGAGGAATATTCAAGGAACAACGCGTGAATGACGAATTCTACAAAGGATTTTCTTGATATATACTCCCATAGTATTTCATGATTCGCTACGACCATGATTCGATGTTTGTGGTATTAGGGTAAGTTATAGGCATGTCGCACACCGCAATCACTCCCAAGCACATGTTGATCGTGTATCGAATGAATATAGTTGGCCAGGCTATATTGATCCTAGACACGACTACATAACTGCCCAGGTTTAACCGTAGTACAAAACACCCATTTACTTATGTTTTGTTCTACTTGTTATTACAGACCTCGATGGTTCGATATGCTTGTATATTTTTGAAAATACTTATATTTTGAAGTATACTTTTAGTTCAGAGCACTTAGGCCCCTTAGTGTTTATAGTCTTATACCATGTAAAGTTTGGTATAATTTATTCATTATAAACAAGGGCTCTGATACCAATCTGTCACACCCTGAAAACCGATGGCGGAAACATTTCCAGGCTTGACTCCACGTTGAGTATCAAATCCAATGCACATAGTAAGTAAAGTAAACAACCATTACATTACATATATAATGGTTTACATTTGTTCGAAAGTAAAGTTGTACAGGTGTGATACATAGTATATACGAACAAAAGTAAGACGAGTGTTCAACGCACTCTGTCTTTGCCAAAAAGAAATCATCGGGTACCTGTCTAATGCGGACCTGAGAATACGAGTAGTTTGAAAATCAACATAACGCTGGTGAGTTCGTAAGCGGTTTTGTTTTCTGAAAAAGTACAAGTTCCTCTTTGTTTCTGAAAACTTTACGCACCAAGAAAATCCCATATTTTCTTAAAAGTTGGCTATCAAATCCAAAGTGTAATGTAATAGATATATACTGAAAACATGATTACCCTTGTGAATTATAAAATTTAGTTAGCTAAATTTGTTACACGAATCTAGTTATGCACAAATATTACCCCAGGAAAATCCCATATTTTCCTGAATGTTGGTTACCAAATGTGAAAGATGTATACCGAAAACCTGGTTGTCCTTGTGAAATGTATTAGTTTTAACATGTATATAAAACTAATATATACAAAGTAAACATAGTTACTTTATTCATTGTTACTATTTAGTAAATCTCTGTTATCGAAATTGCGAGTTCCATAACCATACGATAGACTAGATATGGCAATAAGTCGTCCATATCTCTGTGGAGTAGTCAACCCCGTATAGATCTATACACTCAAGTCACGTTCTCCCTCCAGGAGATTCTGACTACAGGGGCGGTCTTCCACTCGCGTATCTCTGTGGAGTGTTACTGAGGACTTGTCTCCAATTTATAGGAATAACAAATTTACTAGTAATAATATAGAAAGGTACTGATGCAAACGATGATCCTCCACTCGCGTATCTCTGTGGAGTGTTACTGAGGACAAAACATTGTACTAGGTTTCATGTTTCAAGTTTAAATGTTATGCTTTTAACTAATATAATATGGAAAATCATTTGTGAAAATATAAAATACAACATTTTATAATGTTTTTCAGAAAATACGATAGTGTGTTCTGCGAGTTCAAACTGTTATCTGTTATGATTATCAGCATTAAAAGCATGTAACAGCCCGGATTCCCAGGTATTATTCATTCTTATATTTTTGGTATTTTGTGAGGAGACTCGGCGAGTTGGAGCTCAAACTCGCCGAGTAGGATCGTGATTTGGACGAGGGTTCGCGTCTGGACTCGGCGAGTCCAAGGAGTGGACTTGGTGAGTACACGTTGTTTAATGAAACCCTAATTCTCCGGATTTGGAGTCTATTTAAGGGCACTTATAGACTCCCATTGCGGCTACCAGTCCCTTGAGAGAACCCTAAGAGAGCTAATTCATTTTGGGAGAGAGGAAGTCACTTTTGGGCCTTTATATTCTTTGTTTAGCAAGAGGAAGGTGGGAAGAGCAAGGAGGAGGTCAGATTCCAGCAGATCCAGAGTCTAGAGGCTTCATTTTGAGGTAATGGTTCGAATCTCCTTCAGTTATAGGGTTGATCTTTAGAGTTATGGTTTTATAACCCCTTTGGAGAGTTATTATGTGAAGCAAATGGTCCCTCTTCGATTTTGTGCCTTGCATCTGGACTCAAAGAGGTCCAGAGACTTTAACCATTGGAGCTTTTTGGGTTATTATGGAGTCATTGGACCTAGGTGGTTATTTTTGGGACAAAAATATTCTTTTGATGCCTTGTGGGGGTTATACAAGCATCAAGTTTGGAACTTTACGTGACATTCATGCTTGGAAGGCCAGATCTATGGTTTGGGAAAGCAGATCTGACCTCAGAAGGTCAATAAAAGTGTATGCATGGCATGAACTCGCCGAGTTGTTCTTGGTACATGGCGAGTAGGGTTGGGGTTTCACGTAAATTGTTCAGCGAGTGGACTTGACAGGTTGGGGGATAACCCAGTGAGTCAGGGAGAGTCAATATGGGGTTGAGTCAAGCTGGAACTCACCGAATTGTTCTTGAGACTCGGTGAGTTGAGTCCTGGTTGCCCTGCGATTCATGCCAGGTGGAACTCGTCGACTTATGGGAGTGCTTGACATGCCAAGAAAAGATCCGAGGGAGTCAGTGAACGCGTTAGACTCGCCGAGTTGCTTTGGCGCACTCGCCGAGTCCGGTCAAAGTTGAGCATTGACCAGATCTGACCATTGTTCACTTGATAGGGTTAGTCAACCTTAGTTGTAAAAGTGTTAATTAGAGATATATTGTATTATAGGAAGATTATAGTTCGGGGGATCGAGCACGAGTGATTCCAGGGATTTACGAGTTATCTAGATACACGAGGTGAGTCTTCTCACTATACTTTACCTTGAGTAGGTAATTAGAGTTATGTGATACAGTGCTTGTATGCTATATATGTGTTATGTGTTGCGTTGCATTATTCTATGTGATTTATGTTGTGCATGTTTACAGAGTTAGAACCTGAGGGTTCACAGAGTTTGGGTGCACGGACCGACAGAGTTATAGCCTTGAGTGGCTAATATGTGTTATATGTGGTATTTTGGGGAACTCACTATGCTTTGTGCAGTGTTTGGTGTTATTTGTTTTAGGTACTAGTGACGACCGTGGGAAGGCGCCGGCTTGATCAGTACACACACTCGGGAATTATCTTATGAGATCTTGGGATTTTTGTATGACATGAATTGTATTTCAAACATGGGTGTTTTTACGAATATTAACTGAATTATATTTTTTATAAAATGCGAAAAATTGTTTTGAAATTCACGGTGTTACAAGTTGGTATCAGAGTCTTGGTTTGAGGGATTCAGGTACACCTTCGGGAGTATTTGAACTCAAACTGAGGATTTGGAAAATATTTTAAAAAGAGAACCAAATTTTATAAAAGAAGTAAAAGATTTTTAGAGAAACTCGGAGTAGAAACGTGTGTACGATCAGTCAGCGCCCGAACGGTGATTTCCCAAAATACCCTTATATTATATGTTTATGAGATTGATATGATGTATTCTCTTGCTAGAGTAGGCTAGGTATTCCTATTAGGAATAGAGTGCCCTGATTTGTGATGCCTTAGCCTAGGGAGAGGTGAGCTGCTATGAGATGCTTGAGACTGAATAGGTAGCAGCGAGGAGCTTGTGAGAGTTCTGTTAGAGAGTGATAGAGTACTTGGCATTTGGGATCCGAAGAGGAGGATTTTGGGTGTATACTGAAACGGTGTGGACAGTAGTATTGGGCCCGTACTACTGAAAGCACTGGGGTGGTGTACAGTTCAAGTAAGAACCTTCGGAATGCCAAGAATCAAAGAGGGAAGAGTTTTCGAGTGTGAGTATGCTCGAATGGATTCTAATTTATCATATGTTGTATTTTAGAGGTAGATCATGGTGACAACACGTCTTATGCCAGAGAGCAGTGGGGCTAGTGATAAGGAGATCCGTCGGATCATCCAAGAGGAGGTGGCTGCGACCATCAGGGTAGAGATACTAGAGATGTTCAGGTCTATTAAGACCACACTGATTGAGACTTTCGACGAGCATTATACTGCTCTTTCTGAGGCTGCTGTTGTGGCGGCCACTGCAGCTGTTGCTGCTGCGAGGCCGCAGGGTGGTGATGCGTTGCTATTCCGAGAGTTCAGCAACACAAAACCGCCAGAGTTTGACGGGACCCAGGACCCGGTGGCGGCTATGAGGTGGATTTCAGAAATAGAGGGGTGTTTCTTCACTTGCTCATCTCCTGAGCATCTGAGAGTTCGGTTCGCGCTGAACCAGCTTTGCTTGGAAGCAAAGGACTGGTGGAAGTTTGTGACAACGCACTTTTCGCCTGCTGAGCTTGCGGCAGTGACTTGGGAGAGGTTCACTGCCATGTTCTAAGATGAGTTCGTCCCCCAGGTGGAGAGGGAGTGTTTGGCCCAGGAATTTCAGACCCTCAAGCAGGGTATTGAGTTTGTTACGGTGATTACCAGGATGTTCCACGAGAGGGCGATGTTCTTCCTTAAGCACGTGTCCACTGAGTAGGCACACATGTGCCGATATTTGAGTATCTTGAGGCGAGACATTTGGGAGTTCGTGGCGAACTCCTCATACCGAACATTTGCCGAGCTTCAGTCAAATGCCTGGAAGTGGGAGATTGAGTTAGAGACTCAGGCTAGGGAGGACGTGGAGTCTTAAGGGAGGGATCGGCGACCGGTACAGTCCCAGCCGGCAGCCAAGCGGGCCAAGCCCGCTGATCCCAAATCTGGGAGCCAAAAGGGCCGCACTTGTGGAAAGTGCGGCAAGGGTCATGATGGAGTATGTAGAGCTGGATCTTGCTACAAATGTGGAAAGGAGGGGCATATGGCCAAGGACTGCCCCAAGGGGTTTGCAGTATGTTTTCACTGCAACCAGACCGGACACCGGAAGGCAGAGTGTCCGCAGTTGCGGGGATCAGCTTAGGGAGCACCTCAGGGATCTGCCCCTGCCGCCATCAGAGCCACCAAGAGTCGGCCAGTGAAGGTCGAGGTGCCGAGGGCACGAGGGAGAGACTTTCAGTTGACCGTGGAGGAGGTCCACGCAGCACCTGATGTCGTGGCTGGTATGTATTCTTTCGTGTATTTATTTGATGATTGAGATATTATGCTTATATTATGTTATGTGTAGGTACTTTTCTTGTGAACTCTGCACCTGCCTTGGTGCTATTTGACTCGGGTGCGAGTCGGTCTTTTGTATCTTTGGCTTTTAGTCAGCATATTAGTGTTAGTCGCGAGAGGCTGACTCGGCCTTTGAGAGTTTCCATAGCTGATGAGAGGGTGATATATGCCACAGAGGTGATCCGCTAGTGCGTATTCAAGATTTTCGGTGTTGAGTACCCGATTGACTTGGTTCCTATTGCGATGGGTGATGTCTGTGTCATTGTGGGCATTGACTGGTTGAGCAGATTCGGTGCGGTTATTCACTGTAAGTGACAGGTGGTGACCATACGAGACCCTAGTGGGGGACTTCTTACAGTGTACGACGAGGGTACCCGTTCTGGATCAGCGTTTTGTTCGGCCGCTAGAGTGAAGCAGTGTCTACAGCAGGGCTGTAAGGGTTTTGTGGCGTACGTGATGGATGCGCAGGTTGATTCCGAGAGGCCGAGGTCAGTGGAGTAGGTTCCGATAGTGCGAGATTTCCCAAATGTCTTTTCAGAGGAGTTTTCGGGTGTGCCTCCCGTGAGGCAAGTGGAGTTCAGTATCGATTTGGTTCCAGGAGCCGCGCCTATTGCCAATGTGCCTTATCGCCTTGGACCTTCAGAGATGCAAGAGTTGTCTTCGCAACTTCAGGATCTGTTGGGAAAGGGGTTTATTCGGCCGAGCAGCTCGCTGTGGGGAGCGCCTATCCTTTTTGTCAAGAAGAAGGATGGTTCACACCGGATGTGCATTGATTACCGAGAGGTGAACAAGCTGACAGTCAAGAACCGCTACCCGTTGCCGAGGATCGACGATCTGTTTGATCAGTTACAGGGAGCATCTTGGTTCTCCAAGATCGATTTGAGGTCTGGATACCATCAGGTGAGGGTGCGAGATGAGGACATCCAGAAGACAACATTCAGGACGCGTTATGGGCATTACGAGTTTTTGGTGATGCCTTTCAGGCTCACCAATGCCCCGACAGTGTTCATGGATTTCATGAACCGAGTGTGCAGGCCGATGCTAGATCGATCAGTAATTGTATTCATCGATGACATCTTGGTATATTCAAGATCTAGAGAGCAGCATGAGGAGCATTTGAGGGAGATCCTCGGAGTTCTGAGATCGGAGAGGCTTTATGCCAAATTCTCCAAGTGTGATTTCTGGTTGCGAGAGGTCCAGTTCCCAGAACATCTCGTTAACCATAACGGGATCTTGGTCGACCCGGCCAAAGTTGAGGCAGTGATGAGATGGGAGGTGCCGTGGTCACCCTCCAAGATCAGGAGTTTTCTAGGGTTAGCCAGTTATTATCGGAGATTTATCAAGGATTTCTCTAAGATCGCAGTGCCACTCACCAGATTGACCCGGAAGGGTGTCGCTTTTTCATGGGGCCCCAAGCAGCAGGCCTCCTTTGAGACGCTTCGCCAAAGGTTATGCGAGGCCCTCGTGCTAGCCCTCCCGGAGGGAATGGAGGATTTTGTGGTATACTGTGATGCATCGATCTTGGGGTTGGGAGCTGTGCTGATGTAGAGAGGGCATGTGATAGCATATGCATCGAGGCAGCTAAAGCCACATGAGACAGGGTATCCCACCGATGACCTAGAGTTGGGGGCAGTGGTGTTTGCCCTCAATATTTGGCGTCACTATCTGTATGGGGTTCGGTGTACGATATACACAGACCATAAGATCCTGAAATATTTGATGGATCAGCCGAACCTAAATATGCGGCAAAGGAGGTTGTTGGATGTGGTTAAGGATTATGATTGTGAGATCCTGTACCATCCGGGCAAGGCTAATGTGGTAGCCGATGCCCTGAGTCGCAGGGCAGAGAGCGCCCCGTTGCGAGGTGTTTGTTTGTGTTTGACCGTGATGGCTCCAGTGTTGGACACCATTCGTGGAGCACAGGCTGAGGGCGTGAGGTCGGAGAACCAAAAGAAGGAGCGAGTGGTAGGGTTGGTATCGGAGTTCGTTACCGATGGTCGGGGGCTTATGACATTTGAGGGGCGGATTTGGGTGTCGTTTGTGGGAGGGACGCGTACCATTTTGATGGAAGAAGCTCATCGGTTGAAATTCTCGATCCATCCTGGGGCCACTAAGATGTATTTCGATATGAGGAGGGAGTATTGGTGGCCCTGTATGAAGAGGGATGTTGCGTGGTGTGTTGAGAGGTGCTTAACCTGCTGTAGGGTTAAGGTCGAGCACCAGAGACCACATGGTATGTTGCAGCCGTTAGAGGTTCCCGAATGGAAGTGGGAACAAATTACCATGGATTTTATCACCAAGTTGCCAAGGATTGCGAGGGGAGTCGATGCAATTTGGGTGATTGTGGACAGGTTGACGAAGAGCACCCACTTCCTTGCTATTAGTGAGAGCTCCTCCACATAGAATTTAGCAGAGATGTATGTGAGGGAAGTGGTATCTCGGCATGGGGTGCCGATCTCGATTGTGTCTGACCGGGATGTACGTTTCACTTCCAGATTCCAGAAGAAGTTTCATGAGGAGCTGGGTACTAGGCTGCATTTTAGTACCGCATATCACCCCCAGACAGACGGATAGAGTGAGCGGACAATTCAGACGCTCGTGGACATGCTCCGGGCATGTGTGATGGATTTAGGGGGGGGGGGGGGATACGTACTTGCCATTTGCAGAGTTTTCTTACGACAACAACCATCATTCGAGCATGGGTATGCCACCCTTTGAGCTGTTCTATGGGAGGAGGTGTCGGACCCCCATTTGATGGGGAGAAGTTGGACAACATGTTATGGGTAGTACTGAGATCGTACTTCAGACAGCAGAGCAGATCCAGCAGGTCAGACAGAGGTTGTTGACCGCTCAGAGTCGTCAGAAGAGTTATGCGGACAGACGCTGGTCCGAGCTTGAGTTTCAGGTCGGCAACTTTGTGCTCCTGAAGGTCTCTCCTTGTAAAGGAGTGATTCGATTCAGGAAGAGGGGCAAGTTGGGGCCCCGATATATTTGTCCATTTTGGGTGGTCGCGAAGGTAGGCAGGGTAGCCTATCGTTTGGAATTTCCAGTAGAGTTGGGGCAGATTCACGACACTTTCCATGTGTCGTAATTGCGGAATTGT
Source organism: Lactuca saligna (assembly GCF_052625555.1). Lineage (NCBI taxonomy): Eukaryota > Viridiplantae > Streptophyta > Magnoliopsida > Asterales > Asteraceae > Lactuca > Lactuca saligna. The sequence goes on from NC_136417.1 coordinate 167,950,555, forward strand.
ATAACCGATGAGTCGGCTATGGTTCCATTAGAGGATATTCTGGTGGATGCGAGTCTGACTTATGCTAAGAAACCAGTGGCAATCAGAGATCGGAAAATCAAGGTTTTGAGGAACAAGGAGGTACCCTTGGTTTTGGTTCAGTGGCAACATCGGAAGGGGTCTGATATGACTTGGGAGCCGGAGCGTGTGATGCGCGAGCAGCATATAGAGTTATTTGTTGAGCGAGACTTCGAGGGCGAAGCCTAGTTGTACTCGAGGAGAATTGTAACAGCCCGGATTCCCAGGAATTATTCATTCTTATATTTTTGGTATTTTGTGAGGAGACTCGGCGAGTTGAAGCTCAAACTCGCCGATTAGGATCGCGATTTGGACGAGGGTTCGCGTCTGGACTCGGCGAGTCAAAGGAGTGGACTCGGCGAGTCCATGTTGTTTAATGAAACCCTAATTCTCCGGGTTTGGACCCTATTTAAGGGCACTTATAGACTCCCATTGCGGCTACCAATCCCTTGAGAGAACCCTAAGAGAGCTAATTCGTTTTGGGAGAGAGGAAGTCACTTTGTGTCCCTTGTATTCTTTGTTTAGCAAGAGGAAGGTGGAAAGAGCAAGGAGGAGGTGAGATTCCACTAGATCCAGAGTCCAGAGGCTTCATTTTGAGGTAATGGTTCGAATCTCCTTCAGTTATAGGGTTGATCTTTAGAGTTAGGGTTTTATAACCCCTTTGGAGAGTGATTATGTGAAGCAAATGGTCCCTCTTCGAGTTTGTGACTTGGATCTGGACTCAAAGATGTCCAGAGACCTTAACCATTGGAGCTTTGTGGGTTATTATGGAGTCATTGGACCTAGGTGGCTATTGTTGGGACAAAAATATCTTTTTGATGCCTTGTAGGGGTTATACAAGCATCAAGTTTCGAACTTTACGTGACGTTCATGCTTGGGAAGGGTAAATCTATGGTTTGGGAAAGCAGATCTGACCTCAGAAGGTCAAGAAAAGTGTGTACATGGCATGAACTCGCCGAGTTGTTCTGGGGACTCGACAAGTAGGGTTAGGGTTTCACGTAAATTATTTAGCGAGTGGACTCGACGGGTTAGGGGATAACCCATCAAGTCAGGGAGAGTTAATATGGGATTGACTCAAGCCGGAACTCGCCGAGTTGCTCTTGAGACTCGGCAAGTTGACTCGTGGTTGCCCTGCAATTCTTTCCAGGTGGAACTGTCGAGTTAGGGGAGTGCTCGACGTCCCATGAAAAGATCCGAGGGAGTCAGTGAACGCATTAGACTCGCCGATTTGCTTTGGTGCACTCGTCGAGTCCGGTCAAAGTTGATCGTTGACCAGAGTTGACCAGTGTTGACATGATAGGGTTAGTCAACCTTAGTTGTAAAAGTGTTAATTAGAGATATATTGTATTATAGGAAGATTATAGTTCGGGGATCGAGCATGAGTGATTCCAGGGATTTGCAAGTTATCGAGATACACGAGGTGAGTCTTCTCACTATACTTTACCTTGAGTAGGTAATTAGAGTTATGTGATACAGTGTTTGTATGCTATATATGTGTTGTGTGTTGTGCTGCATTATTCTATGTGATTTATGTTGTGCATGTTTACAGAGTTAGAACCTGAGGGTTCATAGAGTATAGGTGCACAGACCCATTGAGTTATAGCCTCGAGTGTCTAATATGTGTTATATGTGGTATTTTGGGGAACTCACTAAGCTTTGTGCTTACAATGTTTGGTGTTATTTGTTTCAGGTACTAGTAACGACTGTGGGAAGGTGCCAGCTTGATCAATACACACACTCGGGAATTATGTTATGACATCTTGGGATTTTTGTATAACATGAATTGTGTTTCAAACATGGGTGTTTTTTCGAATATTAAATGAATTATGTTTTTTATAAAATGCGAAGAATTGTTTTGAAATTTATGGTGTTACAAAGCATATGAATTATGCAACGCAACACATGTAAAATCAAGTTTAAAGTACAAGCATTTCTTGTACTTTGCTTGTATTCCCCCCTGAAAACAGCGAAAAACATTGAAAATATTAGGGGTATTAACTCACCACTTAATGTAGGGTTTGAGTGCCAACGGATGCCCTGACGCCTACTGGCCCCTATTATTCATGTGATGACACATAAACGAGTTAGAACTAAGGTGTTTCATGACTAAACATGATGGGAAAACATCATTAGGGCTTGGAATTACTAAGAATAAGTGTTCTATGATCCATACTTAATGATTTATGCAAGTTTAGGGCAAAATATGGGCATTAGAGTGGGTGTATGGTCTTGAAAATGAGTGTGCGGCTGGGGAGGGCGGTCAGGAGTGTGTGTGAGGCAACACACAAGAGTGTGCGCCCGTTTAGAGGGTGTGTGCGGCCGTACACAGGATTGTGCGGCCGTACACTCTACATTTGAGTCCATATGATGATTTTGAAGTGTATGTTCTTCGTACTTGGGAGTTTTGAATGTATGTTGCCCCCATATGAAGGTGTGCGGCCGTACACCTTCAAGGGATGATGAATATGATGAACATAATGAGTTTTAATCTTGGGATTCAAGTGTTTACCACTATACTTAGCTTGAAGATGGAGTAGATCACGATTATGAAGCCTTCCAAGTGTTCTTGGTTGATGATTTAGAGATAGAAATTAGAGAGAGGGAAGAGAAACATCTAAATGAATGAATGAAGGGGTATGTATCCATATATTGAATTGGGTGTGAGGTTGAGAGTGTTTGCGGTTGGGTGTGTGGCCGTACACACAGGTGTGTGGCCGCACACACCTTCTTTAGTGAGTTTGGCCCGATTTTTCAATGCTAAAACACTCTCCAACCCTTCCTAAGACTTATATCTAGATTATACTAAGTCTAGAGCACCCATATGGAACCACTAAATTTAATAAAAGATAGTGAATTCAAGTTTTAGTGCTGAAACATAGATCAATTACATGGGTTAGAAGTTTCGGGTTGTCACACTTCGATTCATGAAAATGATGTTGGGAAACGCTTCCACTAAGAAGATTTTAAGTAGATAGCAGATGTGATATATGCATTCTCATAGAGTTAGTGGAGCATGTGTGGTTAACCGACACATGAACTAGTGAGAATTCCAAAAGGTCTAGACAAACATGTAAGCTATCTAAGGAAAGGTGTATGTTTTTGATAAATTCTTATCAAAGTAATCTAGTACCAGAAATATGAACTTTGGTAAGAAAGTCAACAAAGTATTGATCCAGTTGATTTCTGAGTACATGTCAAAGCTACTGGGAGCATAAAGTTTTATGCTGGTAATAATTATGCTAGTGGGAGCATGATGATTATGTTAAGTATTGCAAGTTAGCAATGTTAATTATAGAAAACAAAAGTTTCAATTTGCTTTGAAAAGTTGTTTTGATATAATTAAGAGAGAGGATTTTATACTTCATTCCAATTCTACCAGCTTAGATTGAGTTTTATCAACTTTAGTCAAGGATATATATGAATGTTATGTTGGAATTGTTCAACATAAGGAAATTCTATATATGTTGCGTTCTCAAAATTCGATTACGATTACGGCATCCTTCTTTATAGTTCGAATTATGAAAAGATGGCAAATAAAAAATTTTATAGCATAAATCATGTCCGATATGCTTTCGGTATAGGTTTGATTACATGTGCTATAATATTCATTCATTCTAAATTTTCCAAATGCCTAGGGCATTAAGATGGAAAAAGGAATAGAACTGGAAATGACTAAAATGATTAAGCAAATTGTCGAGGACAATCTGAGGTTTACCAAAGATTGGTTGCTCATGGACAATTAGAAGTATAGAGTAAGGACCATATTGACATATTTTGAAAATAGGCAACTCTTGTTCAGAAGTGATGGTCAAAATGGTAATATGGAATTGTCTCCATAGGTGGAAGTTATTCTTTGAATCTGTGTAAGATTAAAGAACTTAATGCTAAGAAGGATGTTCAAAGGAGTGTACATTGAATTTGAGACTTCATTTCCATTGGAATGCTTTGTAATGTCTGTTGCCAAGTCTTTGTGACTTCTGTGCATAGTCATTACAAGGGTATCAGTGCATATAAGTTTAGAATCTAACAGATTACAGCAAATGGTAACAGTTTGGTATTCTTGCATTTACAACAAGGATTGGAATTGTGAAATGAGCATCATTGGAATATTATCAATTGATCTATTTCACAAAGAGAGGACTATATGTAAACATAGTATGCATACTTGGAGTATGGCATAATTGTTGTTTGGAAAACCATAGTGTATATGCTTGGAGCATGGGACAACTAATGTTTTAATTCAAGCATAAAGTTGATTAATCGAAAGATAAATAGTGAGTAATCAATATGGTGCTTAAATAAAAGGTGTTTTATTTACACTCAAAGTGTTGGGGCCATATAAGATTAGTATTATTCTTGTTTTTCACTTTGCATGTTTTGACTTCCACAATAATTATGTTATGGTATATATCATATTATTCAAACCATCCACATTCATTCATATGTTGGAAGTAGATATGAATAAAGACTATCATGTATTTGGTTTGTATGATTTGTCTAGAGTGCTTTAGACAATGCAATGGTTGCTACAACATTCATGAGTACTCATAAGGGCTGAGTATTGGATTCAACCCACGCTCACTTGCATCACTTCATGGAATTTATCTTGAGTAATCGTGAGACGGTAATATCATATAAATCTTGAAACCTAGAGATATGAGTTGTTGACTATGAGTTGGTTATTCATTGATTGTATGAAAACGCATTGGTAACTCGATGTTATAAAACGTGCCTTTGTGAATAATTCAACAAGTAGTTAGTACAAGCATATCAGTCGAAGTTTATATGTTCCTTCTAGAAATAGAAGAGATATTTGGGCCCTTCGATGATTTGGTTTTGACCTATGTATCGGGCCCGATCAAAACCTAATTGATGTGTTCAATTTAGTTCTATGTCGAAACAAATGAGAGATCGAGAAACAAATGCTGGACAATAAATAAGACCATGTTCCATTTGTTTGTCCGGCTGATATCATGAGAACAGAGGATTATATGATGACTTATCTTAAATGGCGTATCATCATCATCTCATTTCCGAGAGACTTTCAAAGAGGTATGATTGCTAGTCGAATTTTGAAGTCATATTTGCAAATATAGTTATTAGACTTATCCAAGTGGGAGACTATTGGATATAGCGTCTAAGTCCATAACTTTATTTGGTATGTACTTGACCCGACCCAGTATGGTCCATATGGGTTGCATGGCATTGCAATACTTGGATAGACAAAAGCAGAGAAAGTACACTTGTTATTATTATTATATTATAAGTTCTAGTATATTAATAATAGTATTATTTAATTAGTCTTGATCAAATATTAATTTTAGTATTAATTTGGTGATCAAGTTGAAACTAATTAAATATATGGGGTTGATTATGATAATCATCTAAACTTTTATAGTGGATTAAATGATCCGTGGTTTATGGGTTATGGGTATAACTATTTGGAGCTCCATGGATAGTCCATGGGAGTTACAAACCCATGGGTCATGAGAATGGAAGAGTGATGACAATTATGAGTCTTCATGATGAAACCCTAATTATGACACCACTATAAAAGGGACCCCATGGCTAGGAAAATAAGGTAGTAGAGTATTCTTGAGAGGGCATAGCCGATTTTGAAGTGTAGAAGTATTCTCTCTGGTTATTCCAAGGTTGTAGTGTTGTGTGAAGCATTTGAGGCACAAAATTTGGGGTGCTAGGCTCACAAAGTCTTGAAGGAATCCAAGCAACAACAAGGTATGTATTTCTACTAGTTTTTATGTTTTATATAATCCCCATGCCATGCTATTTACGAAATAATCTTGAAATATAAATTTGCATGTATATAGAGAAAACATAGATTCAAGGTTATTAGGGTTGCATGTACACTTAGGAAGTGTTAGAATGCTCAAAACCCTTTAGTCACACACTCGGCCACATACTTTGCAACATCAAGCTTCATCGTTGGCCACCAGTAATAGGGTTTTAGGTCCCTATACATTTTAGTGCTACCGGGATGAATCGAGTACATCGTCTTATGAGCTTCTTCCATCAGAAGATCTTTGATTCCTCCTGTCTTAGGTATCCAAATCCGATCTTGGAACACCTTCATTCCATGACTGTTTATACCAAACACCAACGTTTTACCCAAACGTTCTTCTTTCGGTCATTCTTATCTTAAGCTTCCTCTTGAGCTTTCTTTATACCCTCCACAATAGTTGAGACAACTTCTATTCTCAACGCTCTAAGCCTTTTCCTTTCAAGATTGACTTTTCGACTGAGAGCATCAGCTACAATATTTGCTTTACCGGGGTGGTAAAGTATCTCACAATCATAGTCTTTAAGTAATTCTAGTCAGCGTTGTTGTCTCATATTCAATTCTTTCTGACTAAAGAGATATTGGAGACTCTTATGATCAGTGAAAAGTTTGCACTTCGTGCCATAGAGGTAATGCCTCCATATTTTTAGAGCGAAAACTACCGCTACCAACTCTAAATCATGAGTCGGGTAGTTATGTTCATGCTCTTTCAGTTGTAAATATGCATACGCAGTCACCTTATCTCTTTGGGTCAAAACACAACCCAATCCAACCCCATACGCATTGCTATAAACAACGAAGACTTCAACTCCATCAAGTAGAGAAAGTATCGGTGCCTCGCATAGCTTTTTCTTTAGCTTCTCGAATGCTTGTTTATGCTTATCATTCCAAGCATAAGTAGCTTTTTTGTGGGTCAAAGTTGTCACTGGACTAGTGATCGAAGAAAAGCCTTAGATAAACCTTCGGTAATATCCAGCTAATCCTAGAAAGCTTCGGATATCCATGGGACTTTTTGGTTGTTCCCACTTCATCACAGCTTCAATCTTTGCTGGATCAACCATTATCCCTTCTTGGTTAACCACGTAACCCACGAATTGGACTTCTCGAATCAAAAAATCACATTTGGAGAACTTTGCATACAGCTTCTCCTTCTTCAATACTTCTAACACTTCTCGCAAGTGTCTGCCATGCTCCTCTCGGCTTTTTGAGTAAATCAGAATGTCATCCATGAACACTATCATAGATTTATCAAGGAACGGATTACAAACCAAATTCATTAAATCCATGAATGTTGCTGGAGCATCGGTTAGTCCAAACGACATAACCAAAAACTCATAGTGTCCATATCGTGTTCTGAATGCAGTCTTCTCTATATCATGCTCCCTTACTTTCAGCTGATGATATCCTGACCTACGATCGATCTTCGTGAAATAGCTCGAACCTTGAAGTTGATCGAACATGTCATCAATCCTTGGTAACGGATATCTATTCTTTATCGTTGCTTTATTCAGCTCTCTGTAATCAATACACATTCTCATACTTCCATCATACTTCTTTACAAATAGCACCGGAGCTCCCCAGGGTGATGAACTAGGTCTAACGAAACCTTTGTCCAATAACTCCTGAAGTTGCATCATCGGCTCCTTCATCTCCGTCGGTGCTAATCGGTATGCTGCTTTTGTTATTGGCCTCGTCCCTGGTAAAAAGTCTATTCTAAACTCCACTTGTTTATTAGGTAGTAATCCGGGAAGAACTTCGGGAAATACTTCCGGATAATCACACACGACAGGAATGCTCTGCGTCGCCTTTTTCTCCTTCTTAGCATCTATCACAAATGCTAGATATGACGTACATCATTTGGCCAAACACTTTCTGGCTTTCATCAATGAAATGATTCTAGATTTTACTCTGCATTTATCTCCATACATCATAAACGACTCTTTCCCAGGTGGGTTTACTTTGACTATCTTCTTCTTGCACAATATCTTGGCGTCATTAGCGCTAAGCCAATCCATTCAAAGCACGATGTTGAAACTGTTAAGTTCGATAGGCAATAATTCCTTGTGAAACTTATTCCCATTCATTGATGAAAGCCATCCTTGGTTGTCTATACTTTAAGCACTATTATAATTGTTGTTATGATACTATACATGAAGTCCTCTACTCCCGGATGTTTCCGCCATCCTTAGTTTGGGGTTGTGACAAAAGAAAATCATTTTGCCAAAGACTGCAAGGCAAATGTAGTTAAAGATAGAGCATTGTATCTTAGGATGGCTCAAGAGTTGGAAGAAAGGGAAAAAGGAAGAGCTTATTTTGCTCAAGTGAAAAGAGACCATCAAGTTTGGTCCTTGGGGGATGAAGATGAGGACATCTGCAGCATCAAAGGAAAAGGAAAGATATGTATGATTGCACCTACTGATGAGGATGGATCCACAAAGATGGACAAGAATTATTGCTATATGGCTAAAGATGGGATACTCAGCATCGTCGAACAGGTAAAACTTATGATCCAAACTCTAAATTATAGTATGCATGATTGTCGGCCCTTCATAAACAACCTTAATGACACATGTGCTGACGTTCCTACAGACTATAACAAAGAATTAGATGAGAAGAACATTGCATCCCAGGAAATGTTTCACTTAAGAGGACGACTGGGCAACAAAAGACTCAAAATGGCTATGTTAGAAAAGGACTTAAGTTTAGAGAAAGATGCAAGAATATTGAGTGAAACACAGTTAGAAATAGCTTTGAATCAGAGAGCTTTAGCTCAAAGTGAGATTGAACGCTTAAATCTTTTGCTAGAAAAACTAATAAATGAAAGTGAAGCCATTGGAAATCCAGATAACAATGGGACTACTGATAATACTTACAATTGGGGTTGGTCCAATGGGTACTCTACCGCAACAGACTCTTCACCCTGATTCAATAAGGACCGTCCCTATATCCCTCCTGACCATGGTTTATGTTTCCGGTCAATAACAAAACATTTACTGAAGATATCAAAGTTCACTTTGGTAGACTTCATGATCTGAGTAACGATTGTGTTATCGAAGAAATTCCTCCTGAATTCACTAATCCTATAGATAGCACAATTGTTCCCAGTTCTTAGACTTCATCTTTCGCTGATGAGGAAATTGTCTTGGACAGTCCAGGAGTCTCAATAGACTTCACGTCACTGTCACCAGACCGCAGTCTCCCTTACTGCAGTCATGAACCGCAGTCTACCCATCTATCTTTCGTCAATTGTCATACTGAGGTATCCTCTCAGACGTATTATGCGGTTGTTCAAGGCCCCAAACCACAGACCTTAGTCAATAATACTATGACCATTCAACCAATTCATCATGAATTACCAATTGACAATTTTGAAGCTGGTCAATGTTCCCTGAATCTCGAACTATCTAGTTCGGATGAAACAAGTCCTTGTTTCTCAAAATTACTAATTGTCTCAAGGAAACCACAACTTAATGTCACTGACTATGATTCTCCTAAAACCGAGGCCAGAAAGGCTTTCAAGCAAAAAATTCGATCCCGTGAAAAAGAGCAGGAAAATCTTTAAAAAAAAAAAGCAATTTGTTAAAATTCCTAAGTCTAGAAGTCCATAAAAACTTGTTTTCTCAAATTTTCTGCCTACAAACTCTACAGTTAAGAAAATGAAGAAAATGGAATGTACAGTTTCTAAATCCATCCGAAATCCATCTGACACAACAAAAAAGAAAGTAAAGTCTTTTCGAAGTAATGGTTTTCAAATCTATTTCTTAAATCATCCAAAATGGAAGGGTATTTTGCCAACTACAGCACTCTTAAAGTCACATCAAAGTTTTAAGAAATCACTTCACAAAAGGTCTACACGTGCTCTTACACCTGCAAAATCCATTTTTTCAAATCATACTATCAGACCTCACAACCCTTGGACTAGACACCAGCAGATTACCACACAAACACCACTGACTAAACAAAAGGTCAAAACAAATGGCAAAAGTCGAGTTTGCAAATGTTAGTGTCAAAATTTTTCTTCTCGTATCAAATCACGCTCTTTTCAAAAATCTTGTATCTTTTCGCAAACTCACAAAAATCTAAAAAATCTCAAACCCCCAGGACTAGGTCTAAAAGTTGACACAAAACATGTCCCTGCAACCTCGTATCATGCATCAATTAAGAATTATTATGTGTCCCCAGGCTCCAAACTCATTTAGGTGCCTAAACTGACCGTATAATTCTCAGGCTTTGTGCAAGGAGGACCAAGAAGAAGAATGGTTGATCGATAATGCTTGCTCCTTGCACATGACTAGAAGGTTAGAATACCTTCGGGATTTCAAGCCAATTTGTAATGGAGGTAATGTCATATTCGGCAACAACGTGAATAGGATCATCTGAGGTTACATTGTTCTTACTACTGGAAACTTTTCTATTCAAAAGGTAGCCTATGTAGAAGGTCTCATACACAATCTCATTAGTGTTGAACAACTATGTAAGGAAGGCCATCAGGATGAATTTGATAACCAATTATGCTACATAATGACAAGAGATAGAAGCACTTGCTTGATCAAATCCAGATCCGAAGGTAATATGTATACTTTGGATGTTTCTTTGATCATCGGCAAACCACAACTTTGCTTCTTATCAAAAGCCATATCCGAAGTTAGCTGGCTCTGGCATCGCAAGTTTGCTCATCTCGACTTCCGATATATCAACAACCTAGTCACAAGGGAACTTGTCCAAGGTCTCCTTATTCTTTAGTATCATAATGACACTCTCTACCTAGCTTGTGAATGTGGCAAATAGTCCAAAGCAAGTCATCCTATGGTGATCGATTCCTCAATCTCAGAACAATTAGAACTTCTTCATATTGATCTCTGCGGTCCATCCACTGTAGGCACTCTTCACCATAAGAAATTCATCACGGTTATAGTAGATGACTTCACTCGTTTCACATGGGTTTTCTTTCATAGACTCATGTCAGAAACACCACAAGTACTTATCAATTTTATCAAGGAGATAGAACTTCAAATCAAACTACCAGTTCATCGCATCCGCAGTGACAACGAAAATGAGTTCACTAATCATCATTTGAATAGTTTCTTGGTTTCCAAGGGCATAAGTCACAAATTCCCAGCTCCGAACACCCCACAGCAGAATGGAGTAGTAGAGCGTAGGAACCGCACTTTGGTAGAGGCAGCTAGATCTATGCTTAATTTTGCTACCTTCCTCTCTACTTCCGGGCCGAAGAAGTGGCCACAGCCTGCTTTGTGGATAACCGAAGCATTGTATGCAAACGCCTCAGCAAAACACCATATGAGAGCCTTAACAACAGAAAGCCGAATGTTCGATTTTTTCATATATTTGGTTGTAGATGTTTTGTGATTAACAACAAGGATCATCTCAACAAGTTTGCACCAAAATCTGATGAAGGCATCTTTCTTGGGTACTTAACAAACAAACTAGCCTATAGGGTTCTCATAAGACGTACGAGACTAATAATGCAAAGATTTGATGTGAAGTTTGATTATTATTATGTCCGCAACACTACTCCCTCCACTAAAACCAAAGCAATCCTGGAATGTGATGTTCATGACTCTTCGGGTCCGTTGAGCATAGTTGATGTTAACTATGATGATCTCTTTGATCACATCGAAACTGCTAAGCTATTTGAAGTTCTAGTGTCTCTTGAAGCTCAAATGCAACATGATGAAGTATTTGGTCCTACGCCATTTGATCAGGTATCACTTAATACTTCCACCTTGCCGGTTAAGGGGGGAAAACTCAACTCCGCATCGTTTTACAACCATCGAGGTTCTAATTTTATAAGAGTAGCTCCAACCTCTCTCTATAGAGGATTTCAACCATTAAATGTCTCTTTGGACTCGGATGAGGAAAACATAGAGAATATCGATACCATAACTGACCCAAGAGTTCTCACAATTCAAAAAATTTAGGGGACCCTCTTCCAACTGCTCAAATAAATGCTAATCTCGTTCCAATTTTCCAAGATGATTCAGCAGGATGTTCTCAAATCTAGGGGGAACTGCTATCTCCAGCCACATAATCTTTCAATGTTAAAGATATTCCTTCCACCGCAATTGCTGATCATCTACAACCCCATCTTCACGTATAGACGAAGGACCACCGACCAAGTCAAATCATTGGCAACCCATCTGCAGGTATCCAGACTCGATCTTCCAAGGATTTATCTGATCACTGTAACTATGTAGCTTTTATGTCCTTGGTTAAGCCTCGAACGATCAAAGAAGCATTACTAGAAACAGACTGGATATATGTAATGCAAGAAGAACTAGAATAATTCAAGAGAAACAAAGTACGACAACTCGTTCCAAAGCCGCAAGGTCAGACTATTATTGGTACCAGATGGGTGTACAAGAATAACTTGGATGAATCTGGTGCGGTCGTCAGAAACAAAGCAAGGTTGGTTGCCAAGGGATATAGTCAACGTGAAGGTATTGACTATGATGAAACGTATGCTCCGGTGGAACGAATGGAACGCATCCAAACCTTCTTATCATACACCCCTAAAAAAAACATCAAAGTAGGTCAAATGGATGTGAAATGTGCTTTTCTCAACGGTGAATTAAAAGAGAAGGTTTACCTTCAGCAACCTTCGGGCTTCAAAAGTCTTCAATTCCCAAACTACTGCTACAAGCTTCAAAAAGTTGTATATGGTCTAAAGCAAGCTCCAAGAGCATGGTACGAGACACTTTCTGAATTTCTTGTCTCATCTGGATACAAAAGAGGAGTGATTGATCCCACTTTATTTAGAAAGGCTAATGGTAATCACAATATTATCGTACAAATATATGTGGATGATATCCTCTTCGGATCAACTGATCAGGGATTGGTAGATGAATTTGCTAAGCTCATGACCAATAAGTTCAAAATGAACATGAATAGAGAAATTAACTTCTTTCTAGGGATTCAAATAAAGCAAATTCCTTAAGGGATATTCATCCATCAGGAGAAATAAACCACAGAACTACTGAAGAAATACTCATTGGACAATTGCTCTTCGGCCAAGATCGCCATGGCCTTCATATAGAAGATATCTGCTAATCCTTCCGGTGAAATAGTGGATCACAAGACTTATAGAGAAATAATTGGTTCATTGATGTACCTAACTGCAAGCCGACCAGACATTGTCTTTGCAACAGGTGTATGCGCAAGGTACCAGGCTGATCTAAAACTTTCACACATGACCGCAACAAAGCAGATTCTAGGATACTTAAAGGGTAGTAAGACCCTTGGTCTATGGTATACTGCAGGAAATAACTTCATCTTACAAGCATTCACTGATGTTGATCATGCTGGATGCAAACTAGATCGAAAAAGAACTTCATGTGGATGTCAATTTTTGGGTGGAAGACTTGTCAGCTAGTCATCAAGAAAACAAAGTTGTGTATCACTATCTACCACAAAAGATGAATATGTGACCGCAGCCAGCTGTTGTTCACAAGTCTTATGGATGAAAACACAACTTATGGACTACGAATACAGAATGCTACAGATACCAATTTATTGTGACTCAGAAAGTGCTATAGCAATTTCTCACATTCCCATTCATCACTCAAAGATAAAGCATATTGAACTACGGTATCACTTCATCAAAGACCACATTCTGAAAGCTAACATTGAACTAATTTTTGTTCCCACTCATGAAGAGATTGTTGATGTATTCACAAAGGCACTTGACTCTACAAAACTCAACAGTTTCTTACAAATGTTAGGAATGATGAATCCGGACTCAGAATTCTTTTTGAATTGATAGGTACCGCAAACCACTCTCGTTCTCTGATTGCGGTCCTAATGAAATTTATTTATGATAGATAATTTTGGTGTATCCCAGATACCGCAGTATATTTTATGTACCACAATATCCTTCTTACACTGCAACTATATATCATATCTATCTTTCAATGGTCCTTATTGATTGTTATTACTAATTTTTGTTCAAGTGTTTTCCTCAACTCTTCTACTGCAGTCATCGAACCATTCATCCGCAATGATAAAAGATTCATATGCAATGAAATTTCAATTTCTCATGTACCTCATAAATTCTAGAAACATTGTGTGCTATTTAATGATCCTTCATTAAATAAGAAAAACATTCTAAAAAAACATTCTTGGTGCAACACATAATCGTTTTAGTTCTGCTTTTCAAATAAACTTTGTGTGAGACCTATTTGAGGTATGATGACAAAAAGAACAGTTTTCCATAAATATTTCTTTTTAAGAAATCCTTTTCCTCTAAACTGCGCTTCCTATTACCCCAAAACGTAAAATCCATTACATATTCCTCCTTTATACAACAGACTAACCCCCTCACCACACGTTCCTTAGACGTGATGGTTTAGGGACTGACATTTCATTAAATACAACCTTTTTTTAAAAAAAAAATAATAATTTAAATAAAACAAAATAAATCTTTTAATGATTTGTGGCTGAGATTGTCGTCATATAAAACAAAAAAAAAACGTTAATAATTTACTCGAATCACTTACGATAAAATCAATTAAGTTTCTAATCCGCGACTATAAAACCCTCTTTTTCTTCCGAAGAAAGGTTTACACTTTCTGAAAACACTCAAGACGAACTTCATCTTCTTCATCTCCTTGCACTTAGTTTTTCGGCAAGTTCTTCAAACTTTTTTCAAAATGGTGAAATTTGGTGTCTCAAAGAAACAATCCAAAGCATTTGGCTCTATTTACCCCACTGGTTCCGAATCTGACTCAAGAAACCAAATGCCATCGATTGCTTCAAGCAATTTTAGGGCAGTGTTTGATTTTCATTCTACTTACAATGCTCTAATCAAGTTCTTGTCAAATCATCCATTGTTCGGTCCATTCTACACCTTTACCGACGTAGTACCACTTTCAACCCTCTATAAATCTGCTTTCTCTACATATCACCATCTCAACAACCTTCAAGAGGTGATTTTGCATCTAGTGAATGATTCTATGGTGATTCTATCCAAAGAAAAGTTCCTCAACGCCATTAATCATTTAGTTCATCCCTCAACCAAGGTCTTCACTCCAAGCATAAGACATATCCTGTCTTCACTTTACCAAATGGGTTACCATAAGAAGCTGAAAGGCATAGGCGAATTCAAGAAGAATACGTTGCCTGTGGTGTGGTAGTTTGTTTGTCACTTCGTCATCCGCAATCTGTCTGGTAGGACCGGAGGCACTATAACATGGGCCTTAAACTATTAGAGTAGGTATGGAGTATGTAACAACGAAAAATTTCTAAACAACTTTTTTTTTGTTTTTCATACACCAAGTTCATATAAAAACATTCTCAAATATTTCAAACTTTAGTTTTTGAAACATAACATATCCCAAGATCATAAAATCAAACTCTCCGTATAGTGTGTACGATTCACGTCCACGCCTTCCCACGGTCCTCGCTAGTACCTGAAACACATAACACAACAATTGTAAGCATAAATGCTTAGTGAGTTCCCCAAAATACCGCATACGACACATACGCCACTCGAGGCTATAATACAACCCTCCGATCGATGTGTATCAGTGGGACCCTCTAGTCCCGTAGCTTGTTGGACCCTCTGGTCCGGTCATAGCTCGTTGGACCCTCCAGTCAGGTCTATAACATCATAAAACATACATATATCACATAGCACATAATCTGATACGTAACACATAAGACCCTCAGGTCGACACATAATACCACTCTAGGTAAGGTATAGTGAGAAGACTCACCTCAGGTGCCTCGGTAAGTCTCTAACTCGTTAGATATGTGATCATTTTACCCCTCAGGTCGACACCTAATCACATAAAGTAAATACTCTCATAAATATAACCATACTCAAAGCTTTCTTAACAACATCAGAAGGGTAAAAGACCATTTTACCCCTCTCTTGGCTCAAAGGCCTCACTATTGACCAAACCCTAAAAGTCAACAAAATTCAATGGTTAAATTTTGACCCGACTCGTCGAGTGCACTTGGGCGACTCGGAGAGTCTACATGTGTCCACTGACTTTCTTAGTCCCTCTTGGCACGTTGAGTCCTTCCCTTTACTCGACGAGTCACACCTAGCATGAATCGCGGGGCCACCCCAACTCAAATCGCCGAGTCTCAAGAATAACTCGGCGAGTTCCGCCTTGAACTCTAGTCCCCTAGCTCTCCCTGACTCACCGAGTTATTTCCCCAACTCGGTAAGTCTACTCATCCCACTCGCCGAGTCTGCTCTTCAGACTCGGTGAGTTCATGCCATGCACAAACTCCATAGGCCTCCTGAGGTCAGATCTGTTCCTTAAATTCATAGTCTGGCCTTCCCAAGCATGATAATGTCACACCCCGAAACTGATGGCGGAAACGTTCCGGGGTGGATGACGTCATGAAGTATCGCAACCAATGTACATAGTAAGCGTAGTAAACACAAAACATTACATTACATAGAAATATTTACATTGTTTGAAAATAAAGAGTTACAAAATTTATACATATATATCATATGAACAAAAGATAAGACAAGGGTTCTATACGCTCCGTCTTCTCCAAAAGATTGTGGTATACCTGTCTAATGTGGACCTGAGAATACAAGCAGTATGAAAATCAACATAAAGCTGGTGAGTTCATAAGCGGTTTAGTTTTTGTAAAAGAACATGTTTCCTTTGGTTTTCTAAAAAAGTCCTTATCCAAGAAAATCCCATATTTTCTTATAAGTAATGTTTAGTTATTTGTTTATTCTACAGTTTGATTAGGAATAGTTCGTTATCTCAGGAAAAACCCTTATTTTCCTATATGTGAATTTATTATTCGTTTATTCTATAGTTTTGTTAGGAACAATTCGTTATCCCAGGAAAAACCCTTATTTTCCTAAAGTCGTGGTTAGTTCTTGGTTCGGAATACTATGTCCTACTATCTATCATATTTGTCGTATTAGTTAGGCATTCTGTTATCCTAGTTATCCTACACTTGAATGTCGAATATATACTTTACTTACCAGTATTTTCGAAACTCTGTCGATATCCAAAGGCGTACTTTCGTATTCGTTTTATTCGTATTTGTATTATTCATATGCATTTTATTCCTAGCTGTACTTTCATCGTTCTATTACTATCCAAGGGCGTATCTTATTAGTATTAATCCTAATTAATGATTATTATGAATTCTTCGTAAATTATGAATATATCATAGATTATAACACTTTATCAAGAAATCTATGATTAGTCTGAAAACTAACTCTGCAATTCGAATTATTGGTTAATGCGGTTTTCGATATTAAAAACATACAGAATATAAACATTTGAACTAAAATAATAAGTTTGAGTACAAGATTACCTTGTACTCTTTTGTAACAGCCCGGAATTTCAGGTATTTCTTTAAATTATTTTTGGGGCATATTTAGGAGGGGACTCGGCGAGTTGGTGCCTGACTCGTCGAGTAGGACCACGGTCTTGGTCACAGATTCGCGACTGGACTCGACGAGTCCATTAGGGACTCGGCGAGTCGACGCTGTTCAGCTGAAACCCTAGCCGTTTTGATTCTAAATCGTATATAATGTCTTTAGGGCCGTCATGTCTCGTCTTTTGGCCGATTGAAGATAGCTTAGGAGTCTGTGGGCATCTGGAGCAAGGGTGAGGGCTAGTGGAAGCTTGAAGAGGTTGTTAGACAAGGAGAGGCAAGGTGGTGATCAAAGGAGGTTCAAGGGGTCGAGTTCTGAAGGTTGGGGACACATGGAACGCGTATTCCAGGTAATCTTCGGATCATATCTGTAGCTTTTACGTTGTATGCGAATCTAGGGTTTAGGAAACCCATTTAAGGATTTGATAGATTATAGTGTTGTTTCAAGCGTTTAAACCCCTGTAATAGTATATGTGAAGGTCAGGAAGCCCCATATCTATATATTATGGAATCATGCGAAGTACAGGAGGCAGTTGATTGATTGCATGGCGAGGACTCGCCGAGTCCAATGATCAGACTCGGCGAGTAGCTTGAAGATTCACTAGGACTCGCCGAGTTGTTCTTCAGACTCGGCGAGTAGCTTGAAGATCTACTGGAACTCGTCGAGTCGTTCTTTAGACTCGGCGAGTGGAGTCGGGGTGTCTAGACTCGTCGAGTTGCCTTTGCACTCGACGAGTCCGGTCAAGTTGACCGTTGACCTGTATGTAATTTAGTAGGGTCAGTTGTCTTGTTTGATAAGATCATTAATAAAGGTATGTGGTATTATAGGGAGCCTGCAGATTAGCGGATCGAGTGCAAGTAGCTCGAAGGGTTTATAGCTTGCATACTACGAGGTGAGTCTTCTCACTATACTTCACCCGTAAGGGTTTGACTGCGTGACCGGAAGGTTGTATGTGTTATATTTATGCTATGTCTAGAGAGGTAGATGCTTTATATGTGATGTATGTTTATATGTGATGTATGCTTATATGTGCTGTATGCTTATACGGGCCGGAAGGCGTGACCTTATGTGATAGAGAGAACGGTATGATGTATGACTTATGTGTTATGTGGGATATGTTATATGTGTTATGTTTTATACTATTATGGGCTGGAAGGCAAAATACTATGGGCCGGAAGGCAATGTAATACGGGCCGGAAGGCGATATGTCATGGGCCGGAAGGCGATTATGTTACGGGCCGGAAGGCAATGTTATGTGGACCGAAAGGTCCGGGCCGGAAGGCGTATGTGGGTAAGTCGTATACTGGGGAACTCACTAAGCATTTATGCTTACTAGTTGTGTTTATGATTTTCAGGTACTAGCGATGACCGTGGGAAGGCGCCGGCGTGACACGTACACACTGCCATTGTTGAAGATCTTGAGGATTTATTATTTATACTTTTGCAATAAACTTGGAATAAACTCTTTTGTCGAATAATGATGTTTTATTTTAAATGAAAAACTTATTTGAAAATTTGAGCTGTTACAATTGGTATCAGAGCCTTGGTTTGAGGGATTCGGGTGTACTTTCGGGTGCAACTGAACTCAGACCGGGGATTTGAGGAAAAACCTTTTTAAATAATAAGGACACAACATTTCATAAATGGTAAGGCGGTAAAACAAGAATGGAGCAGTGTGTACGATCAGCCAGCGCCCGAACGGTAAAGATCCCCAGAATACCTTACAATGTTATATTATGCACTGAATTATGAATTGTTATGCATGCTAGAAGACTAGGTATACATGATAGGACTAGAATGGCCTGTTTTGTGATGCCTTGTCTAGGGAGATTGCTTATATGAGATATTTGGTAGCGTGCAAGTAGATAGTGCATACTAGAGGTAGAGTACTCATTATTCGGGATTTGGGGAGGAAGATTTGGGACGAATACCGATACGGTGTGGTCGGTAGTATTGGGCCCGTACTACCGAAGACACCGGATCAGTGGAAGACCCAAGTAAGAATCCCTGGAAATCGGAGACTGAGTAGGGCGCGTATCGAGTACAACTGTACTTGGTGGGGTCTCTGATGATTTTATGTTGTATTTCAGAGACATCATGGTCATCACACGCAATGGGGCGAGTTCGAGCGGTGCGAGTGACGAGGAGATTCGTCAGATTATTCAGGAAGAGGTAGCTGCGGCGGTTCGGGCTGAGATCCCGAAGATGTTTGGGTCTATTAAGACCACTCTGATGGAGGAGTTTGAGGAGCGGTACGCCGCACTTACTGAAGCTGCAGTCGCTGCCGCTACCGCAGCTGTGGCTGCTGCTAGGCCGCAAAGGGGTGATTCATTACTATTAAGGGAATTCAGCAACACGAAACCCCCTGAATTTGATGGGACGCAGGATCCGATTGCGGCTATGAGGTGGATCGCCGACATCGAGGGGTGCTTCTATACTTGCTCATGCCCGGAGCACTTGAGGGTACGGTTCGCCTTGAACCAGCTCCGTCTGGGAGCGAAGGATTGGTGGAAGTTCGTGACGGCGAACTTCACTCAGGCAGAGATTTCAGCGGTGACATGGGAGAGGTTTACGGAGATTTTTAGGGACGAGTACATTCCCCCGGTGGAGAGGGAGCAATTGATTCAGGTGTTCTTGACCCTTAAGCAGGGTACTGATTCTGTGGCAGTGATCACACGGAAGTTTCATGAGAGGGCAATGTTCTGTCCTGAGCTGGTATCTACAGAGCAGTCACGGATGAGCCGGTATTTGGGCGTTTTGAAGAGGGAGATCCGGGAGTTTGTGTCAAACTCCACCTATCGTACTTTCACTGAGCTTCAGGCGAACGCCAGGAAGCGCGAGATCGAGTTGGAGACTCAGGCGAGGGAGGAGGCTGAGTCTCGGCATGTGGATCGACGGACGGCTCAGTCTCAGCTATCAGCCAAGCGGACTAAGTTCGCTGAGTCGAGGATGGGAGGTCCGAAGGGTCGCACTTGCGCGAAGTGCGGCAGGAGTCACGAGGGGGTGTGTCGAGCTGGTGGTTGCTACAAATGTGGCAAGGAGGGACATATTGCCAGGGATTGCCCTAAGGGGTTTATGGTTTGCTTTCACTGCAACCAGACAGGCCATCGGAAGGTCGAGTGTCCGCAACTTCGTCAGGGAGCTACACCTACTACCAGGACTACTGAGACCCGACCGGCGAAGGTCGAGGCCCCGAGGGCTCGCGGGAGAGCCTTTCAGCTGACTGCGGAGGAGGTCCGCGCTGCGCCCGATGTTGTGGCAGGTATGTTATCATTCACGTATTTACTTAAAGGTCGAAATGCTATGCTTATGTTAATGTATGTGTAGGTACTTTCCTTGTGAACTCTATGCCTGCTCTAGTGTTATTTGATTCGGGTGCGAGTAGATCGTTTGTATCGTTAGCTTTTAGTCAGCACATCAGCATTAGTCGTGAGCCGTTAAGTCGGCCTTTGAGCGTTTCTATTGCGGCTGAGAGGGTGATTTGTGCTACGGAGGTTCTTCGGGGATGTGTGCTAGAGATCTTCGGGGTCGCGTTTCCGATTGACCTAATTCCTATTGCGATGGGGGACGTCTGTGTCATCGTAGGCATGGACTGGTTGAGCCGATTCAGCGCTGTTATCGACTGCGAGCGTCAGCTGGTGACTATACGAGACCCTAGTGGGGGAGTTCTTACGGTATACGTCGAGGGTACCCGTTCGGGATCAGCATTTTGTTCGGCCGCTAGGGCGAGGCAATGTCTACAGCGGGGATGTAACGGTTTTGTGGCATATGTGATGGATACGCGGGAGATTTCCGAGAGACCGAAGACACTGAAGGAGGTTCCAGTGGTGCGCGAGTTTCCAGATGTTTTTCCCGAGGATTTTCCGGGAGTACCTCCTGCGAGGCAAGTGGAGTTTGGTATCGATCTAGTTCCAGGGGCTGCGCGTATTGCGAAGGTGCCTTATCGTCTTGCACCTCCAGAGATGCAAGAGTTGTCCTCGCAACTTCAAGAGTTGTTGGGGAAGGGATTTATTCGGCCGAGTAGCTTGCCGTGGGGAGCACCGATTCTGTTCGTCAAGAAGAAGGATGGTTCACACCGGATGTGTATCGATTACCGGGAGCTGAACAAGGTGACGGTCAAGAACCGCTATCCGTTACCGAGGATCGATGATCTATTCGATCAGTTGCAAGGGGCATCTTGGTTTTCCAAGATTGATTTGAGATCAGGGTACCATCAGGTAAGAGTGCGGGATGAGGACGTCCAGAAGACAGCATTTAGGACGCGGTATGGGCATTACGAGTTCGTGGTGATGCCTTTTGGGCTCACCAATGCCCCAGCAGTGTTCATGGACCTCATGAACAGGGTATGCAGGCCGATGCTGGATCGGTCTGTGATTGTATTTATCGACGACATCCTGGTGTATTCGCGGTCTAGAGAGCAGCATGAGGGACATTTGAGGGAGGTCCTTGAGGTACTGAGGTCGGAGAAGCTATATGCAAAATTCTCCAAATGTGACTTCTGGTTACGGGAGGTCCAATTTCTGGGGCACGTTGTAAATCAGGCAGGGATATTGGTCGATCCGGCCAAGGTGGAAGCGGTGATGAGTTGGGAGGCACCGAAGTCACCTTCTGAGATCAGGAGTTTCCTTGGTTTGGCGGGGTACTATCGAAGGTTCATTAGGGACTTCTCCAAGATCGCGGTGCCGCTCACCAGATTGACCCGGAAGGGTGTTACATTTTCATGGGGACCCGAGCAGCAGACTTCCTTCGAGACACTTCGTCAGAGACTGTGCGAAGCCCCAGTGTTAGCTCTCCCGAAAGGGATGGAGGACTTTGTCGTATATTGCGACGCATCGATTTCACGACTGGGTGCAGTGTTGATGCAGCGGGGCCATGTGATAGCCTATGCATCGAGGCAGCTGAAGCCTCACGAAGCGAGATATCCCACGCATGACTTAGAGTTGGGGGCAGTAGTGTTCGCCCTCAAAATTTGGCGTCACTACCTGTACGGGGTTCGTTGTACCATATACACGGACCATAAAAGTTTGAAGTATTTGATGGATCAACCCAACCTAAACATGCGTCAGAGGAGATGGTTAGACGTGGTTAAGGATTATGACTGTGAGATCCTATACCACCCAGGCAAGGCTAATGTGGTAGCCGATGCATTGAGTCGTAGGGCGGAGAGCACTCCATTGTGGGACGTATGTTTGAGATTGATGGTGATGACTCCGGTATTAGATGCTATTCGTGGGGCACAGGCCGAGGTTGTGAAATCTGGGATGCAGAAACAGGAGCGGGTCGTCGGGTTGATTTCAGAGTTCGTTATGGATGGACGGAGACTTCTGACGTTTCAGGGTCGGATCTGGGTACCATTCGTGGGCGGTACGCGTGTTACTTTGATGGAGGAGGCACACAGATCGAAATTCTCGATCCATCCCGGTGCTACGAAAATGTATTTGGACTTGAGAAAGGAGTATTGGTGGCCTTGCATGAAGAGAGACATCGCCTGGTTCGTTGAGAGGTGTTTGACCTGCCGTAGGGTTAAGGCCGAGCACCAGAGACCGCACGGTAAATTGCAACCCTTAGAGATTCCTGAGTGGAAGTGGGAACAGATCACGATGGATTTCATCACCAAATTGCCGAGAACTGTCAGGGGAGTCGATGCGATTTGGGTGATTGTGGATAGGTTAACAAAGAGTGCACACTTCCTTGCCATTAGCGAAAGTTCATCAGCAGAGAAGTTGGCAGAGTTATACGTGAGAGAGATAGTATCTCGGCATGGAGTGCCGACCTCGATTGTTTCGGACCGCGATGTACGTTTCACCTCCAGGTTCTGGAAGAAATTCCATGAGGAGTTGGGTACTAAACTGCATTTTAGTACCGCATACCATCCCCAGACCAACGGTCAGAGCGAGCGGATGATTCAGACATTGGAAGACATGCTTAGAGCGTGTGTGTTAGACTTCGGGGGTAGCTGGGATGCGCATCTGCCATTGGCTGAGTTTTCCTACAACAACAGCCATCATTCGAGCATTGGTATGCCACCTTTTGAGTTGTTGTATGGTAGGAGGTGTCGGACTCCCATTTGCTGGGGAGAAGTGGGACAGAGAGTGATGGGCAGTACAGAAATCGTACTTCAGATGACCGAACAGATTCAACGGGTGAGGCAGAGGTTATTGACCGCCCAGAGCCGACAGAAGAGTTATGCGGACAGACGCCGGTCCGAGCTCGAATTCCAGGTCGGCGACTTCGTTCTCCTAAAGGTTTCTCCTTGGAAAGGAGTGATTCGGTTCAGAAAGAGGGGCAAATTGGGGCCCCGGTTCATAGGTCCATTCCGGGTAATTGCAAGGGTAGGTCGGGTAGCTTATCGGTTGGAGTTGCCAGCGGAGCTGAGTCAGATTCACAATACCTTTCACGTATCACAGTTGAGGAAGTGTATAGCCGATGAAGCGGTAGTGGTTCCGTTAGGGGATATTCAGGTGGATGCAAGCCTGAATTACGCTGAGAGACCAGTAGCTATCAGGGATCGGAAGATCAAGGTTCTACGGAACAAGGAGATACCCCTGGTGTTGGTTCAGTGGCAACATCGGAAGGGATCGGAGATGACTTGGGAGCCGGAAAGTGAAATGCGGGAGCAACATCCGGAGTTATTCGCAGAATGAGACTTCGAGGGCGAAGTCTAGTTCTAGTGGGGGAGAGTTGTAACAGCCCGGAATTTCAGGTATTTCTTTAAATTATTTTTGGGGCATATTTAGGAGGGGACTCGGCGAGTTGGTGCCTGACTCGTCGAGTAGGACCACGGTCTTGGTCACAGATTCGCGATTGGACTCGACGAGTCCATTAGGGACTCGGCGAGTCGACGCTGTTCAGCTGAAACCCTAGCCGTTTTGATTCTGAATCGTATATAATGTCTTTAGGGCCGTCATGTCTCGTCTTTTGGCCGATTGAAGATAGCTTAGGAGTCTGTGGGCATCTGGAGCAAGGGTGAGGGCTAGTGGAAGCTTGAAGAGGTTGTTAGACAAGGAGAGGCAAGGTGGTGATCAAAGGAGGTTCAAGGGGTCGAGTTCTGAAGGTTGGGGACACAGGGAACGCGTATTCCAGGTAATCTTCGGATCATATCTGTAGCTTTTACGTTGTATGCGAATCTAGGGTTTAGGAAACCCATTTAAGGATTTGATAGATTATAGTGTTGTTTCAAGCGTTTAAACCCCTGTAATAGTATATGTGAAGGTCAGGAAGCCCCATATCTATATATTATGGAATCATGCGAAGTACAGGAGGCAGTTGATTGATTGCATGGCGAGGACTCGCCGAGTCCAATGATCAGACTCGGCGAGTAGCTTGAAGATTCACTAGGACTCTCCGAGTTGTTCTTCAGACTCGGCGAATAGCTTGAAGATCTACTGGAACTCGTCGAGTCGTTCTTTAGACTCGGCGAGTGGAGTCGGGGTGTCTAGACTCGCCGAGTTGCCTTTGCACTCGACGAGTCCGGTCAAGTTGACCGTTGACCTGTATGTAATTTAGTAGGGTCAGTTGTCTTGTTTGATAATATCATTAATAAAGGTATGTGGTATTATAGGGAGCCTGCAGATTAGCGGATCGAGTGCAAGTAGCTCGAAGGGTTTATAGCTTGCATACTACGAGGTGAGTCTTCTCACTATACTTCACCCGTAAGGGTTTGACTGCGTGACCGGAAGGTTGTATGTGTTATATTTATGCTATGTCTAGAGAGGTAGATGCTTTATATGTGATGTATGTTTATATGTGATGTATGCTTATATGTGTTGTATGCTTATACGGGCCGGAAGGCGTGACCTTATGTGATAGAGAGAACGGTATGATGTATGACTTATGTGTTATGTGGGATATGTTATATGTGTTATGTTTTATACTATTATGGGCCGGAAGGCAAAATACTATGGGCCGGAAGGCAATGTAATACGGGCCGGAAGGCGATATGTTATGGGCCGGAAGGCGATTATGTTACGGGCCGGAAGGCAATGTTATGTGGACCGAAAGGTCCGGGCCGGAAGGCGTATGTGGGTAAGTCGTATACTAGGGAACTCACTAAGCATTTATGCTTACTAGTTGTGTTTATGATTTTCAGGTACTAGCGATGACCGTGGGAAGGCGCCGGCGTGACACGTACACACTGCCATTGTTGAAGATCTTGAGGATTTATTATTTATACTTTTGCAATAAACTTGGAATAAACTCTTTTGTCGAATAATGATGTTTTATTTTAAATGAAAAACTTATTTGAAAATTTGAGCTGTTACATCTTTCTTGTATCCCCCCTGAAAACATTTGAAACACACGGAAAAAGAGTAGGGGTATGAACTCACCATTCGCGGAATGTGTCGGTTTGGAAGTTAAACATCAGTTTGGGGCTTAAACGTGTGAGAGGTTCCTATGTAATATGAAAAGATACACATTTGTATCTAATTAGGCTTTGCACTACTAATTAATTGAGAATATACACTTCGATATGCGAAAACACTTCATTCTAAGTGTTAGAGTGACCCGGGTGGCATCTATGGATGTGTATGGCTTGGATATGGAGTTTACTCTTCAAGAGTAAACTCCTAACGGATTTTACGGCCCTAATGGCCATCTCCCCATGAGTTTACATCCGTAAACTCATGGTGGGGTGTTCTTGGGTGCCTAATAGTCTTACAATTCTTGTGGGTTAATGCTACGCTTCGTTTTAAGGCATTGGAAGGCAATTTGGACATCCTAGGGACCATTTGAGGAGTTTAGGCAGTAAACTAGGATTTTACGACCATAAACTCTGATGTAACCAACCATAAAGTGTTTTGGTGGTCCTAGGTCAATTACAATGCACAAAGGAAGGTTCTAGGGTTGATTCCATGGCTTAGGAAGTGATTGGGACTTGAATTGACCTTGGAAAGGAGTTTACGGTCTATGAAGATGTTCTTGTTGAGTTTGCTACCTTAAGCACATGAGTTTACAACTATAAACTCATGTTTTCCCATGAATCATGTGCTTTGGTGGTTTTAGGTTAAGAATACAAAGTTCTAGACCCATTTCAAAGCCATACAAGGTCCTAAGGGTACTTTAACACCCATTGGAGGAGTTTAAGGTCTAATAAGGGGTGTTTACGGTCCAAGAATGTTCTTGGGCTGTACACTGAAGTTTAACCCATTTGTTTATGTTTTGGTGCATCTCTTGAAGGATTATAAGGTTCTATACTCTCAGGGAAGCTTTTGGAGGTGTTTAGGGGGCAAACAAACACC
Organism: Lactuca saligna; assembly: GCF_052625555.1. Taxonomy (NCBI): domain Eukaryota; kingdom Viridiplantae; phylum Streptophyta; class Magnoliopsida; order Asterales; family Asteraceae; genus Lactuca; species Lactuca saligna. Next base: position 167,977,028 of record NC_136417.1, read on the forward strand.
TTAAAAGGTGTTTATGGTCCATCAATGAGGGTTTACGGTCCAAGCATGTTCTTGGGCCATAAACTCATGTTTACCCCTCAAATGGTAAGATTTTGGTGCTCCAAGTCCATTCCTACAAGTCCAAAGGTCTTAACTAAGCACTAGAAGTGATTTGGAAGCGTTTGGGGGCTCCAAAACCCCATTTATATATGTTCATAGTTTGGGGAGGTTCCTAGACCGTAAACACAAGTCTTTGGTCCTATTCCATGATTTAAACACGAATTTGAAAGCCAAACATGTTATACTATGAGCTAGGATGGATTTCTTACCAATTTGGAGCTTGAAATGGATGATTTTGGATCAAAACTTAGATTTGATGAGAGAGAGTAGAGAGAGAAAGTTATGAGGTGGTGGTAAAAAGCTAAATTAAAGTTCACTCATCCTTTACATAAGGCTTGAGTTTGAGACCCGGAGGAATTCTACCCGATACTAACGTTAAATGGGGCTTTTGGTCATACTCGATTTAATTGTTTATAACCCAGACGGAATAAAACTAAAATTTTCAAAGTAATAGTTTGGGATGTTTTCATGAGTTTCTAACGTGTTTGAATACCATTTAAGTCATAATATAAGTCTCAAAGATAATGACTTAATTTAAAACATAAACGGAAACAATTCGAAAAAGATGAATTTTATGGAGGGAAACGGGTTAGGGCGATGGAGCAACTTCGGGTTGTCATAGATAATCACGTAAAGTTCAGACCTTGACACTCATATAACATCTAAATGGTCTAACTTAGTGATTTAGCCCCAAAAATGGCATACAAAGCTCATGGCTCCCAAAATAACTCATAAAGCTCCAAGAGTTAAGGCCTTTGGACCTCTTTGGGTCCAGATCCAAAGCATAAACTCGAGAAGGGACCAATTGCTCCACATATCCATCCTATAAAGTGGCTAGAAAACCCTAACTCTAAGAATCAACACCAAAAATGAAAAAGGTCCGAGCAAATACCTCAATATGATCTCTATGAACTCAGAAATCACCAAAATCGCACTTCCTTCAGCCTCCTCTTGCCTTGGTAACTTCCTTCTTGCAAATACACCAACAAAAGGATCAAGAATGGCCTTTCCTTCTTCACAAGTGCTCTGGATCTCTTAGGGTTTCTCTCTGGGGTTTGTGTTGGGTTATGAGCATTCTAACACTCCTAAGTGTACATGCAACCCTAAATACCTTGGATCTATGTTTTCTCTATTATACATGCAAATATGAACATCCAAGGTATTATCCTAATCTAGCATACAAAACAATCAATATAACAAGATAGAATACATACCTCTTTGATGTAGAATGTCTTCATGTAGCTTAAGTGCCTAGTGCCCCAAGTGTGACACCTCAAATGGTTCACACAACACCATAAACACTTGGAATAACTTAGAGAGAATTCTACACTTCATGAAATCGGCTAGCCCTTTCTTAGTCTCTCTAGTGGCCGATTTTGGTCAACAATAATATCTATATATAGTGTTACAATTAGGGTAAACTCTAATTGTCATGACTTTCCATTTCCTTGGATCCATGGGTTCAAATACACCATGGAGCATCCATGGAGTATCATATGGGTTTTGGCCCAACTAGATAATCCATGGAGCATTAGCCCACTATACAAGTATGGATGATTTACACAATCAACCCATATATTTAATTAGTCTTCTTTTGATCACTTAATTAATCCTAGATTAATTCTTGATTAATACTAATTAAATAATCTTATTATTCTTATTATTAATATACTAGAACTTATAACATATTAATAACCATAAGTGTCTTATTTCTCTCATTATAGTCTATCCAAGTGCATTATGCCATGCAACCCAAATGGACCATGTCGGGTCGGGTCAAGTCTTACCAATTATAGTTATGGACTTAGACATTAATCCAACAGTCTCCCACTTGGATAAGTCTAAAACTATTATTGCGTATGACTTCAGGAACCAACTGGCAATCGTAGCTCTCAAAAGCTTCTGTCGAACTCTGACCTTGTGGATAAACGCTGACCTTTGTCAATGACTTGTCCATTAGATAAGGGATCATATATTCCTCCATTCTAGATATCATATGGACTGAGACATGGATTATAATCATTCTCTCTGTCCATTTGTTGTTTCCCGATTTCCGATTTATGACGACTGACTAATTGAACAAATCAAATCAGTCCTGGCCCGGCCGAGCACTTCCATTTGTCATCATCAAATTATCGAGGGGCCCACAGATATCGCTTTTATCCCGAAGGTAAAAGGAATGGATAAACTTCGACTCATATGGCTTGTTCTACTACTTGTTGAATCATACACAAAGGCGCGTTTTATAGCACCGAGTTACCAAATGCGGTTTCGTGCAATCAATGTACTATCAACTCATAGTAACAACTCATATCTCTAGGTTTGAAGAATATAAGATATTATCGTCTCATGATCACTCGAGATAAAATCCATGAAGTGATTCCAATGAGCGCAGGTTGAATCCAATACTCAGAACTTATGAGCACTCATGAGTGTTGTAGTCCTTTGTCCAACACCTTAGACCTCTACAAGCCAACACATGACAGTCTTAATTCATATCTACTTCCAACATATGACCGACTGTGGATGGTTTGAATAACTTAGTCATTCCGGAAGAATAACCTAGTTTATTCGGGAAGTCAAAACATGCAAAGTGAAACACAATAATAATTGAATCCAATATGGTATCAAAACCTATGAACATAAATAAAACACCTTTTATTTATCACCATATGATTACACATTATTCACTGTATACTGTTTCAGCTATCAACTTTATTCTTGAATTTAAAACAATAGTTGTCCCATGCTCCAAGCATGTACACTATGTTTTCTAAACACTAGTCATGCCACACACCAAGTATGCATACTATGTTTGTCTATGATCTTTAATTTGTGAACTAGATCAATTGAACATAACTTCAATGATTCTCTTTTCACACTCCCAAATCCTTACTGCAAATGCAAGAATTCCAAATTCATGCCATTTACTGAAATTTGTTAGATTCGAAACTTATATGCATTGATCCTCTTGTAATGGTTATGCACAAAGTCATAAAGTCTTGACAACAACCATTACAGAGCATTCCAAAGGAGATCGGCTCCTTGGAAACATCCTTCTTGCATTAAATTTCCTTAATCTTACACAGATTGAAAATTCTAACTTTGAAACATTTCCAGATTCATTTTGACTATCACTTCTAAACAAGAGTTGCCTCCTTACAGATTATGTCAATATGGTCCTTCCAGAATTATCACTATACTTTCAACTGTCCTTGAGCAACCAATCTTTGGTAAACTTTAGATTGTCCTCGACAATTGTTTAATCCTTTTAGTCATATCCAGTTCTAAACCTTTTCCCTTCTTAATACCCCAGGCATTTGGAAACTTTTAGAAAGGATGAATATAGCACATGTAATCGATCCTATATCCGAAGCATATGGGACACGATTCATGATGTCTTACATAAGGACTAAAGCAGTCTTTTGCTATAACATTTCCATTTCTATTTGCGAAGTTCTCATAATTCAGATTATGAAAAGGGATGCCGTAATCATAATCGAATTTTAGAACGCAAATAATGGACCCATATACAGAATTTCCTTATGTTGAGCTATTCCAACATGAAATTCATATATATCCTTGACTAAATGATTAAAACCTCACGATCTAAGCATATAGATTTGAGATGAAGTATAATTTCCTCTCCCTTAATTATAGCAAAACAACTCTTTCCCAGTTGAAACTTTTGTTTTCTATAATTAACATTGCTAACTTGCAATCTTTATCATAGTTATCATGCTCCCACTAACATGATGATTATTAGCATAACACTTATGCTCCCACTAGCTTTGACATGTACTCAAAAAACAGCTGGACTTCTAGAAATCAATACTTTATTGACTTTCTTACCAAAGTTCAGATTTCTGATACTAGATTGTTTTGATAAGACTTTATCAAAAACATACACCTTCCCTTAGATAGCACACTTGTGTGTCTAAACAATTATGAAGAGGGATGCCGTAATCATAATGATTAGACCTTTTTGCCACTTCTCACAAGTCCAGGTTAGTGTGCCGGTAAACCACACACACTCCACTAACGACTTTGAGAATGCAAATATCACAATTGCTATCTAGCTAAAATCTACTTGGTGAAAGTGTTTCCTCACCATCATTTTCATGAATCGGAGAGAAACCTTATGACACTTAGATTTAATGGTGTATGTGTTCTTATCCACGTGAATTGTCATAACCATAGTCACAAGACAAGGATAATGACAAAACCAAACTCATATGGACTGAACTCAATCTTAATTTCTTGCCACTTGGCAACTCAAGGGCCTACCATTGCTTCCAAGTTGTTGTGCAACCAATTGAGAACTATAAGAACTCATATGCAAAGCCAACTTTAATTGGAATGGGCACAGAATATGTCAACAAGATAGGTTATAAACCTCAAGTTGTGTGCTAGTGAGGAACTTCAGGTTTCATTCTTCATTAGTTCTTGAGACTTTCAAGACCTTTAAGACTCCCACTGTCCTCTTAACCTATAAGACTCCCTTTTCAAACATCCAATAGATAGTGCGGATTCCAATCAAGAAAAAACACTTCACACAATTGGCCTAAGTTGGTTTTTGTTTTATCCAAAACCTCACAACTTACCAACTTCAAATGAACAAGAGTAGGTCACTTTTACTCTTACATTTGACACGTGTTTTAAACCTTCTTAAAGACATATCACTCAAATTACAATCTTGGAGTATGACTTTAAGACTTGTATTGGAACGAAGTATGACTCATCTTCTTGATTTAACCATTTCAACAATTCAAGATCCCTTCTTCTTAGTCATAAGAATGCACTAAGACTTCCTTAGAGAACTAATTTTGATATGGTTTCTTAATCATTGAGATGATCACAAAGCTGATATTAAAGTACTCTCCCATCTTTTCAGATTTGAGAAACTTTTATCCTTCTGCCTAATTTGATTCTTCTTATCCGCTCAGCTATGCATTGGAACCTTTTCCAATGTCTCAGAGTTACACTTACGCTTGTAAGTATAATCATATTTACTAAGCTTTAGTAAACTATGACGAATAGGCTTATATCTTTTGTGGTGGACTTAATCAGTGCACATGACTATGTACTCGATCCCTTAGTCCATTACTTGACTCACACATCCATGTGAACAAGTAATTAGTCTTAATTTTTCCAATACTTGAAAGTTCTCATTCATCATGCTATACAACTTGCATGATTCCAAGTCCCGGTCCAATTGAGACTTGGGTGATGAGAATCTTTCCTTATTTGGTAAATTTAGACATTACCACAAATGAAAGAATCAATTTCATATTTCCACTCTTGCTATTAATGGAATCATATAAGCAACAATTTTTCCTCAAATGCCATTGTAAGGATATTTTAAAATAAATAAAATCAAAAATTTTTCTTTTATTTTAAAACTATGCGGAAAAACTTATCCTTACAATCCATATGAAAACTTGTTGTTATCTATTCCTAAGAAATATCTCATAACTCCTAAGAAGTAGCTCAAGAATCCAATTTTCAAACTACACGATAGAAATCCATCTATGCGATCAGATTCAGCATATTCTTTCTTTAAGTTCCTTCACTTTTCTTTGATTCTTAAAACATCAACACGTGACCCAGTCACATCATGTAATAAGAATCTCAGAATAGAAACTTAGCAGAGTTAGATAGTGGACTTTACCTGAAGTAGAGTCAAACTTATTGGCTTTAACATCCTTAGGTAAATCTGGCAGCTTCGCAACTAATAACCCTTTCTTTGGCACTATAAACATATGGACCCTTTGATAATGGTACACGGGACTATTACAGACTTAGCCTTTTCTCTTTACCATTTGGTTAACCTAGTTGACTATGGTCAATCCCTTTTCTTGGGAAGAGAATGCCTTTTCTGTATTTCCAGTGTCACCATTGTTAATGTCCATAAAGTTTCAGGAAGTTGATCTTAGCAAATATACATGCAAATATGAACATCCAAGGTATTATCCTAATCTAGCATACAAAACAATCATTATAACAAGATAGAATACATACCTCTTTGATGTAGAATGTCTTCATGTAGCTTGAGTGCCTAGTGCCCCAAGTGTGACACCTCAAATGGTTCACACAACACCATAAACACTTGGAATAACTTAGAGAGAATTCTACACTTCATGAAATCGGCTAGCCCTTTCTTAGTCTCTCTAGTGGCCGATTTTGGTCAAGAATAATATCTATATATAGTGTTACATAGGGTAAACTCTAATTGTCATGACTTTCCATTTCCTTGGATCCATGGGTTCAAATACACCATGGAGCATCCATGGAGTATCATATGGGTTTTGGCCCAACTAGATAATCCATGGAGCATTAGCCCACTATACAAGTATGGATGATTTACACAATCAACCCATATATTTAATTAGTCTTCTTTTGATCACTTAATTAATCCTAGATTAATTCTTGATCAATACTAATTAAATAATCTTATTATTCTTAAAATTAATATACTAGAACTTATAATATATTAATAACCGTAAGTGTCTTATTTCTCTCATTATAGTCTATCCAAGTGCATGATGCCATGCAACCCAAATGGACCATGCCGGGTCGGGTCAAGTCTTACCAATTATAGTTATGGACTTAGACATTAATCCAATAGTTTGGTAGCCGCAAATGCTGGCCTTAAGAGCCTTTAAATAGGTCCCAAACCCTGGAAATTAGGGTTTCATTAAACAGCGTGGACTAGCTGAGTCCACTCATGAACTCGCTGAGTCTGGCTGTGAACTTGGATACGAATACGCGACCATACTCGATAAGTTTAAAAACCAACTCGACAAGTCTCCTGACAACATCCAAAATAAAAGAATAAAATATTATACCTGGGAATCCGGATGTTACAATTCTCCACCACCAGAATTAGACTTCGCCCTTGAAGTCTCACTCTGCAAACAACTTTGTATGCTGCTCTCGCATCTCACGCTCCGGCTCCCAAGTCAACTCTGACCCCTTTCCGTTGCTGCCACTGGACCTACACCAGAGGCACCTCCTTGTTCCTCAAAACCTTGATCTTCCAATCCCTAATCGCCACCGGTCTCTCAACATAATTCAGGCTCGCATCCACATGAATATCTTCTAATGGCACCACTACCGACTCGTCGGCAATATACTTTCGCAGCTGGGACACGTAGAATGTGTCATGAATCTATCCCAACTATGCACGTAACTCCAAACGGTAGGCTACCCTGCCTACCCTCATGATCACCCTGAAAGGACCAATATATCGGGGCCCCAACTTGCCCCTCTTCCTAAATTGAATCACTCCGTTCCAAGGAGAGACCTTCAGGAGAACGAAGTCGCCAACCTGACACTCAAGCTCGAACCGGTGTCTGTCCGCATAACTCTTCTGACAAATCTGAGTGGTCAACAACCTCTGTCTGACCTGTTGAATCTACTATGTTGTCTGAAGCACAATCTCGGTACTACCCATCACACGCTGCCCTACTTCTCCGTAGCAAATGGGGGTCCGACACCTCCTCCCATACAACAGCTCAAAGGGCGGCAAACCAATGCCCGAATGATGGTTGTTTTTGTAGGAAAACTCCGCCATGGGAAGATACGTGTCCCAACTCCCGCTGAAATCCAACACACATGCTCGGAGCATGTCCTCGAGCGTCTGAATCGTTCGCTCACTCTGCCCGTCAGTCTGTGGGTGGTATGCGGTACTAAAATGTAGTTTTGTACCCAAATCCTCAGGAAACTTCTTCCAGAATCTGGAAGTGAAACATACATCTCAATCTGAGACAATCGAGATTGGCACTCCATGCCACGATACCACCTCTCTCACGTACATCTCTGCTAACCTCTCCGCGAAAGAGCTCTCACTGATAGCCACGAAGTGAGAGCTCTTCGTCAACTTGTCCACAATAACCCAAATTGCATCGACACCCCTCGTAGTCCTTGGCAATTTGGTGATGAAATCCATGGTAATCTATTCTCATTTCCACTCGGGAATCTCTAACGGCTGCAGCTTACCATGTGGATGCTGGTGCTCGGCCTTAACCCTGCGATAGGTCAAGAATCTCTTTACAAACCATGCGACATCCCTCTTCATACAGGGCCACCAATACTCCCTTTTCAGATCCAAATACATCTTAGTGACCCCGGGATGGATCGAGAACTTTGATCGATGAGCCTCTTCCTTCAAAATAGTATGTGTTCCGCCCAAAAACGGTACCCATATCCGACCCTAAAATGTCATAAGCCCCCGGCTGTCGGTAACGAATTCCGATACTAGCCCGACAACTGATTCTCTCTTCTGGCTTCCTGGCCTCACGGCCTCAGCCTGGGCCCCACGAATGGCATCCAATACCGGGGTCATCACTGTCACTCTCAAGAAAACATCTTGCATCATGGCACCCTCTACCCTACGGCTCAGTGCATCGGCTACAACATTAGCCTTGCCCGGGTGGTACAGGATCTACCAATCATAATCCTTGACAACATCCACCCACCTCCTCTGGCGCATATTCGGGTTGGGCTGATCCACCAAATACTTCAAGCTCTTGTGGTCCGTGTATATCGTACACCGAACCCCATACAGATAATGTCGCCAGATCTTGAGGGCGAACACTACCGCTCCCAATTCCAGATCATGAGTGGGATACCCCGACTCATGAGGCTTAAGTTGCCTCGATGCATATGCTATCACATGCCCCCTGTGCATAAGCACCACTCCCAATCCGGATATCGATGCATCACAATATACCACAAAATCCTCCATCCCTTCCGGAAGGGCCAAAACTGGGGCTTCGCATAATCTCTGGCGAAGTGTCTCGAACAAGGTCTGCTGCTTCGGACCCCAAGAAAATGCAGCACCCTTCCGGGTCAACTTGGTGAGTGGCAAGGTGATCATGGAGAAATATTTAATAAATCCCCGATAATAGCCGACCAAACCCAGAAAGCTCCTGATCCCGGTGGGTGATCTCGGCACCTCTGACCTCATGACCGCCTCAATCTTGGCCGGATCGACCAATATCCCATTCCGGTTAACAAGATGCCCTAAAAATTGAACCTCTCGTAACCAGAACTCACATTTGGAGAACTTGGCATAAAGCCTCTCCGATCTCAGAACTCCGAGGATCTCCCTGAAATGCTCCTCATGGTTCTCTCTGGATCTCGAGTACACCAATATGTCGTCGATGAACACGATCACCGAGCGATCAAACATCGGTCTGCAAACTCTGTTCATGAGATCCATGAACATCGTCGGTGCGTTGGTGAGTCCGAAGGGTATCACCACGAACTCGTAATGCCCATAACAACTCTGGAATGTTGTCTTCTGAACGTCCTCATCTCGCGCCCTCACCTGATGATACCCAATGTCACACCCCACTAATGCGGAAACGCAAGATATGACAGCGATAACGGTTTCATTGCAAAAGATAAAGATACATCCACCCCAAAACATAAAAACTGAAAATAGGGGAGTGCGTGAATACTCACAATGTTTCAAGTAGATACAAGTGGTGCCTCGGAATACACCAACGTCTTAATACCGGGATCCTACGACATCAAACACACACTAGTGAGTTTCCATGTCGAAATCTAATGGTAATATGCTAAACTCTACATATAGTGAAATGCCAATTTATGTTCTAATATTGGATTTTATATTAATTGGTTACGCTTTTCTGAAATGATGAAATTCTACAAGTCATGCGATTAATACAACTTTGGGATATTAATTATCCAGATTTAGTAATATAAACTTAAGGGTGTTTCAACTCATTTAAAGGTGTTTTAAATTCCTAAAAATGTAAAATATTATCAAACAGTTTCCAAAAATTGTCAAACTTTGTATTTTCATTCTAAATACAATAGAGGCTTTCCAGAAAATTTTCCTTGAATTTTTTATATGCTTAACTATTTTCCAATTTTTTTTAGCCTTCATAACAAGATAAATTCACGAAAAATAGCATTCAAAGGATAAAAATTCCCAAACTTTTTATTTTACTGTTATTATACATTACTAGGCTGGGAAAAATATAAAAATGGATTTTCAAGCTGTTTAATTATATTTTATGATTTTTGATCATTTATTCCAATAAAAATTCAAATAAAGAGAAAACAGTTTCCAAAATTACCCAAACTTTTTATTTAACTATTATTATACATAACTAGGCTGGGAAGTTTATAAAAGATATTCTTAAGTGGGTATTTCTATTTTTTCTTGTTTTATCCCCTTAAATAATCATCAATTGAAGAATAAATAATAAACAGTTAAAATAAATTACCAAAAACTTTTGTAACATCATTTATAGTGTAAGTAATCTGCGAAAAATACCAAAAGTGGTTTTCATATTGTATAATTCGATTTTGGGTATTTGTGTGTATTTAAGTGTATTTAAGTGTATTTAACCTTAGAAAATAGGAGAAAAATACTATACAGTAGAGAAAAATCATCCAAATTTTTATGTAGCCTCCTAATATACAACATAATTTGCTGATAAACTTTCATGATTTTTGGGTCATCAGAACTATTTTTACCATTTTTAAGACATTATAATTACCAAAAATTGGGAAAATAAGAAAGGTATGATGAAAATTTCGGAAATTATTTTTCTGAGTTTCCAACCACAGGAAAGAGCTGCGAGAATTGTTAGATACAATCTTCACACTCTCTAAAGTGGTTTTGTGATTTATTGCACCCAAACAAAAATAAAATAGCAAATCATACTAAATAGCAATATAACTGGATGAAATTTAATGAGAGGTCATTCTTCACCATAGGAGTCATCCACGAATTTATTCCGGATTTATAGACCTTTGGAATTATTTTATGTGATTTATGCCTTTGTTTACTTGCAACAATTTTAATAAATCAACGAAACGCTAAAAACTCTTGGGATTTTCCAGACGTTCACGTTACCTTAATAGGAATCTGGGAAAATTTTGATTTGAATGGAAAAGAAGTTTTAGATATTTTTATAGACAACATCATTTACATGCACTATTAACAATGCACTTTGATCATCAAGCTCTTTAGCTTGGTGGTCATCACATGCATAACAGTTTGAAGACCATTGTAAGTCCCTAATTTGCTCGTGTATCAGTCAGATCCGTTTGATGGTGTGGAATCCCAATCAAACGGATGATGTCAGATCAAATAGAAGAGAAGGTGATGAAGAGTAATATGAATCTTGAATGTATTGATAATATGAATTAAGTTCCTTACACAAAAGATTCACCCACACACGATGCACTCTGGTCGTGAACTCTTTAGGGTTCATCAATTTATTCCTCACACCCTAATACCTATATTTATACTTGTGGAACATGGGCCAGAAACAAATGGGCCGTAAATGAGTTTACGGTCGTAAGGTGTTTACGGCCGTAAACTCAACCGTAAACATGACCAGAAAGTCATAATTATTACAGAAAAATACAATTGCCCAGAAAAGTAAAGTATAAACCATATTTTGACCCAACAATCTCCCCCTTGGTTTATAGCTTTCTTTTCTTAAATGACCCAACAAGATCCCCCTTAAATGTAGTTGGCTTTTCTTGTTAATCTTCAATGAGAGATTGGCTTCAACATTAGTCTTCAATGAATGACTTCATCTAGAGCACTTGGGTTTTTCTTCAGAATTTGACAGTGAACACACATTGGGTGAGGCTGTTTGATATACTGATTCTTGAAAGATGGCGCTTTCAGCTTGAGAATCTTCAAAGAGAACGTCAGAGAGAACAAATCTTCTGGATCACTTCAGCAGGTTCAAGATAGCAGCAGACTGATTGAGGAGGCTTCAATGCAATCCGTCACATAATCTTCAATTTTAGCTTCACCTTGCTTCTGGGGTTGAAAGATTGAATTTGAAAGAATAATCTTAATTTCTAGCCCCTTCGAATGAGAATTCTTCGATGCTCACGGATGAGACTTTGGCTCAGAAATCTTCAACACAAACTCCATGAGTCTTATCTTTACCAGAAATCACTTTTCAAGACAAAACAAAACTAAAAGAAAACTTAGAACACAAATTAATATATATATATATATATATATATATATATATATATATATATATATATATATATATATATATATATATATATATATATATATATATATTGAATTTTTGATTTTCTTCAACAATTAATAAAACATAAATAACACTATTTTTAGATTTTTTAATTTTCTGATTTTTGTTTGTTTTTTTTTTTTAATTTTAATTCTCCCCTAATATATAAATTAGAAGAAACTATGAACAAATTTAACAAAAATAAAATGATATCTAACTTTAAGAATGATTTGGGATCAAAGTTTTTAGACAACCTTTATCCACTTGTCGTTACCTTTCATATTCACATCTTTGTCTGGTCGATCGTCGGTATTGTGTTCTACCTAAAGACGAAAAATTATGACAAATTTAGGACATACTATTTGTTACAAGACAGGGTGAACTTAAAATCCTAAAATTTATATCTGATCCTAATTCCTTAGATACTATATCTTAAGGACCGTTCATCTGACGACGACCAAGGATATTGTTGTCCACCTAAATTGAGCAACGAGGTCTATAAACAATCTGTATGAGTTCAATTTTAAGTGTACTGGAATGCGTTTCCCGCTTCCTGATATGCCGCAGCCATCAATAACTTCCAGAGTACTCCTTACACCCGGTGAGTAGACAACCATTCAGAGGGAAGATAGATTCAGAATTTAATAACTTAACACTTTAGAGGGGTTGAGAAGTAGAAAGTTGCATATGCTGTGTACCAGGTCAGATTTGAGGTCACGCAAAGGAGACAACATATGGCTAACAGATAGGACGAATTCCATATATATAACTTGCAGAGAAATAGAGTTGCATATGTTGTGTACCAGGTCGGATTTGAGGTCACGCAAAGGAGACAACATATGACTAACATACAGAAAGAAAGAAAACAATTTTCTACAGACCTAATTTATCGGAATTTACCAGTCGCCCCATCCAACCAAAATTAAGGACAGAATCCGCACATCGAGGAAAAGTTAAACCACGGTTCCAAGTACGGGTTCAATTAATGTGACGAGCAGATTCCCATATATATCTCCCCGCTCAACCTATCTGAGCGTCATATTGTCATGCTGAATGGATCTAACTAGGTCAAAATTAGTCAAGTCTATAAATTTTCTAAGTTCAACTCTGCCTAGTCAAGTCCAATTAGAATTTTCCGCGCCTACCGACGCATCAAGTCAGAGTATAGACCCATCAACTTTGGGTATGTTACGCAGACTCAGGTTGCCTGTTATCACTTGATAATATCACTTCCCAAAACATCTCCCTCAAGCACATTTCATAACTAACATATGTTTTTAATTTTCTAATTTTCTAATGCTTTTGGATTTTTTTTTTAATTTTCTAATTTTTGTTTTGTTTTTATTTCTCCCCCTAAATTTGTGCATAGGAGAGAAACGAAAGTAAATGCACAAATTTAAACTATCCTAAAACAAAAATTAGTCTTTCAAGCGAATCAGTTTAAGAAAAACTCAGGAGTATAGAGAAGAAAACGCAAACCGTAATTCACCGATTGAATTTGCATCCAGAAGGTCTAAGAATAACACGCGTGATCTCAGAACAGATCCAAAAATTCTTCATATCATTAAGCACTAACCCCATGTGATCCCTTCTTTTCTTCCCTTCCCGCAAAGGACACATACTCTCAAATAATGTTCTAAGTGTTTTACAGTTGAGAGATGTCCCCAATCATATGACAGGAGCAGCCATTACCAACAAACCGAAGTCTGATGATATGCCTCCATAGCTGCTCCGACATAAAGCGGGATCAGTTGGTCTGTGGAACCCAGTCCATTTTGAAACTGGGTCGACCTTTGCCATCCTTGCACGGTACTCTCTCCCATGACATGTCCTGCTTATCACAAACATAATATGTAGAAATATTAGATTCGTTAGTTGATTTGGGAGTTTGAACCTTCGGCACCCATTTGTAGTTGGGTTTAACCAATTTCTTTTTCGATCTGATGGGTGGCTCAGTACTTGCTTTTGAACATGATGTCTGCCATTTAGATGACCTTGATTTTGGCTTCACGGGAGCATCTCTTGGATTGGACTTCTTGGCCGACATTCCCTTCTTGCCCTTAGGATTTGGATGATTAGCCTTGTGAGTTTGATGCTTGGCCTTGTGAGTTTGATGCTTGGCCATGTTGGGTTTTGAGCATTCTAACACTTCCTAAGTGTACATGCAACCCTAATAACTTTGAATCTATGTTTTCTCTATATACATGCAAATTTCTTTTTCAAGGTTATTTCCTAACTAGCATGGCATGGGGAATAAATAAAAGATAAAACTAGTAGAAATGCATACCTTGTTGTTGCTTTGATTCCTTCAAGACTTTGTGAGCCTAGCACCCCAAATGTTGTGCCTCAAATGCTTCACACAACACTACAACCTTGGAATAACTAGAGAGAATGTCACTTAGCCTCAAAAATCGGTTATGCCCTCTTATGAATACACTAGTTCGATTTTGCATGCTATAGGGTTTCTTTCATAGTGTGACATAATTAGGAGTTACAAATATAAGCCCTAATTGTCATGACTCTTCATTTCTCATGACACATGGGTTTGTAACTCCCATGGACTATCCATGGAGCTCCATATGGTTATAACCAAACCCATAAAACATGGATCATTAATCCACCATATAAGAATTGATGATTGTCATAAGCAACCCTATATATTCAATTAGTCTCACTTTGATCACCAAATTAATACTAGATTAATACTTGCTCAAATACTAATTAAATAATACTATTATCAATATAATAGAACTTATATTATATTAATAATCACATGTGTACTTTCTCTCATTTTGTCTATCCAAGTATTGCAATGCCATGCAACCCAAATGGACCATGCCGGGTCGGGTCAAGTACATACCAAATAAAGTTATGGACTTAGACACTATATCCAACAGTCTCCCACTTGGATAAGTCTAATAACTATATTTTCAAATATGACTTCAAAACCCGACTAGCAATCGTAGCTCTTTCAAAGTCTCTCATAACTGAGATGATGATGATACGCCATTTAAGATAAGTGATCATATAATCCTCTGTTCTCATGATATCAGCCGGACAAACACATGGAACATGGTTTTACTTACTGTCCAGCATTTGTTTCTCGATCTCTGATTTGTTTCGACATAGAACTAAATTGAACACATCAATTAGGTTCTAACCGGGCCCGGTACATAGGTCAAAACCAAATCATCAAGGGGCCCAGATATCGCTTCTATTTCTAGAAGGAAGAGATAAACTTTGACTAACATGCTTTTACTAACTACTTGTTGAATTATTCACAAAGGCACGTTTTATAACATCGAGTTACCAATGCGTTTTCGTACAATCAATGAATAACCAACTCATAGTCAACAACTCATATCTCTAGGTTTGAAGATTTATATGATATTACCATCTCACGATCACTCGAGATAAATTCTATGAAGTGATGCAAGTGAGCGTGGGTTGAATCCAATACTCAGCCCTTACGAGTACTCATGAATGTTGTAGCAACCATTGCATTGTCTAAAGCACTTTAGACAAATCATACAGGCCAAATTCATGACAGTCTTGATTTATATCTACTTCCAACATATGACTGATTGTGGATGGTTTGAATAACTTAGTCATTCAGGAAGAACGACCTAGTTATTCTGGAAGTCAAAACATGCAAAGTGAAACACAAGAATAATATTAATCTTATATGGCCCCAACACTTTGAGTGTAAATAAAACACCTTTTATTTAAGCACCATACTAATCACTCATTATTTATGTTTCGATTAATCAACTTTATGCTTGAATTAAAACATTAGTTGTCCCATGCTCCAAGCATGTACACTATGGTTTTCCAAACAATTATGCAATACTCCAAGTATGCATACTGTGTTATATATGGTCACCTCTTTGTGAAATAGATCAATTGTCAATATTCCAATGATGCTCATTTCACAATTCTAATCCTTGTTGTAAATGCAAGAATACCAAACTCTTGCCATTTACTGTAATCTGTTAGATTCTAAACTTATATGCAATGATCCCCTTGTAATGATTGTGCACAGAAGTCACAAAGACTTGGCAATAGATATTACAAAGCATTCCAATGGAAAACAATTCCATGGAAATGAAGTCTCAAATTCAAAGTACATTCCTTTGAACATCCTTCTTAGCATTAAGTTCTTTAATCTTACACAGATTCAAAGAATAACTTCCGCCTGTGGAGACAATTCCATATTACCATTTTAACCATCACTTCTTAGCAAGAGTTGCCTCTTTTCAAAATATGTCAATATGGTCCTTACTATATACTTCTAATTGTCCATGAGCAACCAATCCTTGGTAAGCCTCAGATTGTCCTCGACAATTTGGCTTAATCATTTTAGTCATTTCCAGTTCTATTCCTTTTTCCGTCTTAATGCCCTAGGCATTTGGAAAATTTAGAATGGATGAATATTATAGTACATGCAATCGATCCTATATCCGAAGCATATGGGACACGATTCATGCTATAAAATTTTTATTTTCCATGTTCTCACAATTCGAACTATGAAGAGGTATGCCGTAATCATAATCGAATTTTGAGAATGCAACATATATAGAAATTCCTTATGTTGAACAATTCCAACCTAACATTCATATATATCCTTGACTAAAGTTGATAAAACTCAATCTAAGCTGGTAGAATTGGAATGAAGTATAAAATCATCCCCCTTAATTATAGCAAACAACTTTTCAAAGAAAATTGAAACTCTTGTTTTCTGTAATTAACATTGCTAAGTTGCAATACTTAACATAATCATCATGCTCCCACTAACATAATGATTACCAGCATAACACTTTATGCTCCCACTAGCTTTGACATGTACTGAGAAATTAACTGGACTTCTAGAAATCAATACTTTATTGACTTTCTTACCAAAGTTCATATTTCTGATACTAGGTTGCTTTGATAAGACTTTATCAAAAACATACATCTTTCCTTAGATAGCTCACATGTTTGTCCAGACCTTTTGCAATTCTCACTAGTTAGTGTGTCGGTTAATGCACATACACTCCACTAACTATATAAGAATGCAAATATCACAACCGATATCTACATAAAATCTTCTTAGTGGAAGCGTTTCCTTACCATCATTTTCATGAATCGAAGAGAAACCTTTTGACACTTAGATTTTTTGGTGTATGTGTTCTTTTCCATGTGAAATTTGTCAAAACCATAATCACAGGACTAGGTTAGTGACACTTCCAAATTCATATGGACTGAACTTGTGCAATCTTAATTTCTTGCCACCCGGTAGCACAAAGGCCTACCATTGCTTCTAGGTTGTTATGCAAACAATCAAGAACTCTCAGAACTCCAATGCAAAGCCAACCTTAAAAGGGATGAGCACATAATATGTCAACACGATAGGTTACAAACCTCATGTCGTAGGCTAGTGATTAACAAAACTCTTGATTAGTTCTTTGTCAAGAACCCATCTTAAGATCTTTTTAAGACTCCCACTGACTTCTTGACCTATATGATTCTCTTTGTCAAGAACCATTCCTCGACAAAACAAATATTCAATAGTTAGTGCAGATTCTTATCATGTTAAACACTTCCCATAATTGGACTTAGTTTGTATTTGTTTTATCCAAAACATAACAACTAACCAACCTCAAATGTACACGAGTAGGACACATCTTACTCTACATTTGATAAGTGTTATAAACTTTCTAAAGATTATGTCACTCAATGGCTTAATCTTGGAGTATGACTCTAAGATTTGATTTTGATGTATGATTTATCTTTTGATTTAACCATTTCAACAACTCATGATTCCTCTCCTTAGCCAAACAAATGAACTAAGGTGTCCTTAGAGGATCAATTGTGATATGGTTTCATATCCACTAAGATAATCATAAAACAAAATACACAAGTACTCTCCTATCTCTTCAGATTGGAGAAACTTTTATCTTTCTGCCTTATTTGATTCTTCTTATTCATTCTACCATACATTGAAACTTTTCCAATGTTTCAGAATTACACTTAAACTCGTAAGCATAACCATATTTACTAAACTTTAGTAAATCATAATGAATAATCTTATCTACCTTTGTGGTGGACCTAACTAGTGCACAACTTAATGTACCCGATCCTTTAGTCCTTCGCTTGACTCACATGTAAATGTGAACAAGGAATTAGTCTTAATTTACCAAAGATGAAAATTCTCATTCATCACACAACACCACTTGCAAGATTCCAAGTTTCTTTCGAACTGAAACTTGGGTGATGAGAATATTTCCTTATTTGGTAAATTATGATACTACCACAAATGAAAGAATCAAATCCATTTTCAAATATTGCTATTAATGGAAAACATATAATCAACAATTTTTCAGAAATGTCATTGTAAGGATACTTCAAATAAATAAAATCAAAACTTTTTCTTTATTTTAAAACTTTGCGGAAAACTTATCCTTACAACCCATATGAAAACCTTGTTGTTATCTATTCCTAAGCGATATGTCTCAACTCTTAAGTAATAGCTCAAAATTCTGATCACCGAACCATGCGATCGAAATCCATCTTCACGATCAGAATCAACATATACTTCCTTTAAGTTTCTTCACTCTTCTTTGATTCTTAAACATCAATATGTGACCTAGTCACATCATGCAATAAGAATCTCATAATAGAAACTTAATAAAGTTAGATAATGGAACTTTACCTAAAGCAGAGTAAAACATTTGACTTTACTATCCTTATGGACCTTTAGGTAAACTTGGCAGCTTCGCAACCAATGCCCTTCCTTTGGCAACAGAAACATATGGGCTCTTTGGAAACAGTACACGAGACTATCACAGACTTAGCCTTTCTCTTTACCATTTGGTCAACCGAGTTGACTATAGCCAATCCCTTTCAATTGGGAAGAGAAAGGTTTTCTGGACTTCCAATGTTACCATTGTCAATGTCCATGGAAGTTTGGGAAGTTGATCTTCCAATCAAATTTTGCTTTACCAATGCTCCAAACCATTGTTGATTCAGCATCATCAAGCAAATAGGTAAGATCATTAAGGGTCATGTCGTGATCTGTCATCAGGGAGTGACCAAGTCAATAGCCAGTACCTTGAGACTTCGACACCTGACTCTCCTGGGTTGTCAATATGTGACTTAATATCAAATACGTAAGCACATATAGACTTTGTTTGCCAATAGGGATTGAGTGACTTAGAACTTATCAGGTCTTGAAACTTGTGGGATAGGGAGATTTATTGGAGGAGGTGGAGGAAGTGAAGTATGATTTCCAGTCCCACTAATACACAACAAAGGGATTGATCTTTCACCTTGGTTGCCATTCGGGATATCATCTTCATTAGGAAGCTTCTTCATAAAGATTTGGGAAGACCATAGTTGTCTAAACTTGTGAAAACCCGAAATTTCCATTCGGTCAAACCCTAAAAGTCAACCCCTTCGTATCATAAGTCAATGTCATTATTTCTTATTTTTAAGAAATATAAAGTTCGTTTGATTATTTTAATATTATTTTTAAACGAACGGGTGAAAGAAAGTGTCGTCTCGGGTTTTGATTTTTGAAAACCGCAAACACTTCGCGTATTAGAAACACCCGACCAAACTTTTATGTTTTGGGTTTAGAAATCACCAAAACCGTAAACTCATGCCTATGTATGAGTTCACTCCCCAAAAAGTTAGTCATTTGTGTTTACTCCCCAAAAGTCAAAAGAGTAAACTCCAAAATATCCTCTCAAGTATCATCCAAGATTTAATCCAAATCTTCAAAGATTGAAGTGTTTTAACCATTTCAAGTTAGTAAAACACTTAATCTAGTGTTTGTGCATCTATTCATCCATTCATTTATGTGTTTTGTTTAGATTTTCCAAAGCACCAAGAACATAGACTAAGTGTTCTTGGCCTTTTAACACATATCAAGCCTTCCAATAGTAAGTGCTTCTATCCTTGAGTGATTTTAAGCTAGTAATACATTTAAACATCAATAAAATATGTCAAGAACACAAGATTGAAGGTGTTCACAGTCCAAGAATGTTCTTGGGCCGTAAACACCATAAAGGGCACCAAAGTGTGCCTAAGTCCTTATCTATGCCCTAGTTTGATGTTTAAACCTTCCCCATTGAGTTTAAACCTAGAAAAACATCAAAGACCATCAAATATAGGGGGTTACGGTTTGGGGATCTCCCAAAACCGTAAACACCCTAAAGTGAGTTTAAGTTGGTCATTTTCCTTCCTTAGGCTTAGAAACTAGCTCATACACTTCCCTAATAGTGTTAGGGACTTGAAAACATGGATTTACACTCTTCCATATGTGTTTATGGTTTATGAACCCAATGGAAAATTCCATGAGGCCGTAAACTCCTCAAAAGAGGTGTTTTGATGCCCTAGTCCATTCCAAAGGCCAAACCACTTAGTAGAATTGCTCCAAGAGGCTTGTTAAACCACCAAACACCACCTAGTCATTCGGACTAGAGTTTACGACCGTAAACTCTAGAGTTTACTGTAAACTCTTGGTGTCATGACCATCAAAACCGTAAACTCCAAGGGAGTTTACCCTTGAACCCTAAACACACTAGCCTTTCCCTACAACACTTAGATGCAACCCTTGAGACGTATAACACTTGTATAAAGTGTTTAGCATGTCCTAGAGTGTCTTAACTTTGTTTATTAGTTGTTTAAAGACTAATTGTGTATATACATATATCCTTATATGTTATTAGGATCTCTGTGCGTGTCTATGTCTTCACTTGACACCAAGCACTTATCCGACACTTCCTTCCGATCCACTTACCACGGGTGAGTTCATACCCCTTAAATAATGTTTTAAACTACTTTTAAATATTTTATGGGGGGGATACAAGTAGAATCATGCTAGTTATTATATCAATCACATGTGATTAAAAGGTAGAATTACACTAGTTATTATATCAATCACATGTGATTAATATGTAACATTCAAATGATTTACTACACATTAGCCATTTTACCAAACAGTTTTCTTCAAATGATTTTTATAAACATTTTATATGTTTTAAACTCTTTATTACACTGTACATTTTACTTTGTATATCACATTTCAAACTTATTTACAATTGCGTTTCAAACAAATGTTTCTTCATACTAAACTGTTTTATCAAACCCATGCCTTCAAAATGTTTTAATGATTGAAATCAAGTCGATCTTTTCTTAAGATAATAATTATGTTCAAAGGTTTTACAAAACTTCCTTTATGCTTTTATATTATAAACTACATGCCTATATATGTATATTTATATGAGTACTGTTTAAAAGACTTAGGAAGGCTATCCACCCTATTTCCTTTTCGTGCTTGAGATGTGGTCTGGTGGGATATCGGGTACCCGTCCGAAGGTCGTTTAAATAGTAGTTATATATCATGTGTACATATGTAGTCATAAAGGTTCTCCCAGTTCAATCAATACCCTTGGGTAGCAAGGGTATACATCAATGTCCATACGTACCAGTTAGATTACTAGTAAACTACCATAGGGGTAGTTTAGGAAGATACTAGAACTATTACTAGAACACAATATCATACTATGAGTCAGTTCATTCAAGAGTCAATACTTACTACTATGAGAACATATACAACAACACTAGAGGGGAACATATACGACTATACTAGAGAAGAACATATACAACTATACTAGAGAAGAACATATACAACGATATTAGAACAGTACATTACTATACATGCTAGATAGAGAGAGATCACACTTTACTGCTAGCACACGTGGAACATTACAGTACATTACTATACAATTACATAGATATGTTTACATGATCACATGTACATGAGTACACTTACAGGAATTACTAGTACATTTTATATGTATAGATTCTATTATATAATCCTCATTCTTATCTTTACCTTGTGATTCAATCACACAATCGACAAGATAGATTGGGATTAATATCCTAGTACCCAAGGATACATTGCGGGACTGACCATTCCTAGAATCTCTGTTAGCTACAGAGGTAAAAGAACATCCATGGATGTCAACGGTTGATACCATTACAGGTATACTTTTGGGGACTGACTATTCCTATACGCAGCTGTTAGCAACAGAGGTAAATGTACATCTACGGATGTCTTCAGTTAACACTATTATTTGCCCGAGTACCTAAGGGTGATACTATTACAGTTAGGTCTTGGTAGCAGACTACATTCAGAACAGTTAGGTCTTGGTAGAAGACTACATTCAGAACAGTTAGGTCTTGGTAGAAGACTACATGAGAACAGTTAAGTCTTCGTAGAAGACTCCTTTTGTTACTATAGGAATCATAGGGATTTCTAGGGTTTTTCAAATGTTTATAGTTGTTTTACAAACATGTTCATACTTACAATTCATATACATATTCATACTTACAGTTCATTTACATTTTAAATACTTACAATTCGTATACATACAACTACTTACATTTCAAATACATACAAGTATTTAAATACAAATTGAGGCACTAAAATACTTATGATCTCACCAGCTTTAAAGCTGATACTCGCTTTCAAAATTACTTGTATCCTCAGGTCATCATAGACAGGTACCGATACAAGGACTAGGGAAGATGGAGCTCGTTGAAGATTCATCTTTCATTTTGATTTATGCTTTAGTGTTTATCAAAATTTGACAGAATACACTTGTATAACAATTTTATTATTAATGCAATGGATAATGTTGTTGCTTGTTTACTACTTTTCATTGTTGTGATACTGTACATGACGTCCTCCGCCCCAGAACATTTACGCCGTTCTCGGTTTTGGGGTGTCACAGATTGGTATTAGAGCATTGTTTATAGTGAATTAAGTATATCAACCCATAAAAGATATACTAAGTATAAATACATAAGGGATTAAAAATACTCTGACCAAGAGTTTATACTTTAAATATAAAAATATTTAAGTAAGTATACGTGTTGCATTCATTCAAAAATCAGTGTCACTAGGACAGTACAAAAGAATTACGATTGTTGGGCAACACAGGTGGGCTTAGAGACATATGGTCAAAACTGGGAAGATATAGCCTGATCACCTATATTATCCGAGGGTTGACTAGCATGTGCCTAAGTGTAGTTGTGTGGTTGCAACAAATCTAAAACCTTACCAACCCTACCACAATGAGAACAATAGAACATAACATTAAACTTAAAATACTATAGGAGTATTTGGTGTTACTATAAGTACGTTATACTTGAGAACTAAAATGGGATCTTCATTACCAAGTTGATAGTTGCTAAGTGGATACACTAAAGCTAAATGTAATTAGGATGTTATAGACTTAGAATCAGTGAAAATTTTACATTATGTCACACCCCGAAAACCAAAGGCGGAAACGTCTCCGGGGTTGACTACCATGTTGTGTATCAAATCCAATGTACATAGTAATCACAGCAAACAAACATTACATTACATATATATGAAAGTTTACATGTGTTTCAAAAGTAAAGTTATACAAATATACATATGCATCATATTAACAAAAGTTGAGACGAGTCTTCCACGCACTCCGTCTTCGCCAAAAAGATCACCGGGTACCTGTCTAACTTGGACCTGAGAATACAAGCGGTTTGAAAATCAGCATAAAGCTGGTGAGTTCATAAGCGGTTTTGTTTTGTGAAAATGTATCGGTTTCCTTTAGTTTCCGAAAAGATTTGTTATCCAAGAAAATCCCATATTTTCTTATGTGAAGTTGGTTAAGTTATCATTTGTTACCAATTCGATTATGTATTGTATTTTTCCCCAGGAAAATCCCATATTTTCCTAATTGTAAGATCGGTTGTATAACACAAAGTATAGTTTAACATCTGAAACTATATAATGAAAATCTTGGGATCACTATCCCGAAAGACATATATAAGATAGCTTGACACATCCGAAAGTACAGGTTTAAGATCGTGGGACTATCATCCCGGACTAGACACTAGATAAGTTAATGTATATATGTAAATATAGATTTGAAACCATAGGATCACTATCCCGAATAAGATACAATTTTTAGAAACCATGGGATCACTATCCCGTATAAAGTATAGTTAAAGACCATGGGGAAAGACATCCCGTACAAGTTGTAGACATAAAACCAAGGGATCACTATCCCGAACTAGATACCAAATAGTTTAGTTAATACCATGGGATCACTATCCCGAAAGAGATATAAGAATAAACCATGGGATCATTATCCCGTATAGGACATAGATATATAATAGTTTGATAATACCATGGGATCACTATCCCGAAAGAGTCATAGGAACAATACCATGGGATTACAATCCCGAATGAGATAAAGATTCTGAACCCAAACTGTGAATAAGTTGGTATTAATACATATTGTGAGTCGGGTAACCATACTAATACGACAACGTGACCTCCTTGACGTTTGTCAGACGTCGAAACGATATCCACAAATTTGTCACCCTAGGCGTGCCCGCCTAACTGTAGCTAGCAGTTAAGGTGTGGGATTGTCAGTCCCGAATAGATCTATTCACAAATTCCGCGCTCTCCCTCCAGGAGACTCTGGTTACACTTCCGGGGAGGATTTACTGATCATCCATAAAGGGTAGTGACTATCTCACAAGCTAGTACTAAACTATTCACAGGGTTCTTATAAGATATCGACATACAGAAGGTCGTGAAACTTAGTACCGTAAAGTATAGATACATACATGAAATAATCGGATAATACATTCAAATGATACGGAGATAAACTGAAACAGACATAGTTTATCTAATAACTTGATATAGATATCAGTATACGATAGAAAGAACAGAAAAGACCCCCAAATTATTCCCATAATAATTTGATTAGTTTGATTGTTTCCTTAACTAAAATCCATTTAGTTGAAATCGAATAGTCATTCCTTATGCTAAGCATAATACATAAGGAGTAAAAGAGTTTATAAGTTTGTCAGATATTGTTTGGAACATATCAATGTTGTGATTGGAAAATAGTTATAGTTTGCTTGTATTCCCCCCCTGAAAACATTGAAAACAGTGAAAAAGCCGTAGGGGTATGAACTCACCGAACGAGGTACGAGACGGTTTGGATGCTAAGAGCTGAGCCGGGACTTGTAAACGCACGAGGTTCCTAATTATGAAGTAAAGATACACATTTGTATCTAATTAGGACTTAGATTGATTGTCGGATAGGGACCAATGCTTCAGGTCGCGATAACACTCCGATACAAGTGTTTGGTGTGACCCGGGTGGCGTTTATGGACATGAGTGACACAAAGGACTTGGGAAATGAGTTGGGACATCAAAGGAACACTCCCCTTACGGGAGTTTATGGCCTAAACACCCATCCCCATGAGTTTACGGCCGTAAACTCATGATGGGTGGTTTATGGTGCAATTTTGACTACCAACACTTAGGGGATAATTTCTAGACTTGGTTTAAGGACTTGGAATGATTATAAAACATCAATTAGACCCCCTTTATGGGAGTTTACGGCCTAGCATATCTCCATGTCCGTAAACCCCTATTTTTCCAAGAAAATGATGTTAAATGGTTCCAAAACAAATCACATGTGATTAATAGAATTATTCCAAGGACTAACATGAGTTTGTATGGGATTTTTGGGGTGTTTTTGGAGTTTACGGCCCATGAAACCCCTTTCATGGCCGTAAACTCTAGTATATGGTGTTCCAAGGTGTTTCAAGGTCTAGAACTTGCATGAAAGGACTTCTAAAATTCATCTAAGGGCCTTAGGGGTGTGTAGTTTGCATTCTAACACCAAAAATTTTGGAGTTTACGGCACAAGAACATGTATTGGCCGTAAACCCTTAGAAACCCCATAAATGTTGTGTTTTAGGCCCTCAAAGTATTTTTGGTTGGTCCCTTGATTTATTCCAAGGCTTTTGGTGGTGTTGGATGGCTTTCTAACACCTTAGAATGAGATTTATGCCAAGTTTTGTGGAGTTTACGGCCCAAGAACTCTCCTTGGCCGTAAACTCATCTAAGTCCCTCAAAATTAATGTTTCAAGTGTCCAAATGCAAGAATCAAAGTCCTATAATTCATATCTAAGCTATAGGGGTGATTTGGAAGGGTTTAAGGGCATGAAAACCCTCATTATGTGAGTTTACGGCCCAAGAATGATCCTTGGCCGTAAACTCCTCCAAACATCACAAAATGCAAGTATTACATGTTTAGATTACATATATTAAAGTCTCATAGCCATATCCAAGGTCCAAACTGGTCAAGGAAGGGTTTAAAGGCTCAAAACCCCTTATATTTGGTGTTTACGGCCTAAGCATCTTCTTAGGCCGTAAACTCACATACATTGTCCAATTTTATGTTTAAATCTCGAATTTGAAGGCTAAAGATGCTATAGATTAAAGCTAGGGAGTTACCTTAAGGATTTGAAGCCTTAAAATTGAGTTTTGGACACTAAATCTTTGGATTTTGGAGAGAGGTTAGAGAGAGTGTAGTGAGAGAAGGAAAAGGCTTCAAATGAAAGCTGAAACTCGTTTATATAGTTCCCAAAAATTGCACGCGGTGGAATTCTACCCGATACCGACGTTAAACGCGGCTTTTGGTCGCACCCGATTGAGTTTCCGTCACCTGACGGGAACATTTTTAAAACTTATAAAATAATGATTTTGGGCGAATAACATAAGTTCCTGAGTGCTTTAGACACTCATTAGGATAAAATAAACATATAAATTATACAAATAATTTCCAAAGAGAAATCGGAACGAATCCGATAACGGCGACTTTTTCCGGGTAGAACGGGTTTTGGCGACGAACAAATTTCGGGTTGTTACACATTACCCTGATTCTGTGTGAATTAGGAGTTAAGGTCACTTATTCGAAGGCCTATCCTGTTTCGATTACATATAACTGGTATGCACTTCACAAATAGCGATGTAACTGATGAAGATTTTCTAAATAATTATCTAGATACTTCGTCTAATAATTATTTTCTTACCCCAAATCTCGCGTAGATAACATGGTTGGACTCCATCCCCACGGTAACCTGTTCCTTGCGAACGAAGTTATTGTTGGATGGTTTAAAGAAGAGCCAGAAAATGATTATCCTATCCCTGTGAATGATCACCATGATGAAGACCTTTCGGATGATGCTAATTCCGAACCTGAGGTTGAAGATCTACCCCAGACAGCTCCCGTTCAAATTCCTGACCCTCGTCCGGCTTTTCATGGCCCGATGCCTCCATGGGTGGAATGTTTGGAAACATGGAGCCAAGGAGACGATCATCCCATTCCATTTTATGGTGATCGAAACTTTTATGACCTGAGCAATGGGGGCTCGACAGACAGAAGCTTGCCAATCCTGGTCCGCAGAATGGCCCGAAATGAGATTCAAGGCAGGACAACCCTACATCAGATCACTGAAGTTGTCGCTAATGCGAGAATGCATACCCTCCGCACCATTCGTCTAGAAGATGCTCGTGAGAGATCTGATAGAAACCATGAAACCCTACTACAGGCACTAGCTGAATCCCGAGCCGAAGTCATAGAACTCCGAGTACGACAGAGGATGTACGAAAGACACCTACTCAATGTAGAACGTCAACTGGCTGAACTATGAGTTCACCAGAGGGATTATCGTCGCCAGTAATAAATGTTTTACTTTATTTTCCTTGTTAATAAGGAATGTTTTTCTGTCTATGCCCGAAATCGCAGTTTCTATGAAATTATCTTGTACCGTAAGTACTATGGTTAGGTCTTTACGCTGTCAAGAACTATCTTCTCTAGATATGATGTAAGACCCTTACAAGGTCATTTTCCCGAAGCTTTACATCGTGAATATCAAAGATATTGACAGCCGGCTAACTTTTGTGTCATTCTTCATTCAAGTACTTTTATCATACTTTCATTTGAGTCTATCTGAATCATGCTTTAGTCAAGTCATTGGACTATGGTAATTTAGCTCCGGAGACATTCCAAGTCTCTTTTAATGGTTGGATCATGTTATTCACCAACCAACGATACCTCGGTTTGAATGACAAACGTCTTGAGACCATTCTACGAACTTACTTCCACTCAGTACAAGGACTGCATCATAGGGATGTAGGTCAAACCTCCGTGAACACACTTCCAATCTGTACTAAGACTGCATCATAGGGATGTGGGTCAAACTTTCGAGAGCATAGTCTTGCTTTTACTTAGACAATCGAAGTACATATAGGGTCAACCATAATCGCTCACAAAATCCTTATCTTTCATGCTACAAAATCATGTCGTCATCCGGAAACAATCAGCCGAGCAACGAAACCTCCGCCTTTCCTATGGACGCTGCTACTTTCCAAACCATAATTACAACTGCTGTGATGGCTTCCATGACAGTTGTCCTTACACACCATAGCGCTATCATCACAATCAATGCTTATGATGGGATTGAAGTTTCCAATCGTGGTATCCATCCAGGAAATCGCCAAACAGTAACAGTCATAGGCTCGCAAAGCCGAAAGACAGAGAACAAGAAACGCAGGCCTCAACCCCAGAAAGAACACAAGAAGTCCCAAAAACTTGCCATGCAACCACAGCAGGTGGAAACCCTTGCTATCCCCGTACCGAGCAGACCATATAAAGGGACACTCCCGAAGTGCAACAGGTTCAACTACCACCACGAGGGAATTCGTCGAGCCTTGCAATGCGTTAATTGCAACAAGATGGGGCACATTGCTCATTTCTGTAGAACTACCTCCATCACTGGAGCAAGCCTAGTTTGTTTTAATTGTGGTGAGTTTGGGCAAATAAGAGAGATTTCCCGAAAAAGGAAATCAAGGAAAGAACCCGCGTCCCCATAACCCCTACTCAGCACCTCACTCTCATCACTAATGCGCGTACTACCCAGTCATGCCACCAATGCAGTGAGATAGGTCACTTTAAGAAGGATTGCCATATATCAAAGAACTCTGGTGCAGATGGGAAGATTCTCAGGATCACAGCTGCGGGAGAACCTGCTCCGGAACCCACGTTAATGTAATTAATGCGTTTCGTTGTAACAGACTTATAAACTATCCAGAACTAGTGCAACTAGAATCTTACCTTTTGTGAGATTCTATCAGTATAAGGATGCTCGTGCTGCGTATACTTCCCTTTTATAGTATACCTAATTCACAGCAATGGTCTTGTTGTAAGTCTAAAGTATTGTAACTTTGTTGATGGTTGCACGGTTGTGTTTTGTCTGTAAAACGTTTTATGTTCAAATCTAATGTCTTTAAGTTTCAATATGATTCCGACACCATCATACGACTCAATTCAATTTGATCTTCACGAAAACAGCTCCATATGTACATCTCTTTCTTCGAAATCGCCCTTCCAGCAAAGCCGTCAAATCAGAACACCAAAGTACTCAGGCATGGAGTACCTTATATTTCTTTCCTTTCTGAAGGAATCCCCGAAGTATCACTCGTGCAATACGTCAAGTTCAACCCAAAGATTAATACGGTGGATCTATCGTTGAGGAAGGTATACGTAAGGGTAATGTGTAATCAAGGTTCAACAGGTTTAGAATTAATGATTCCACTTTAACTTCTTTTTCCCTACTGGGATATGAGCTTAAAGAAGAATCAGTTATTCAACTACCTTTTCAGTTTTAATTATACACGACTCGTATACACGAGATTGTGATTGTGAAAACATGTATGAATTCTAATATGAACTTCAGGACGGAGAACTGTCTAAGTCTACGAGTAATCGCATCGTTATGTGAACAAACATAGAACCCAGTATGACTCCCGTAAACAGATCGCCCTACAGTCTAAACATCTACGGAGATACAAGAACAATACCGACGACTTAACGAACTACGGAGAAATAGAATTAGAAGATTAGGCTTTTCACCCTGGAGAACCCCGGTCTTATTCTTCCAGAGGTCGGCGGATTGCATCGTATGTACCTCAGATATCGAGAACTCCGTCAAGAATTTTCATTAGAAATAGTTATCTCTACCTCGCATAGATGAAATGGTTGAGCAAACGCAAGGAAAGAATTACTTTCAAAATTGAGTCTGAGATCCGAATATCACCAGTTCAAGTGTTAAGGAAGGATGTCCGGAAGACTATCTTCCGAACTCGATGCGGACACTTCGAATTTGTAGTGATACCCATCGGATAGGATCAATACGCCCATAGTATTCATGAGTTTAATGAATAGAGTTCGTCTTTCTTACTTAGATCAGTTCGTCATTCTCCATGTAACGAATTACTTATCTATCCTCGTAGTAAGAAGGAACCCATGGAAACATTACCGTCGGAGGAACTTACACAAGGTTCTCTAAACACGAGTTTTGAAAATTAAGGGTTAGATTTCCTATGACACACTATTAGTGATGTGGAAAATTTTAAGTACTCTTTCAATTTGTCAAAACCGTTGAGAATTTGTCGACACCAGAGACGCTGACAGAAATTCGCCAAATTCTAAGTGTTACAGACCTACTGTCGCAGTTCATCCAGAACTCCTCGCAAATTACAGGAACCCTTTCGACTATGACCCAGGAAGGAGTAGCCTTTGACTGGGAAGTTTAGCAAGAGAAAGAACCCTTGGAAGCTCCAAGTGACAGACCAAGTTCTTTAGGAAAAACTCACTCTATGAATGGCTTAATACGCTTCGTATTGCGTGGAAAGCAAAATCCAAGATAGATAGGACCTCTGGGATTCTTACCAGAATCGGTCCTGTACCTCGCACAAACTAGACCTACTCCGCGAACTCAGCAACGTACATTTTACTCTTCGCGTCTCGATCGTGAAACCATACCTTTCCATTAGGACTTTTGTAAGTCCACTCGTAGAGATCCTTGCCTTCGTATTTGAAACGTAGTGACCCTCAACCGAGATGTCAAGCGGACAAAGCAACGCAGTCTCCCGTTAGTGAAGGTTCGTTGGGATGCCAACCGAGGACCCGATTTCACTTAGGAGCGCTAGAACCAATCGATTAGGATGTTCCTTCATCTCGACTCGATCATTCATACCTACTTCCTTATCTAAATTCTAATTTCGGGACGAAATTCCCTTTAACAGGGGGATGATGTGACAACCCGAAATGTCCATTCGGTCAAACCCTAAAAGTGAACCCCTTCGTATCATAAGTCAATTTCATTATTTCTTATTTTTAAGAAATATAAAGTTCGTTTGATTATTTTAATATTATTTTTAAACGAACGGGTGAAAGAAATTGTCGTCTCGGGTTTTGATTTTTGAAAACCGCAAACACTTCGCGTATTAGAAACACCCGACCAAACTTTTATGTTTTGGGTTTAGAAATCACCAAAACCGTAAACTCATGCCTATGTATGAGTTTACTCCCTAAAAAGTTAGTCATTTGTGTTTACTCCCCAAAAGTCAAAAGAGTAAACTCCAAAATATCCTCTCAAGTATCATCCAATATTTAATTCCAAATCTTCAAAGTTGTAAGTGTTTTAACCATTTCAAATTAGTAAAACACTTAATCTAGTGTTTGTGCATCTATTCATCCATTCATTTATGTGTTTTGTTTAGATTTTCCAAAACACCAAGAACACACACTAAGTGTTCTTGGCCTTTTAGCACAAATCAAGCTTTCCAATAGTAAGTGCTTCTATCCTTGAGTGATTTTAAGCTAGTACTACATTTAAACATCAATAAAATATGTCAAGAACACAAGATTGAAGGTGTCCACAGTCCCAGAATGTTCTTGGGCCGTAAACACCATAAAGGGCACCAAAGTGTGCCTAAGTCCTTATCTACGCCCTAGTTTGATGTTTAAACCTTCCTTGACATGTTTAAACCCTTCCTCATTGAGTTTAAACCAAGAAAAACATAAAAGACCATCAAATATAGGGGGTTACAGTTTGGGGATCTCCCAAAACCGTAAACACCCTAAAGTGAGTTTAAGTTGGTCATTTTCCTTCCTTAGGCTTATAAACTAGCTCATACACTTCCCTAATAGTGTTAAGGACTTGAAAACATGGATTTACACTCTTCCATATGGGTTTATGGTTTATGAACCCAAGGTAAAATGCCATGAGGCCATAAACTCCTCAAAAGAGGTGTTTTGATGCCCTAGTCCATTCCAAAGGCCAAACCACTTAGTAGAATTGCTCCAAGAGGCTTGTTAAACCACCAAACAACACCTAGTCATTCGGACTAGAGTTTACGACCGTAAACTCTAGAGTTTACTATAAAATCTTGGTGTCATGACCATCAAAACCGTAAACTCCAAGGGAGTTTACCCTTGAACCCCAAACACACTAGCCTTTCCCTACAACACTTAGATGCAACCGTTGAGACGTATAACACTTGTATAAAGTGTTTAGCATGTCCTAGAGTGTCTTAACTTTGTTTATTAGTTGTTTAAAGACTAATTGTGTATATACATCTATCCTTATATGTTATTAGGATCTTTGCGCGTGTCTAAGTCTTCACTTGACACCAAGCACTTATCCGACACCTCCTTCCGATCTACTTACCACAGGTGAGTTCATACCTCTTAAATAATGTTTTAAACTACTTTTAAATGTTTTATGGGAGGGGGGGTTACAAGTAGAATCATACTAGTGATTATATCAATCACATGTGATTAATAGGTAGAATTACGCTAGTTATTATATCAATCACATGTGATTAATATGTAACATTCAAATGATTTACTACACATTAGCCGTTTTACCAAACAATTTTCTTTAAATGATTTTTATAAACATTTTATATGTTTTAGACTCTTTATTACACTATACATTTTACTATGTATATTACATTTCAAACTTATTTACAATTGTGTTTCAAACAAATATTTCTTTATACTAAACTGTTTTATCAAACCCATGCCTTCAAAATGTTTTAATGATTAACATCAAGTCGATCTTTTCTTAAGATAGTAATTATGTTCAAAGGTTTTACAAAACTTACTTTATTCTTTTATACTATATATTGCATGCCTATATATGTATATTTATATAAAAGACTTTGGAAGGCTATCCACCATATTTCCTTTTCGCGCTTGAGATGTGGTCTGGTGGGATACCGGATACCCGTCCGAAGGTCGTTTAAATATTATTTATATATCGTGTGTACATATGTAGTCATAAAGGTTCTCCTAGTTCAATCAATACCCTTGGGTAGCAAGGGTATACATCCATGTCCATACATACCAGTTAGATTACTAGTAAACTACCATAGGGGTAGTTTAGGAAGATACTAGAACTATTACTAGAACACAATATCATACTATGAGTCAGTTCATTCATGAGTCAATACTTACTACTATGAGAACATATACAACAACACTAGGGAGGAACATATACGACTATACTAGAGAAGAACATATACAACTATACTAGAGAAGAATGTATACAACGATACTACAACGAGTACATTACTATACATGCTAGATAGAGAGAGATCACGCTTTACAGCTAGCACACGTGGAACATTACAGTACATTACTATACTATTACATAGATATGTTTACATGATCACATGTACATGAGTACACTTACATGAATTACTAGTACATTTTATATGTAAAGATTCTGTTATATAATCCTCATTCTTATCTTTACCTTGTGATTCAATCACACAATCGACGAGATAGATTGGGATTAATATCCTAGTACCCAAGGATACATTGCGGGACTGGCCATTCCTAGAATCTCTGTTAGTTACAGAGGTAAAAGCACATCCACGGATGTCAACGCTTGATACCATTGCATGTATACTTTTGGGGACTGACTATTCATATACCCAGCTGTTAGCAACAGAGGTAAATGTACATTTACGGATGTCTTCATTTAACATTGTTATTTGCCCGAGTACCAAAGGGTGATACTATTACAGTTAAGTCTTGGTAGAAGACTACATTCAGAACAGTTAGGTCTTGGTAGAAGACTACATTCATAACAGTTAGGTCTTGGTAGAAGACTCCATGAGAACATTTAAGTCTTGGTAGAAGACTCCTTTTGTTACTATAGGAATCATAGGGATTTCTAGGGTTTTTCAAATGTTTACAGTTGTTTTACAAACATGTTCATACTTACAATTCATATACCTTTTCATACTTACAGTTCATTTACATTTTCAATACTTACAATTCGTATACATACAAATACTTACATTTCAAATACATACAAGTATTTACATACAAATTAAGACACTAAAATACTTATGATCTCACTAGCTTTAAAGCTGATACTCGCTTTCAAAATTACTTGTATTTTCAGGTCATCATAGATAGGTACTGATGCAAGGACTAGGGAAGATGCAGCTCGTTGAAGATTCATCTTTAATTTTGATTTATGATTTAGTGTTTATCAAAATTTGATAGACACACTTGTATAATAATTCTATTATTAATGCAATGGATAATGTTGTTGCTTGTTTACTACTTTTCATTGTTGTGATACTGTACATGACGTCCTCCGCCCCAGAACGTTTCCGTCGTTCTCGGTTTTGGGGTGTGACAAATATAGACATCTATAATGGGAGAAATTCAAGTCAGTTGATTTAAAGTCCTTAATATAACACCCAATATGAAATATTAAGGCTAGGACCCAATAACCTTATTATAACTGGAAGAGGGATGCCGTAATCCAAATTATAAAATAGTTAAAGGTAGGTAAATGATTATTTACCGATTTCCACCATGAAAAACAAAATATAATTAAGTTTTAATTGGATTTGAAACTCCTAGATCTGTTGAGATACATTGAACTTTCAATCGCATGTTTGAATCTCGATTGTGCCCTCTCAAGTTTGTGACTGGGATGCTGAGGATCACAAACAAGGTGTGAATAACCATACAAATTGACTTGGTACCATCAACAATATTACCTAATCGATGTGCCGGTTAACCACACATGCTCTACCGATCTATAATAAAGTCTAGTTACCCTTTTCCACTCTTACTAGTCCATGTTAGTGTGCCGGTTAAGCACACACGCTCCACTAACGAGTTGGTAAGGTACAAAGTGTAATTTTATGGTCTAGCACCAATTTCACATTTTCCTAAAGTAACTAAGACTGGGAATTTATAATGTATAGTTACTTTATAATTCATTATACTTTGAATGAGTATTAAAAGTCGTATCCTACCCGTTCGGCTAACGACCCTCTACCGATCAAGGAAGCGGTGGGTGAGAGTGGACACCCATTAAGTAACCATTTTATAGGCAACAACCTTATACCCCCCTTATAGACCGACTTCGTGAATGAGTCCTACTAACGGTAAGATTGACATATTCTTATACATATCTATATAATTAAAATTATAATAATAGTATAAGGGTGTACTTTAAACATTTAAAATACTTGGTGGTTTAATCTATTAATTAAATTATACTCTTAATTTAATTAAACTTAAACCATGTCTTTATGGAATTATTAACTCTTTTAATTAAACACTTAAGTTAATTTAATGAAGTCCATAAAGTTTGAATTTTTTTAACTTTTAAAAAAAGTAATTTGGAATTAAAGTGTAAGACTTTACAAATTCCAAAACTTGAGGGCAAGTATTGAAACTATTTCAAGACTCTTCAAATTTGTAACTTATGAGTTTTAATGGTTCATAATGTTGAAGACTCTTCATTTTATGAAACCTACTATTCTTTAATGACAACTTTTAAATAAGTGACTTTTGGTTATCCATAACTTGAGGACAAGTTATGGACACCATTATTGTCATTAAGATCATGAATTATACACACATGGAGGTTACACATAATTCCTATGATCTTCTAAAAACTCATAAGAACACAAATTCATGTCAAGCAATTTCAAGAAATCATAAAAACATATACAATACTTGAAAATTGATAAAAAAAAAATAAGGTAAAATGGGTTAACATAATCATTATCATTTTGAAAAACTGATTTTACAAGTCCAAAATAGATTGGGATAATGATTTTAATCCATTTTTAGCAACAAAACACGAAAAACTGCCCAACACGCTCGTACTCGTTGAGTGCATGATCCTACTCGACGAGTAGGATGAATTTGTTCATGGACTCGGCGAGTCCTCCCCATGAACTCGGCGAGTCCAATCGTCAGAGTGCAGAATTTTGAATTTTTTAAGAAGTTTTGCATCAAGTATACAGAAAACAATCCTAGGCTCTGATACCACTGTTGGGTTTTAAGCATTCTAACACTTTCTAAGTGTACATGCAACCCTAATAACCTTGAATCTATCTTTTCTCTATATACATGGAAATTTCTTTTTCAAGGTTATTTCCTAACTAGCATGGCATGGGGAATAAATAAAATATAAAACTAGTAGAAATACATACCTTGTTGTTGCTTGGATTCCTTCAAGACTCTGTGAGCCTAGCACCCCAAATGTTGTGCCTCAAATGCTTCACACAACACTACAACCTTGGAATAACTATAGAGAATGTCACTTATCCTCAAAAATCGGTTATGCCCTCTTATGAATACGCTAGTCCGATTTTGCATGCTACAGGGTTTCTTTTATAGTGTGTCATAATTAGGAGTTACAAATGTAAACCCTAATTGTCATGACTCTTCATTTCTCATGACCTATGGGTTTGTAACTCCCATGGACTATCCATGGAGCTCCATATGGTTATAACCAAACCCATAAACCATGGATCATTAATCCACCATATAAGAATTGATGATTGTCATAATCAACCCTATATATTTAATTAGTCTCACTTTGATCACCAAATTAATACTAGATTAATACTTGATCAAATACTAATTAAATAATACCATTATCAATATATTAGAACATATAATATATTAATAATCACAAGTGTACTTTCTCTCATTTTGTCTATCCAAGTATTGCAATGCCATGCAACCCAAATGGACCATGCCAGGTCGGGTCAAGTACATACCAAATAAAGTTATGGACTTAGACACTATATCCAACATGCCTTCATGGCATTCGAGTCAGCATTGTCTGAACCTGACCTTGAGGGGTTTCTTTTAAAGTATCTCCCTCTTGGTGCGTTCTGCCAGCCTTGTGCATAGTAGGGAACATATGCACAATTAGGACAATTTCTGACAATGTGTCCAGGTGTTCTACAGTGAAAACAAGTCTTTTTCTTCACTGTGAAGTTATCTCTTCCTGCCCCTGGTGGCGTATCCCTGCCTTGTCTCTTGTTGTTCCCATATACACAGTTGCAACAGGCACTCTGTTTAGCTTGAAATGGTGTCCTGTATTTACCAACGTCAGGTTGATTAGAAGCAATAGATTCAGAGTTCAACAGGTCGTTTGTTTGTTCAGAAGAACTCTCCTTGTTCTCATCCTCTGTTACTTTGCATGCGCAAGAAGTAGCAACATTAGTATCTTCAATATTAATAACTCCTCCTGACACAAATCCAGCTTGTTTGCTATATTGAAGATGTGGCTCCCTGTCAGTTTCATCCTGTGTCATAGGGATGGATGTGTAGTTATGATTATAAGGAGGAGGTACATTATCATACCTTAGACCCTTGTTTTGATTTTCTTTGAATTTTAATTGGGTGTCATATAAGGACTCAACTGTCTGACTTGACGCAGTATAATTTTTGAAACTGACATCTGTTTTTCCACACTTAATTTTTAAAGCGTCAAATTCTTTAGTTACAGCAACAAGTTGTCTCTTAATATAATCATAATTTTTACACTTGTTGTTATACTTTTCCTGAAGCTTTCTAAAGTCCTTGGTTTTTGCTTCTAATTCAGCCTTCAGGGGTTTCTGTCCTTTCCTGAGTTGATATCCTTCATATCTCAGGTCC
The DNA here is from genome assembly GCF_052625555.1 of Lactuca saligna. NCBI lineage: Eukaryota > Viridiplantae > Streptophyta > Magnoliopsida > Asterales > Asteraceae > Lactuca > Lactuca saligna. The sequence continues at coordinate 168,014,862 of NC_136417.1, forward strand.
TCAACTTCTCTTTTAAATAAATCAATTTGTTCCTAAAGAAACTTAATCGTGGCTTCACAAGCTGGAGTACATGTAACTTTAGTGGCCGGAATGTTTTCAGAACTTATTGTTTCTCTACACTTCAAAGTATCAAGTTCTTAAATTACATCAGCAAGACTAAGATGATTGAGATCTTTTGTCTTCTTGATGATAGCCACGTTCATATCCCACGATTTCGGAAGTGAATTCAATATCTTTTTGTTTATCTCAGATTTTGTCAAAAATATCCCAACAATATTCATCTCAGTAGTGAGTGTGGTAAATCGCTGCAACTGAGCTTCCAAGGTTTCTCCAGCGATATAATCGAACATGTTGAAATTTTCTCTTATGATATCTTGACGACTCTCTTTCATGTTTTCAACTCCCTCGTAGACCTTAAAATCAATTAAAAAAACACAACTAGAAGCTAAGATAAAAATTAAACGTCAAATTTAAAATGCCCTTTAAAACAAAAGTCAACCTTAAAAGTCAAATTTAAAAAATTAAATTCAAAAGTCAAACTTAAAAGTCAAACCGAAAAGTTAAATTTGAAATTTTAAAAGTTAAACGAAAAAGTCAAAGTTTAAAGTCAAAGGTCAAACTTGGAAGTCAAAGTCAAAATTTAAGGTTAAAAGTTAAAAAAAATAAATGTTAAAATTAAAAAATAACTTTATTTATTAATTTTAATTAATTAATTAATTATTATTATTTTTAATTTTATTTTGGATGAAAAAGAAATTTAAAATTAACAGGAATTGAGTTTTGGGGTTAAAAGTGTCAAAATTGCGAAACTTGAAGCGAAAAAGACGGGTTATCTTTTAAATTTCGAAGGAATAAAACAAGAAGCTTGCTAGTTGAGATGGTAAGGTGCTGTCTTTTGGGAGTTGGAGGTTGCGGGTTCAATCGCCAGCGCCTCCAAAGTGGCGTCCTCTTTTTTATTGAACCACTGATGCGAGCTGCTGCTTAGCCGACCATTGAGCCGAGCCGCAAATTCCGAGCTGTGATGCGAACCGATCCGAGGCCGCAAACCTTCGGCGACCGTTAACAGTTTCTGGCTGTAAACTCCGGCCGTGAACTGTTTCCGGCCGTAAACTCCGACCGTGAACACCGAAACCCTAGCCACCGGCCGAAAACTCCGATCAAAAACACCGATTTTTCGACTTTAAAGCTCCAAAACTCGATCAAAACCCCTTTTTTATGAAAAACACGAAGAACAAACCCCCCTTATTTTTGCGAGATCTATCCAAAAACACAAAATATTTCGAAAATAAGAATAAATAATGCCCCAAATCTAACAAAATTTACTGATACAACTCGGCTCTGATACCAATTGTAAGTCCCTAATTTGCCCGTGTATCAGTCAGATCCGTTTGATGGTGCGGAATCCCAATCAAATGGATGATGTTAGATCAAATAGAAGAGAAGGAGAAGAAGAATAATATGGATCTTGAATGTATTGATAATATGAATTAAGTTCTTTACACAAAAGATTCACCCACACACGATGCTCTCTGGCCGTAAACTCCTTAGGGTTCATCAATCTGTTCCTCACACTCTAATACCTATATTTATACTAGGGGAACATGAGCCGGAAACAAATGGGCCGGAAATGATTTTATGGCCATAAGGTGTTTACGGCCGTAAACTCAGCCGTAAACATGACCACAAAGTCATAATTATTACAGAAAAATACAATTGTCCAGAAAAGTAAGTATAAACCATATTTTGGCCCAACAACCATGCATAGACATATGTTTTTCATAGTGATGCTTTTAAAGGAAATACTTGAATGCATAAGGTGTATGAACCTTTAAACCATGTAAAAATTCGAACTTTAGTGTTTGACATAGGTTTTGGTCCTTCGATTTCACCATTAAACAACATGCATGTTGTTCTTGGTTGAAACCCTACCACCATCATCATCAAACTCGACATTCATGAACATGTTCATGAATGTGTTGGATTAATGTCTAAGTCCATAACTATAATTGGTAAGACTTGACCCGACCCGGCATGGTCCATTTGGGTTACATGGCATCATGCACTTGGATAGACTATAATGAGAGAAATAAGACACTTATGGTTATTAATATATTATAAGTTCTAGTATATTAATAATAAGAATAATAAGATTATTTAATTAGTATTGATCAAGAATTCATCTAGGATTAATTAAGTGATCAAAAGAAGACTAATTAAATATATGGGTTGATTGTGTAAATCATCCATACTTGTATAGTGGGCTAATGCTCCATGGATTATCTAGTTGGGCCAAAACCCATATGATGCTCCATGGATACTCCATGGTATATTTGAACCCATGGATCCAAGGAAATGGAAACATGACAATTAGAGTTTACCCTAATTGTAACACTATATAAACATCTTATTCTTGATCAAAATTGGTGACTAGAAAGAGTAAGAAAGGGCTAGCCGTTTTTCATGAAGTGTAGAATTCTCTCAAGTTATTCCAAGTGTATTTGGTGTTGTGTGAACCATTTGAGGTGTCACACTTGGGGCACTAGGCACTCAAGCTTCATGAAGACATTCTACATCAAAGAGGTATGTATTTTATCTTGTTATATTGATAGTTTTGTATGCTAGATTAGGATAATACCTTGGATGTTCATATTTGCATGTATAATAGAGAAAACATAGATCCAAGGTATTTAGGGTTGCATGTACACTTAGGAGTGTTAGAATGCTCAAAACCCAACAGTGGTATCAGAGCCTAGGCTTGTTTTCTTGTTATACCTGCAATATAAGCTGAAAAATCGAAATTGGTGCTGTCAGCCCAGCAGACTCCCCGAGTCCATGAAGGGACTCGACGAGTCCAAGGCAAAATGCATCCAACTCGCCAAGTTATGTTCATGCACTCGACGAGTTGGACCCCAGACAGCGTATTTTCGAGGTTTTTGGCTAGAAATGGACTAGGAACATTACCCTAAGTTGTTTTTCAACTTATAAACTTGTTTTTTAATGTGGTAATGTTCATGCTAATCCATTTTCAAAGATAATTGTCAATAGATTCATGTTTTGTATTAGTTTAAAGGTTAGACTAATTACATGAAAAGGTTTGATTTGAATTATCTTGTTCTTATGAGTTGCTTAGATTAATTGAAATAGTTGTTTTCAATCCATTTTAATCTAAGAGTTGAGTATAAAATGTGTTTGTGTAACTTGTCCTCAAGTTACATGAAGAGTCACATTAAAGACTCATAAAACTCATAAAATTGGCAAAGGTTACAAAAATGAAGAGTCTAGTTCTAATTAATTGAAGTTATGACTCCATAATTTGTCCTCAAGTTATGGAGGACCAAGAGTCTCTTCATTAAATAAAATAAATAAATAATAATAATAAAAAATGTAACCTTAATTAATTCCATAAGTTATAAAAATAAAGAAAAGTTAATTTTTTTATTAGTTTAAAGTCTTCCATAAGTTATGGAACTTGAAGAGTTTTTGGATTAAAACTACTTTAAATACATAAGTTATGGAATTAATTAGTTTTGAAGAGTTTCAAAACTTGCCCTCAAGTTTTGGAATTTGTAAAGTTTTCACTTATGAATACTTTAATTCCAAGTTAGCCCTTAGAATTTTAAAAAGTTAAAATTCAACCCTTATACTTTATAATATTATAAGTTAATAATATATATATATATATATATATATATATATATATATATATATATATATATCTGTGTGTGTATATGTATAAGAGTAAAGTCAGTCTTACCGCTAGTACGCCTCATTCACGAAGCCGGTCTATAAGGTGGGTATAAGGTTCTTGCCTATAAAATGGCAACTTAATGGGTGTCTACTCTCACCCACTGCTTGCTTGACTGGTGGAGGGTCGTTAGCCGAACGGGTTTGACAGGACTATAATTCTCCCTTCATTAAAAGTATTAATGATAAATACTAAGTAACTAAACTCTTAATAATTCCCAATCTTAGTTACTTAGGAAAATGTGAATAAAGTGCTAATCCATGAAATTACACTTTACACTTTGTCAAAGTCGTTAGTGGAGCGTGTGTGGTTAACCGGCACACTAACTTGGACTTAACAAGGTAGGCAAAGGGTAACTTAATGTTTATCATAGTATCGATGGAGCGTGTGTGGTTAACCGGCACATCGATTGAGGGATAAACACATAAGGGTACCAAGTAATTTGCATGGTTACTTCACACCTTGTTTTGTGATCCTCGGCATCCCAGTCACAAAACCTGAAGGGCACACTCGAGATTGAAACATGCCATTGAACAGTTCAATGAATCTCAAAAGATCTAGGAGTTTCAAAACCAATTAAAACCTAATAATACATTTCGTTTATCTTGGTGGAAATTGGTGAATCGTCATTCACCTACCTTCAAATTGTTTTATAGCTTGGATTACGGCATACCTCTTCTAAGTTATTAAATAGTTTGATGGGTCCTAGCCTTAATATTTCATATTGGGTGTTATATTAAGGACTTTAAGATCAACTATCTTGAATATCTCCCAAAACATGTCTGGTTTAGACATTTATGATCTTCCCAAATCTCTTGAAACAAGCCTTCCTAAATGAAGATGATGTTCCAATGGAAATCATACTTCTTTCACCTCCTCCAATTATTCTCCCTACCCCACAAGTTCTTGAAAAGTTTAAGGTCACTCAAGCCCTATTGGCAAGGAAAGGTCTAGGTGTGATCACATCTTGGAGATGTAGTCACATATTGACAAGCCGGGAGAGTTGGGTGTCAAAGTCTTGAGAAAGTTGGTGGTTCAATCACTTTCTAAGTCACATAGTGAGTTCTTTTGGAACACCTATGAAACAGACTATGACAAGACCCTTAATGATCTTATTTATTTGTTAAGATCAACTTCGTCAAAAACTTGATGGTCATTTACAATAGTGACACAGGAAATCACGAAAAGCATTCTCTACCCAATGGAAAGGGATCGGCCATAGTCAACTCGGTTGAACAAATGGTAAAGAGAAAAGCTAAGTCTGTGATAGTCCCGTGTACCATTATCAAAGGGTCCATATGTTTATATTGCCAAAGAAAGGGTCATTAGTTGCGAAGCTGCCAAATTTACCTAAGGATGTTAAAGTCAATAAGTTTGACTCTACTTCAGGTAAAGTCCACTATCTAACTCTGCTAAGTTTCTATTATGAGATTTTTGATACATGATATGACTGGGTCACATGGTGATGTTTTAAGAATCAAAGAAAAGTGAAGGAACTTAAAGAAAGAATATGCTGAATCTGATCGCATAGATGGATTTCTATCGCATAGTTTGAAGATTTGATTCTTGAGCTACTTCTTAGGAGTTATGAGATCTTGCTTAGGAATAGATAACAACAAGTTTTCATATGGATTGTAAGGATAAGTTTTTCCACATAATTTTAAAATAAAAGATTTTTTTTTTTTTTTTGATTTTAGTTATTTTAAAATATCCTTACAATGGCATTTGAGGAAAAATTGGTTCTTATATGATTCCATTAATAGCAAGAGTGGAAATATGAAATTGATTCCTTCATTTGTGGTAATGTCTAAATTTACCAAATAAGGAAAGATTCTCATCATCCAAAGTCTCAATTGGATCGGGACTTGGAATCATGTAAGTTGTATAGCATGATGAATGAGAACTTTCAAGTATTGGAAAAATTAAGACTAATTACTTGTTCACATGCATGTGTGAGTCAAGTAATGGACTAAGGGATCGAGTACATAGTCATGTGCACTGATTAAGTCCACCACAAAAGATATAAGGCTATTCGTCATAGTTTACTAAAGCTCAGTAAATATGATTATACTTACAAGCTTAAGTGTAACTCTGAGACATTGGAAAAGGTTCCAATGCATCGCAGAGCGAATAAGAAGAATCAAATTAGGTAGAAGGATAGAAGTTCCTCAAATCTGAAAAGATGGGAGAGTACTTTAGTATCAGTTTTGTGATCATCTTAATGATTAAGAAACCATATCAAAATTAGTTCTCTAAGGAAGTCTTAGTGCATTCTTATGACTAAGAAGAAGGGATCTTGAATTGTTGAAATGGTTAAATCAAGAAGATGAGTCATACTTCGTTCCAATACAAGTCTTAGAGTCATACTCAAAGATTGTAATTTGAGTGACATGTCTTTAAGAAGGTTTAAAACTCGTGTCAAATGTAAGAGTAAAAGTGTCCTACTCTTGTTCATTTGAAGTTGGTAAGTTGTGATGTTTTGGATAAAACAAAGACCAACTTAGGCCAACTATGTGAAGTGTTTGTCTTGATTAGAATCCGCACTATCTCTTGGATGTTTGACAAGGAAGTCTTATAGGTTAAGAGGATAGTGGGAGTCTTAAAGGTCTTGAAAGTCTCAAGAACTAATCAAGAATAAAACCTAAAGTCCTTCACTAGCACACGACTTGAATTTTATAACCTATCGTGTTGACATATCTGTGCCCATTCCAGTTAAAGTTGGCTTTGCATATGAGTTCTTAGAGTTCTCAATTGGCTGCACAACAACTTGGAAGCAATGGTAGGCCCTTGAGCTGCCAGGTGGCAAGAAGTTAAGATTGAGTTCAGTCCATATGAGTTTGGATTTATCATTATCCTTGTCTTGTGACTATGGTTTTGACAATTCACATGTATAAGAACACATACACCATTAAATCTAAGTGTCATAAGGTTTCTCTCCGATTCATGAAAATGATGGTGAGGAAACGCTTTCACTAAGTAGTTTTTAGTTAGATAGCAATTGTGATATTTACATTCTCAAAGTCGTTAGTGGAGCGTGTGTGGTTTACCGGCACACTAACCTGGACTTGTGGGAAGTGGCAAAAAGGTCTAACCATTATGATTACGGCATCCCTCTTCATAATTGTTTAAACACACAAGTGTGCTATCTAAGGGAAGGTGTATGATTTTGATAAAGTTCTATCAAAACAATCCAGTATCAGAAATCTGAACTTTGGTAAGAAAGTCAATCAAGTATTGATTTCTAGAAGTCCAGCTGATTTCTGAGTACATGTCAAAGCTAGTGGGAGCATAAGTGTTTTGCTAATAATCATAATGTTAGTGGGAGCATGATAATTATGATAAGTATTGCAGGTTAGCAATGTTAATTATAGAAAACAAAAGGTTTCAATTGGGAAAAAGTTGTTTTGCTATAATTAAGGAGAGGAAATTATACTTCATCTCAAATCTATAAGCTTAGATCGTGAGGTTTTAATCATTTAGTCAAGGAAATATATATGAATTTCATGTTGGAATGGCTCAACATAAGGAAATTATGTATATGGATCCATTATTTGCGTTCTAAAATTCGATTATGATTACGGCATCCCTTTTCATAATCTAAATTATGAGAACTTGGCAAATAGAAATGGAAATGTTATAGCAAAAGACTGGTTTAGTCTTTATGTGAGCCATCATGAATCGTGTCCCATATGCTTCGGATATAGGATCGATTACATGTATCCTCTCTAAAAGTTTCCAAATGCCTGGGGCATTAAGAAGGGAAAAGGTTTAGAACTGGATATGACTAAAAAGATTAAACAGTTGTCGAGGACAATCTAAGGTTTACCAAAGATTGGTTGCTCAAGGACAATTAGAAGTATAGTGATAATTCTGGAAGGACCATATTGACATAATCTGTAAGGAGGCAACTCTTGTTCAGAAGTGATAGTCGAAATGGAATCTGGAAATGTTTCAAAGTTAGAATTTTCAATCTGTGTAAGATTAAGGAAACTTAATGCAAGAAGGATGGTTCCAAGGAGTTGATCTCCTTTGGAATACTCTGTAATGGTTGTTGCCAAGTCTTTCTGACTTTGTGCATAATCATTACAAGAGGATCAATGCATATAAGTTTAGAATCTAACAGATTTCAGTAAATGACATGAATTTGGAATTCTTGTATTTACAGTAAGGATTTGGGATTGTGAAAAGTGAATCATTGAAGTTATGTTCAATTGATCTAGTTCACAAATTAAAGATCATAGAAAAACATAGTATGCATACTTGGTGTTTGGCATGACTAGTGTTTAGAAAAACATAGTGTACGTGCTTGGAGCATTGGACAACTATTGTTTTAAATTCAAGAATAAAGTTGATAGCTGAAACAGTATACAATGAATAATGTGTAATCATATGGTGATAAATAAAAGATGTTTTATTTATGTCCATAGGTTTTGATACCATATTGGATTCAACTATTATTGTGTTTCACTTTGCATGTTTTGACTTCCCGAATAAACTAGGTTATTTTTCCGGAATGACTAAGTTATTCAAACCATCCACAGTCGGTCACATGTTGGAAGTAGATATGAATTAAGACTGTCATGGGTTGGCTTGTAGAGGTCTAAGATGTTGTACAAAGGGCTACAACACTCATGAGTGCTCATAAGTTCTGAGTATTGGATTCAACCCGGGCTCATTGGAATCACTTCATGGATTTTATCACGAGTGATCATGAGACGATAATATCTTATATTCTTCAAACCTAGAGATATGAGTTGTTACTATGAGTTGATAGTACATTGATTACACGAAACCGCATTTGGTAACTCAGTGCTATAAAACGTGTCTTTGTGTATGATTCAACAAGTAGTAGAACAAGCCATATGAGTCGAAGTTTATCCATTCCTTTTACCTTCGGGATAAAAGCGATATTTGTGGGCCCCTCGATGATTTGATGATGACAAATGGAAGTGCTCGGCCGGGCCAGGACTGATTTGATTTGTTCAATTAGTCAGTCGTCATAAATCAGAAATCGGGAAACAACAAATGGACAGAGAGAATGATTATGATCCATGTCTCAGTCCATATGATATCTAGAATGGAGGAATATATTATCCCTTATCTAATCGACAAGTCATTGACAAAGGTCAGCGTTTATCGACAAGGTCAGATTTCGACAGAAGCTTTTGAGAGCTACGATTGCCAGTTGGTTCCTGAAGTCATACGCAATAATAGTTTTAGACTTATCCAAGTGGGAGACTGTTGGATTAATATCTAAGTCCATAACTATAATTGGTAAGACTTGACCCGACCCGGCATGGTCCATTTGGGTTGCATGGCATCATGCACTTGGATAGACTATAATGAGAGAAATAAGACACTTATGGTTATTAATATATTATAAGCTCTAGTATATTAATAATAAGAATAATAAGATTATTTAATTAGTATTGATCAAGAATTAATCTATGATTAATTAAGTGATCAAAAGAAGACTAATTAAATATATGGGTTGATTGTGTAAATCATCCATACATGTATAGTGGGCTAATGCTCCATGGATTATCTAGTTGGGCCAAAACCCATATGATGCTCCATGGTTTATTTGAACCCATGGATCCAAGGAAATTGAAAGTCATGACAATTAGAGTTTACCCTAATTGTAACACTATATATACATCTTATTCTTGATCAAAATCGGTCACTAGAAAGAGTAAGAAAGGGCTAGCCGTTTTTCATGAAGTGTAGAATTCTCTCAATTTATTCCAAGTGTATTTGGTGTTGTGTGAACCATTTGAGGTGTCACACTTGGGGCACTAGGCACTCAAGCTTCATGAAGACATTCTACATCAAAGAGGTATGTATTCTATCTTGTTATATTGATAGTTTTGTATGCTAGATTAGGATAATACCTTGGATGTTCATATTTGCATGTATAATAGAGAAAACATAGATCCAAGAAAACCCTATAGAATGTTCATAAAGAATGGTGTAGAAGGAAGAGAAATACAAGAAAACCCTTTAAAAACAAGAAGGAAAAGTAAGGAAGGGTGAAAGATTTTCGTGTATACCTTGAAGATTAGCCTTGGAAGATGAAGATTTGAGTGTGGAGAGGTGTTCTTGACTAAAAAATTTCGTGAGTTTAGACAGAGAGAGAGGAAGAGAGTTTGAGAGTTGAAAGGGTGGAGTGTGAGAGAGAGTGAAGAAAGAAGTGGAAAAGTGGTGAATAAGTCTTAATGATTGAGTTTTGGGAAGACAGAGAGCATGGGGAGAGGGGATGGTCGGATTTTTTGAGCATTAAAGCCTCCTCTCTCCTATATTCAAACTTTATAAAACTCACTCCTTAATTTTTATAAAACCCTAATTCTTATAAAAGTATTTTTTTAAGGCAATTCTTGAATTATTTAAAAATCTTGTTTTAACTAATAAATTATGAATAATGTATGATAATTTAAATTTCTATTTCATTGATTATAATCCATAATTTGATTAACAAAAATTTGATATTAGGAAGTTTATAGCCAATTTTATAAAGTTTTTAAGCTTTAAGGTTTATAAATTTGGATTTTGGCTCTTTAGGGTTTGTGGAACATTGTTTGATATTCACTATTATATTGGAATGAAATTAGAATATTTTAATTTAATTTTAGGGTTTTATACCCTTTTTCAATTGTAAAGTTTGAAGTTTCATTCTAATTATGGTATTGGCATTTCCTATTGTAGTTAAGCAACTTACTAGAATCGTAAGAGTCAAGTATATTAGTCCTAGATCTTAGTTGGATCCTAGTTTATGCAAGATTTTGACCTAATTTATACTACTAGGCCATGGCATGTTGTGCATGATTGGTTTTTATAAAGATGCATGACTCCGAGAATGACCTGAATTGACAGTTGTCACAGTATCCCCCACTTAAAAAGAATTTCGTCCCGAAATTCATTCTATGTCATCGTTTGTCATCGCATGGGAAAAGTTGTGGATACTTTTCCTTCATGAAGTCCTCACACTCCCAGGTGTACTCTGGCCCACGTTTTGAGTACCATCGAACTTTCACAATCGGAATCTTACTCCGCTTGAGTTGTTTTACCTCCTTGTCAAGGATTTCTATCGGTTCCTCAACAATCTTTAGCTTATCATTGATCTTAATTTCCTCCAGGGGTACTATCAATGCTTCGTCGGCTAGACATTTCTTAAGATTGGAGACATGGAATGTGTTGTGAATGGCACTTAACTCTTGGGGAATTGGAGTTTATACGCCACCGGACGAATCCTTTCAACGATTTCAAAGGGTCCAACATATCTCGGGCTTAGTTTTCCTTTCTTACCAAAACGTACAAGCCCTTTCCCAGGCGACACTTTTAAAAGTACCTTGTCTCCAACTTGGAATTCTAATGGTTTTCGGAAATTATCCGCGTAACTCTTCTGACGATCTTTGGCGGCTTTAAGCCTATCTTTGATGATAGCAATCTTGTCAGATGTTTCCTGGATAATTTTGAGTCTATTCAATTGTCTGTCTCCGATTTCTATCTAGCATAAGGGCGAACGACACTTGCGTCCATACAATGCTTCATATGGAGCACATTGGATACTCGTGTGGTAACTGTTATTGTAGGAAAATTCAATTAGAGGCAAATGAGTATCCCAATTTCCTTTGAACTATATGACACACGCTCGTAGCATGTCTTCCAATGTTGGTATTGTTCTCTCTGTTTGCCCATCTGTCTGAGGGTGTTAAGCTGTGCTCAAATCTATCTTGGTTCCTAGTGCCTTCTGTAATATCCACAAAAATCGTGATGTAAAACAACTATCTCTATCAGAAATGATAGATAGGGGTAAACCATGCAAAGAAACAATATTGTCGATGTAGATTTGGGCCAATTTTTCCATCTTGAAATCTTCCCGAATGGGGAGAAAGTGAGCAGATTTCGTCAGTCAATCCACTATGACCCAAATTGAGTCGTGACCTTTAGTAGTTCTAGGAATTTTGGTAACGAAATCCATGGATATCTGCTCCTATTTCCGTTGGGGAATTTCGGGTTCTTGCAATAAGCCGGATGGTTTTTGATGTTCAGCTTTGACTATTGAGCAAGTTAAACACTTCCCAACATAATAGGCAATATCCCTTTTCATTCCAGACCACCAATAGTACTCTTTAAGATCCTTGTACATCTTATCCGCTCCAGGGTGGATTGAGTATTTAGATCGATGAGACTCCTCTTGTACCATGTCTCTCAGATTGTTAACCCTTGGAATCCAAACCCTGTCCTTGAAATAACGAACTCCATCAGGTTTGGTTTCAAATCTCACTTCCAAACCATGTAATGGTTCGCCTGGAAGATTTTCCTTGAATAACGCTTTCTCCTAGGAATCAATGATTTGAGATTTCAAGCTTGTCTGAAATACCATTCCCAAAGCTCTCACACGGGAAGGTTTCACTCTTTCTTTCCTACTAAGAGTGTCGACTACTACGTTAGCCTTTCCTGGGTGATATTGTATCTCACAGTCATAATCACTAAACAACTCTACCCATCTCCTCTGCCGCATGTTTAACATTTTCTGATCTAGGATATGCTGAAGGCTTTTTGTGATCGGTATAAATGGTGCACTTGGTTCCATACAAATAATGCCTCCATATCTTTAGAGCGAAAACTATTGCTCCTAGTTCTAGATCATGGGTGGTATAATTCTTCTCATGCAGTTTGAGTTGTCTGGAAGCATACGCAATGACCTTATCTTTTTGCATTAACACACATCCTAGTCCTTGATGAGACGCATCACAATACGCTACAAAGTTCTCTGATCCTTCTGGTAAAGCCATAATTGGTGCATTACACAACTTGTTTTTCAGGATTTGAAACGCCTCTTTGTGTTTCTCTTCCCAGAGAAATTTTATGTCCTTTTGGGTCAAAGATGTTAACGGTTGAGCAATCCTAGAGAAATTTTCAATGAAGCGTCTGTAGTACCCAGCTAATTCTAGGAACTGTCGTATTTTTGTCGGGGTTTTGGGGGCTTCCCATTTCTTGATTGCCTCAATCTTAGCTGGATCTACATGAATTCCTCTTTCACTGATCACATGACCAAGGAAATGTACTTACCGAATCCAAAATTCACACTTAGTGAACTTGGCATACAATTTCTGCTACTTCAACAGCTCCAACACTAGCTTCAGATGTCTATTGTGATCTTCTTTGGTTTGCGAGTAAACAAGTATGTCATCAATAAATACAATCACAAACTTGTCTAGGTATGGTCTACAGACCCTATTCATCAAATCCATTAAAACAGCGGGTGCATTCGTTAGTCCAAAAGGCATGACTAAGAACTCATAATGTCCATAACACGTTCTAAATGTTGTTTTGTGAATGTCCCCTTCATGAATTCTTAGTTGATGATATCCTCACCGAAGGTCGATCTTTGAGAAGTAGGAAGCGCCCTGCAACTGATCGAACTGACCCACCTTTCTTTTTGACTATCAACTTGTTCAGTTCTCTTTAATCAATGCACATTCGGAATGACCCACCTTTCTTTTTGACGAATAACACTGGGGCTCCCAAAGGTGAAGAGCTTGGTCAAATAAACCCCTTTATCTAGAAGTTCTTGAAGTTGTCCAGATAGTTCTTGCATCTCGGATGGTGCAAGGCGATATGGTGCTTTTGCTACCGGTGCCACTCCGGGAATTAACTCTATCCGAAATTCGACCTGTCTGTGAGGGGTAGACCGGGTAATTCCTTCGGAAACAGTTCGGGATGGTTTTGAACCACTAGAATCTCCTTGAGTTGCTTAGCTTCAGGTTCTCTTTCTAGCATGTGGGCCATGAATGCAATACAATTCTTCTTCAGGTATTTGTGAATATTCATTCTTGATACCATGTTTAAACTTCTTCATGGCTTCTCACCATGTATGATAAGGGTTCCCCCATTAGGGAGAGGTACCCTAATGATTTTCTCGTAACAACCAATGTCCGCTCTATTTTTGGATAGCCAATCCATTCCTACTATCACATCAAAACTACCTAGCTCTATAGGAATTAGGTTAATGATAAAGAGTTTATCAGCTAAATTCAGAGTACAGCCAGGAATTATTTCATTAGCCCTAATTTCATACCCATCAGCAAGTTCAATAGTATAAGTATTCCTCATATTTCTTGATTTCAAGTCAATTAACAGTCTAAATGCTTAAGAAACAAAACTCCTATCTGCTCCCGCATCGAATATTACTTATCCAAAATGGTTGTTCTGGAGAAATTACCTGTTATCACCTCAGGGTTCTGACGAGCATCTTCTGCACCAATCACAAAGGCTACACCTCTTGGCTGCCTACCTTGATTTCCTTGGAAGTTTTGTCTGGCTTGGCCTTATCCATTGTTATCAGGCCCCTTGTTCAGTTTGGGATATGCTCTATGAAGATGATCAGTACTCCCACACTCGTAGCATGCCCTTTTTCCCTCCTTATCCAGCTTACAATACTTCGAGTAATGGGATGTTTGTTTACAGTTTTGGCACACTAGGCAAGCTCCCTTGTGATGGAAGTTAAATTTATTGCATTTCGGAAGCGGTCTTGAGTACTGCTTTCGCTCCTGCACTTCCATGACTTCCTATTCCTGAGTTTTCATTGGTTCTTGCTCCTGGGTTCTTACCATAAAGTTTCTTGAGAGTTTCTGCTTCCTCCCTGACTTGCCTCCATACTTCTTCTCTCCCTGATCTGCTGGCTTCCTCTTGCTACTAGAGTTTTCCTTTGTCAATGCTCCCATCCTTATCACATCATTGGTTAGTCGATTTGCTAGACTTACTGCATTTTGAATAGTAGTTGGATTTGCTGAAGTAACCATTCCCCGTATCTTTGGTGCCAGACCCCAGATGTGACGATCTATCCGCTTCTCCACAAGAGTAACCATGTGAGGTACCAGTTTTGCTAGTTCATGAAATCAGACTATGTACTTCTCTATTTGTGTTCCAACCATAGAATGGTCCCATAATTCAGATTCAAACTTCTGAAGTTCATCCTTGGGACAATACTCCTCTATTAGCGGCTTCTTTAGGCCTTCCCAAGTTAGCTGATATGCCGCTGGACGGCCTCGGGTTTGCACTAGAGTATTCCACCAGGTCAATGCCCTATCTTGGAGTAGACAAGTTGCATACTCAACTTTGCTAATGTGAAGGACCGACTCCATGTTGTCAATCCATTTCATCAACCCGACCGCACCTTCCTTTCCGTGGAACTCCTTAGGTTTACAAGCCATAAAGGACTTATAGTTGCATTCTCTTTCATTGTTTACCCAGTTTCCTCTACTACTTCCGTGGTTAGCATTAAGTCCCATAGTTACTTGAGTAACAATGTTTGGGATTGCTTCGATGAGTTTTTGTGCTACAATTTGAGCAACATCGGGTGTTTCGTTCTGTGGGCGCCCACGATTAGGCCTTCCTGACATAATGTGACAACCCGAAACTTCTAACCAATGTAATTGATCTGTGTTTCAACAGTAAAACTTGAGTTCATTGTTTTTTATTGAATCTTGTGGTTCCATATGGGTGGTCTAGACTTAGTATAATCTAGATATGAGTCTTAGGATGGGTTGGAGAGTATTTAAAAATCAGGTGAAACTCACCAAATAAGGTGTGTGCGGCCACACACCTGTGTGTACGACCACACACCCAACCGCAAACACCCTCACCCTCACACCCAATTCAATATATGGATGGATGCCCCTTCCTTCATTCATTTAGATGTTTCTCTTCCCTCTCTCTACCTTCTCTTTCTAAATCATCAACCAAGAACACTTGGAAGGCTTCATAATCGTGATCTACTCCATCTTCAAGCTAAGTATAATGGTAAACACTTGAGTCCCAAGCTTAAAACTCATTATGTTCATCATATTCATCATCTCTTGAAGGTGTACAGCCGCACACCTTCATATGGGGGCAGCACACATTCAAAACTCCCAAGTATGAAGAGCATACACTTCAAATTCATCATATTAACTCAAATGAGGAGTGTACGGCTGCACACCCCCCTCTATAAGGCCGCACACTCTTGTGTGCTGCCTCACACACACTCCTGGCTGCACTCCCCAGCCGCACACTCATTTTCAAGACCATACACCCACTCTAAGCCCATATTTGGCCCTAAACTTGCATAAATCATTAAGTTTGGATCATAGGACACTTATTCTTAGTAATTCCAAGCCTTAAGGATGTTTGCTCATCATGTATAGTGATGAAACACCTTAGTTCTAACTCATTTATGTGTCGTCACATGAATAATAGGGGCCATTGGCGTTCAGGGCATCCGTTGACACTCGAACCCTACATTAAGCGGTGAGTTCATACCCCTACACTTTTCAATGTTTTTAAGGGGGGGAATACAAGCAAAATACAAGGAATACTTGTACTTTAAACTTGCTTTTACATGTGTTTCATTCCATAATTCATATGATTTTAACATTGATAATCATAACAGATAACAGTTTGAACTCGCAAGAACACACTATCGTCTTATTTGTGAAAAACATTATAAAATGTTGTATTTTATATTTTCACAAATGGTTTTCCACATTATATCAGTTAAAAGCATAACCTTTGAACTTGAAACATGAAACCTAGTACAATGTTTTATCCTCGGTAACACTCCATAGAGATATGCGAGTGAAGGATCATCGTTTGCATCAGTACCTTTCTATATTATTACTAGTAAATTTGTTATTCCTATAAATTGGAGACAAGTCCTCGGTAACACTCCACAGAGATATGCGAGTGGAGGACCGCCCCCGTAATCAGAATCTCCTGGAGGGAGAACATGACTTGAGTGTATAGATCTTTACAGGGCTGACTACCCCACACCTAGCTGCTAGCTACAGCCGAACTGAAAGGTTCAAGGGTGACGAAAATCATAAGGTGATGTGGACTACTTATTGCCATATCTAGTCTATCGTATGGTTATGGAACTCGCAATTTGAATAAAAGAGATGTACTAAATAGTAATAATGAATAAAGTAACTATGTTTACTTTGTATATATTAGTTTTATATACGTGTTAAAACTAATACATTTCACAAGGACAATAGGTTTTCGGTATACATATTTCACATTTGGTAACGAACATTCAGGAAAATATGGGATTTTCCTGGAGTAATATTTGTACACAACTAGATTCGTGTAACAAATTCAGATAACTAAACTTTACAATTCACAAGGGTAAACATGTTTTCAATATACATCTTTTACATTACACTTTGGATTTGATAACCAACTTTTAAGAAAATATGGGATTTTCTTGGTGTGGAACTTTTTCAGAAACAAAAAGGAACTTGTACTTTTTCAGAAAACAAAACCGCTTATGAACTCACCAGCGTTATGCTGATTTTCAAACTGCTTGTATTCTCAGGTCTGCATTAGACAGGTACCCGATGACTCCTTTTTGCAAACACGGAGTGCGTTGAAGACTCATCTTACATTTGTTCATATATACTATGTATCATACCTGTACAACTTTACTTTCAAATAAATGTAAACCATTATATATGTAATGTAATGATTGGTTACTTTACTTACTATGTGCATTGGATTTGATACTCAACGTGGAGTCAACCCCGTAAATGTTTCCGCCTTTGGTTTTCGCGGTGTGACACATGGTTCTAAGACAAAAGAGAAGAAATACGTATAAATACATAAAATAATGTATAATATTTAGTTCACTACTATTTTGAAAACCGTAAGTGTTGTCAAATTAATGGTTTGCATTAATACTATGCATATAGATTTTAGAAAGGAAAGAAAAGAAAATTCTTTTTATTCGACCATTAACTAAGTAAATTCTAGGGTTTGACCTCATAGTAAAAGTTTTCAAACATAAAATAAACTTCTCATCACCATTTGAAATAGTCTTAAAACCAAAACAATATATGAATTCCCAAAATAAAATTTTAAATGTTTTTCCCCAAAAGACACCCAACATGGGTTTTCGTTTCGTGAGAAAATAAAATAAAATACTGAAATCAGAACCAAATGCTAATCGCTATCCCAACAAGAAACATCAACACCACAATCAATATTAGCCCTCCAAGCACATAATATGCAGTCATCGCATGACCTGCCTCTCATCTAGCAGCACTAGCAGTGTTAGTAGCCTCCATCGAATGCAGGAACAGGATTTCCATCCCTATCATCACCTCATCCAATACCTCCTAATACCCAACTATCACAACGAGGTTGTGACGTAGGTCCGCTGCCATCGAATGCATCCTACGAGACTCCTACGGGGTCATACCTGGATGCCTGACAAGTATCCCTATGACTCATTGTGGTGGGGGTGCTCTAGGTCCTGCAATGTTGGGTCCTACCCTGGTAGGTCCTGTTGTGCCAAGTCCTGCTGTACTGGTGGCTATCCTTCCTGGAATGGTAACACTCTTCCTCGCCGTCCTCATAATACAAAGCCCATAAAGAGGTGGTTGTGGCAACACCGATGTAGGCGATGCCTCGGATCACTGACTCGGGGCGTTGTCATTGCTGATCTCCACTGAGTTTCCTCTATCTCCCGTGTCTTCTGAGCGGTCTTCCTTCACTGAGGCGGGGGGGATCACGTTGAGGGATAACAGTGACGTAGTCGGACTCATCAGCTGAGACGGTAGCATGAGAAGATGACGATGTCGACATAGTGGACTGATACATAGTTTCAATGAGATATGAAATAAATGACAATGCATGCCTATAATATGCAATGCTTACACACACCAAAATTAACCTTTTTGAATTTTTGAAATAAAGTTTTCTCAAAAATTTTGTTGAACATATTCCCATTATAATTAGCTCAAGCTTTGTAGAAATCTTTCCTTAATAAAACATAGGTGATCAGGCTATGTTTAATTGAGGTCCAACGATACAACTCCCGACCTAATTATACTAGTAATATGTTTGATGTAAAAAGAATTTCTTTATAAATTTTGGTTATAGGTTGTGTTTTCTTAAAGAAAAACTGATGTTCTCTGTAACTTTAGCTCTGATACCACTTCTGTCACACCCCGCTAAAGCGGAAACGCAAGATATGACAATGATAACGGTTTCATTGCAAAAGATAAAGATACATCACCATAGAAATATTCAAATGTTTACAACCCATAGCTTAAAAGAAACAAGTACAAGTTTTTCCAAAATAACATTGTTCAAAATATAACTTCATAAATAACTTCAACACGATGCAGCATGCTCTATGATGATGAATCTTTATATCCACTTACTAATTATTTCCTGAAAAAGCATGTAAAACGAGCATCAACTATGAAAATAGTTTGTGAGTTCACAAGTTTAAAAAATCAAGATTTGGAATATGGATTTTCATAAATACAAGTACATTGCTTTAATGAGAAACAAAGTTGATTGCTATTATTGATAACAAGTTTATTGCTATAACGAGAAACGAGTTTGTATGTGTATGAGTAAACAACGAGTCTGAACCAAACCTATGACTGAAGCCCTATCGAGATCTATGTCTATCGTTCCATAGATGAATATGGTATCATGCACTCCAGCAATAGGGCGAGTGATGAGTTGTCAATTCCTAATAGCGCTATCCATAATGACCATTGCCTCAAAGAGTTAATGCTTAGAGATAAGGGAAGGGGCTTAGTACGATAAATTATCATGTTCCGTGTTGCGTAGACATACATAGAGAGACATAGCAATACAATAGGAATCATGTTTGATACAAATCAATTTAAATACAACATGCAAATAATAGTTTTTCTAGGCATGCTTTTCCACCCCAAAATATAAAAACTGAAAATAGGGGAGTGCGTGAATACTCACAATGTTTCAAGTAGATACAAGTGGTGTCTCAGAATACACCAACGTCTTAATACCGGGATCCTACGACATCAAACACACACTAGTGAGTTTCCATGTCGAAATCTAATGCTAATATACTAAAGTCTACATATAGTGAAATGCCAATTTATGTTCTAATATTGGATTTTATATTAATTGGTTACACTTTTTCTGAAATGATGAAATTCTACAAGTCATGCGATTAATAGAACTTTGGGATATTAATTTTCCAGATTTAGTAATATAAATTTAAGGGTGTTTCAGCTCATTTAAAGGTGTTTTAAATTCCTAAAAATGTAAAATATTATCAAACAGTTTTCAAAAATTGTCAAACCTTGTATTTTCATTCTAAATACAACAGAGGTTTTCCAGAAAATTTTCCTTGAATTTTTTATATGGTTAACTATTTTCCAAATTTTTTTAGCCTTCATAACAACATAAATTCAAGAAAAAATAGCATTCAAAGGATAAAAATTCTCAAACTTTTTGTTTTACTGTTATTACACATTACTAAGCTGGGAAAAATATATAAATGGATTTCCAAACTGTTTAATTATATTTTATGATTTTTGCGCATTTATTCCAATAAAAATTGATATAAATAGAAAACAGTTTCCAAAATTACCCAAAAACTTTATTTAACTATTATTATACATAGCTAGGCTGGGAAAAATATAAAAGATATTTTTGAGTGGGTAATTCTATTTTACCTTGTTTTATCCCCTTAAATAATCATCAATTGAAGAATAAATAATAAATAGTTAAAATAAATTACCAAAAATTTTTGTAACATCATTTACGGTGTAAGTAATCTGGGAAAAATACCAAAAGTGGTTTTCATATTGCATAATCCAGTTTTGGGTATTTATGTGTATTTAAGTGTATTTAAGTGTATTTAACCTTAGAAAATAGGAGAAAAATAGTATACAGTAGAGAAAAATCATCAACATTTTCATGTAACCTCCTAATGAACAACATGATGTGCTGGAAAATATTCATGATTTTTGGATAATCAGAACTATATTTCCTATTTTTAGGCCATTATAATTACCAAAAATTGGGAAAAATAGAAAGGCATGATGAAAAATTCTGAAATTAGTTTTATGAGTTTCCCACCACAGTTAAGAGCTGCGAAAATTGTTAGATACAATTTTTACACTCTCTAAAGTGGTTTTGTGATTTATTGCACCCAAACGAAAGAAAATAGAAAATCAAATTAAACAGAAATATAAATAGATGAAATTTAATGGCAGGTCATTATTCACATTAGAGGTCATTCACAAATTTAATCAGGATTTATAGACCTGTGGAAATATTTTATGTGATTTATGCCCTAGTTTTCTTGCAACAATTTTAATAAATCAAGGAAATGATAAAAACTCGGGATTTTCTTACAACAGTTTAAACAGTGGCTAAGTACTGGGCATACGCAATTAACAACACCAACACCGTAACCAATATTCTTAAAGTGTAGGAGTGGATGTCCCACATGGCTGAGACAGTGCGCAACACTCAAACCACTCCCCATAATCAAGGTACTTCAAGAATCCCTCCAACCCCCAACGTTCAGATTTCTCAAGACGATGGCACCGCAATCGAATTCAGCTCCGCACCTACATTATGATTCGATAACTTTGACCTCAGTGAGGTAAATCAGCCTACCCCTTCTGATGATGACTTAATGATATTTGTGTTGGATAAATGTCTAAGTCCATAACTAAAATTGGTAAGACTTGACCCAACCTGGTATTGTCCATTTGTGTTGCATGGCATCATGCACTAGGATAGACTATAATGAGAGAAATAACACTTAAGGTTGATTAATATATTATAAGTTCTAATATATTAATAGGATTATTTAGTTAGTATTGATCAAGAATTAATGTAGAATTAATTAAGTGATCAAAAGAAGACTAATTAAATATATGGTTTGATTGTGTAAATCATCCATACTTGTATAGTGGGCTAATGCTCCATGGATAATCAAGTTGGGCTAAAACCCATAGGATGGTGCATGGATGCTCCATGGTGTATATGAACCCATGGATCCAAGGAAATGGAAGGCCATGACAATTAGGGTTTACCCTAATTGTAACAACTATATAAGATCATATTCTTGTTGGGTTATGAGCATTCTAACACTCCTAAGTGTACATGCAACCCTAAATACCTTGGATCTATGTTTTCTCTATTATACATGCAAATATGATCATCCAAGGTATTATCCTAATCTAGCATACAAAAACTATCAATATAACAAGATAGAATACATACCTCTTTGATGTAGAACGTCTTCATGAAGCTTGAGTGCCTAGTGCCCCAAGTGTGACACCTCAAATGGTTCACACAACACCAAATACACTTGGAATAACTTGAGAGAATTCTACACTTCATGAAAATCGGCTAGCCCTTTCTTACTCTCACTAGTGGCCGATTTTGATCAAGAATAAGATGTTTATATAGTTATACAATTAGGGTAAACCCTAATTGTCATGACTTTCCATTTCCTTGGATCCATGGGTTCAAATACACCATGGAGCATCATATGGGTTTTGACCCAACTAGATAATCCATGGAGCATTAGCCCACTATATAAGTATGGATGATTTGTACAATCAACCCATATATTTAATTAGTCTTCTTTTGATCACTTAATTAATCCTAGATTAATTCTTGATCAATATTAATTAAATAATCTTATTATTCTTATTATTAATATACTAGAACTTATATATTAATAACCATAAGTGTCTTATTTCTCTTATTATAGTCTATCCAAGTGCATGATGCCATGCAACCCAAATGGACCATGCCGGGTCGGGTCAAGTCTTATCAATTATAGTTATGGACTTAGACATTAATCCAATAGTCTCCCACTTGGATAAGTCTAAAACTATTATTGCGTATGACTTCAGGAACCAACTGGCAATCGTAGCTCTCAAAAGCTTCTGTCGAACTCTGACCTTGTCGATAAATGCTAACCTCTGTCAATGACTTATCCATTAGATAAGGGATCATATATTCCTCCATTCTAGATATCATATGGACTGAGACATGGATTATAATCATTCTCTCTGTCCATTTTTTGTTTCCCGATTTCCGATTTATGACGACTGACTAATTGAACAAATCAAATCAGTCCTGGCCAGGCCGAGCACTTCCATTTGTCATCATCAAATCATCGAGGGGCCCACATATATCGCTTTTATCCCGAAGGTAAAAGGAATGGATAAACTTCGACTCATATGGCTTGTTCTACTACTTGTTGAATCATACACAAAGACACGTTTTATAGCACCGAGTTACCAAATGCGGTTTCGTGCAATCAATGTACTACCAACTCATAGTAACAACTCATATCTCTAGGTTTGAAGAATATAAGATATTATCGTCTCATGATCACTCGTGATAAAATCCATGAAGTGATTCCAATGAGCGCGGGTTGAATCCAATACTCAGAACTTATGAGCACTCATGAGTGTTGTAGCCATTTGTCCAACACCTTAGACCTCTACA
Source organism: Lactuca saligna (assembly GCF_052625555.1). Lineage (NCBI taxonomy): Eukaryota > Viridiplantae > Streptophyta > Magnoliopsida > Asterales > Asteraceae > Lactuca > Lactuca saligna. The sequence goes on from NC_136417.1 coordinate 168,037,915, forward strand.
AGCTAACCCATGACAGTCTTAATTCATATCTACTTCCAACATATGACCGACTGTGGATGGTTTGAATAACTTAGTCATTCCGGAAGAATAACCTAGTTTATTCGAGAAGTCAAAAGATGCAAAGTGAAACACAATAATAATTGAATCCAATATGGTATCAAAACCTATGAACATAAATAAAACACCTTTTATTTATCACCATATGATTACACATTATTCATTGTATACTGTTTCAACTATCAACTTTATTCTTGAATTTAAAACAATAGTTGTCCCATGCTCCAAGCATGTACACTATGTTTTTCTAAACACTAGTCATGCCACACACCAAGTATGCATACTATGTTTGTCTATGATCTTAACTTTGTGAACTAGATCAAATGAACATAACTTCAATGATTCTCTTTTCACACTCCCAAATCCTTACTGTAAATACAAGAATTCCAAATTCATGCCATTTACTGAAATCTGTTAGATTCTAAACTTATATGCATTGATCGTCTTGTAATGGTTATGGACAAAGTCATAAAGTCTTGACAACAACCATTACAGAGCATTCCAAAGGAGATCGGCTCCTTGGAAACATCCTTCTTGCATTAATTTTCCTTAATCTTACACAGATTGAAAATTCTAACTTTGAAACATTTCCAGATTCCATTTTGACTATCACTTCTGAACAAGAGTTGCCTCCTTACAGATTATGTCAATACGGTCCTTCCAGAAGTATCACTATACTTCCAACTGTCCTTGAGCAACCAATCTTTGGTAACCCTTAGACTGTCCTCGACAATTGTTTTATCCTTTTAGTCATATCCAGTTCTAAACCTTTTCCCTTCTTAATGCCCCAGGCATTTTGAAAATTTTAGAAAGGATGAATATAGCACATGTAATCGATCCTATATCTGAAGCATATGGGACACGATTCATGATGTCTCACATAAAGACTAAACCAGTCTTTTGCTATAACATTTCCATTTCTATTTGCCAAGTTCTCATAATTCAGATTATGAAAAGGGATGCCGTAATCATAATCGAATTTAAGAAGGCAAATAATGGACCCATATACAGAATTTCCTTATGTTGAGCCATTCCAACATGAAAATCATATATATTTCCTTGACTAAATGATTAAAACCTCACGATCTAAGCTTATAGATTTGAGATGAAGTATAATTTCCTCTCCCTTAATTATAGCAAAACAACTTTTTCCAATTGAAACCTTTTGTTTTCTATAATTAACATTCCTAACTTGCAATACTTATCATAATTATCATGCTCCCACTAACATGATGATTATTAACATAACACTTATGCTCCCACTAGCTTTGACATGTACTCAGAAATCAGCTGACTTTCTTACCAAAGTTTAGATTTCTAATACCAGATTGTTTTGATAAAACTTTATCAAAAAAAAAAACATACACCTTCCCTTAGATAGCACACTTGTATGTCTAAACAATTATGAAGAGGGATGCCGTAATCATAATGGTTAGACCTTTTTGCCACTTCTCACAAGTCCAAGTTAGTGTGCCAGTAAACCACACACGCTCCACTAACGACTTTGAGAATGCAAATATCACAATTGCTATCTAACTAAAATCTACTTAGTGAAAGTGTTTCCTCACCATCATTTTCATGAATCGAAGAGAAACCTTATGACACTTAGATTTATATGGTGTATGAGTTCCTACCCATATGAATTTGTCAAAACCATAATCACAAGACAAAGATAATGACAAATCCAAAACCATATGGTTTGAACTCAACCTTAATTTCTTGCCACCTGGCAGCTCAAGGGCCTGCCATTGCTTCCAAGTTGTTGTGCAACCAATTGAGAACTCTAAGAACTCAACTTTAACTGGAATGGGCACAGACTATGTCAACACGATAGGTTATAAACCTCAAGTCGTGTGCTAGTGAAGAACTTTAGGTTTCATTCTTGATTAGTTCTTGAGACTTTCAAGACCTTTAAGACTCCCACTGTCCTCTTGACATATAAGACTCCCTTGTCAAACATCCAAGAGATAGTGCAGATTCTAATCAAGACAAACACTACACACAATTGGCCTTAGTTGGTCTTTGTTTTATCCAAAACATCACAACTTACCAATTTCAAATGTACAAGAGTAGAAAACTTTTACTCTTACAGTTGACACGTGTTTTAAACCTTCTTTAAGACATGTCACTCAAGTTACAATCTTGGAGTATGACTCTAAGACTTGTATTGGAACGAAGTATGACTCATCTTCTTGATTTAACCATTTCAAGAATTCAAGCTCCCTTCTTCTTAGTCATAAGAATGCACTAAGACTTCCTTAGAGAACTAATTTTGATATGGTTTCTTAATCATTAAGATGATCACAAAACTGATACTAAAGTACTCTCCCATCTTTTCAGATTTGAGAAACTTTTATCCTTCTGCCTAATTGATTCTTCTTATTCGCTCTGCCATGCATTTGAACCTTTTCAAATGTCTCAGAGTTACACTTAAGCTTGTAAGTTTAATCATATTTACTGAGCTTTAGTAAACTATGACGAATAGCCTTATATCTTTTGTGGTGGACTTAATCAGTGCACATGACTATGTACTCGATCCCTTAGTCCATTACTTGACTCACACATCCATGTGAATAAGTAGTTAGTCTTAATTTTCCAATACTTGAAAGTTCTCATTCATCATGTTATACAACTTGCATGATTCCAAGTTCCGGTCCAATTGTAACTTGGGTGATGAGAATCTTTCCTTATTTGGTACATTTAGACATTACCACTCTTGCTATTAATGGAATCATATAAGCAACAATTTCATATTTCCACTCTTGCTATTAATGGAATCATATAAGCAACAATTTTTCCTCAAATGCCATTGTAAGGATATTTTAAAATAAATAAAATCAAAAATTTTCTTTTATTTTAAAACTATGCGGAAAAACTTATCCTTACAATCCATATGAAAACTTTTTGTTATCTATTCCTAAGCAATACCTCATAACTCCTAAGAAGTAGCTCAAGAATCCGATCTTCAAACTATGGGATTGAAATCCATCTATGCGATCAGATTCAGCATATTCTTTCTTTAAGTTCCTTTACTTTTTCTTTGATTCTTAAAACATCAACATGTGACCCAGTCACATTATGTAATAAGACTCTCAGAATAGAAACTTAGCAGAGTTAGATAGTGGACTTTACCTGAAGTAGAGTCAAACTTATTGACTTCAACATCCTTAGGTAAATTTGGCAGCTTCGCAACTAATGACCCTTTCTTTGGCAATATTAACATATGGACCCTTCGATAATGGTACACGGGACTATCACAGACTTATCTTTTCTCTTTACCATTTGTTCAACCGAGTTGACTATGGCCGATCCCTTTCCATTGGGAAGAGAATGTTTTTCTGGATTTCCTATGTCACTATTGTCAATGTCCATCAAGTTTTGAGGAAGTTGATCTTAACAAATAGATAAAATCATTAAGGGTCTTGTCATAGTCTGTTTCATAGGTGTTCCAAAAGAACTCACTATGTGACTTAGAAAGTGATTAAACCACCAACTTTCTCAAGACTTTGACACCCAACTCTACTGGCTTGTCAATATGTGACTATATCTCCAAGATGTGATCACACCTAGACCTTGCCTTGCCAATAGGGATTGAGTGACCTTAAACTTTTCAAGAGCTTGTGGGGTAGGGAGAATAATTGGAGGAGGTGAAAGAAGTATGATTTCCGTTGGAACATCATCTTCATTTAGGAAAGCTTGTTTCAAGAGATTTGGGAAGATCATAAATGTCTAAACCACACATGTTTTGGGAGATATTCAAGCTAGTTGATCTTAAAGTCCTTAATATAACACCCAATATGAAATATTAAGGCTAGGACCCATCAAACTATTTTATAACTTAGAAGAGGTATGTCGTAATCCAAGTTATAAAACAATTTGAAGGTAGGTGAATGACGATTCACCAATTTCCACCAAGATAAACGAAATGTATTATTAGGTTTTAATTGGTTTTGAAACTCCTAGATCTTTGAGATTCATTGAACTGTTCAATGGCATGTTTCAATCTCGAGTGTGCCCTTCAGGTTTTGTGACTGGGATGCCGAGGATCACAAAACAAGGTGTGAAGTAACCATGCAAATTACTTGGTACCCTTAAGTGTTTACCCCTCAATCGATGTGCCAGTTAACCACACACGCTCCATCGATACTATGATAAACATTAAGTTACCCTTTGCCTACCTTGTTAAATACGAGTTAGTGTGCCGGTTAACCACACACGCTCCACTAACCGACTTAAACAAAGTGCAAAGTGTAATTTCATGGATTAGCACCTTATTCACATTTTCCTAAGTAACTAAGATTGGGTATTATTAAGAGTTTAGTTACTTAGTATTTATCATTAATACTTTTAATGAAGGGAGAATTATATTCCTGTCAAACCCGTTCGGCTAACGACCCTCCACCAGTCAAGCAAGCGGTGGGTGAGGGTGGACACCCATTAAGTTGCCATTTTATAGGCAACAACCTTATACCCACCTTATAGACCGGCTTCGTGAATGAGGCGTACTAGCGGTAAGACTGACTTTACTCTTATACATATATATATATATATATATATATATATATATATATATATATATATATATATTATTAACTTATAATATTATAAAGTATAAGGGTTGAATTTTAACTTTTAAAATTCTAAGGGCTAACTTGGAATTAAAGTATTCATAAGAGAAAACTTTACAAATTCCAAAACTTGAGGGCAAGTTTTGAAACTATTCAAAACTAATTAATTCCATAACTTATGTGTTTAAAGTAGTTTTAATCCAAAAACTCTTCAAGTTCCATAACTTATGGAAGACTTTAAACTAATAAAAGAATTAACCTTTTCTTTATTTTATAACTTATGGATTTAATTATGGTTACATATTTTATTTATTTATTTATTTATTAATGAAGTGACTCTTGAACCTCCATAACTTAAGGACAAGACTCTTCATCTTGTAACCATTGCCAACTTTTATGAGTTATATGAGTCTTTAATGTGACTCTTCATGTAACTTGAGGACAAGTTACACAAACACATTTTATACTCAACTCTTAGATTAAAATGGATTGAAAACAACTATTTCAATTAACTTTTCTATTAATCTAAGCAACTCATAAGAACAAGATAATTCAAATCAAACTTTTTCATGTAATTAGTCTAACCTTTAAACTAATACAAAACATGAATCTATTGACAATTATCTTTGAAAATGGATTAGCATGAACATTACCACATTAAAAAACAAGTTTATAAGTTCAAAAACAACTTAGGGTAATGTTCCTAGTCCATTTCTAGCCAAAAACCTCGAAAATATGCTGTCTGGGGTCCAACTCGTCGAGTGCATGAACAAAACTCGGCGAGTTGGATGCATTTAGCCTTGGACTCATCGAGTCCCTTCATGGACTCGGCGAGTCTGCTGGGTAGACAGCAACAAAACTCGATTTTTCAGCTTCTATTGCAAGTATAACAAGAAAACAAGCCTAGGCTCTGATACCACTGTTGGGTTATGAGCATTCTAACACTCCTAAGTGTACATGCAACCCTAAATACCTTGGATCTATGTTTTCTCTATTATACATGCAAATATGATCATCCAAGGTATTATCCTAATCTAGCATACAAAAACTATCAATATAACAAGATAGAATACATACCTCTTTGATGTAGAATGTCTTCATGAAGCTTGAGTGCCTAGTGCCCCAAGTGTGACACCTCAAATGGTTCACACAACACCAAATACACTTGGAATAACTTGAGAGAATTCTACACTTCATGAAAATCGGCTAGCCCTTTCTTACTCTCACTAGTGGCCGATTTTGATCAAGAATAAGATGTTTATATAGTTATACAATTAGGGTAAACCCTAATTGTCATGACTTTCCATTTCCTTGGATCCATGGGTTCAAATACACCATGGAGCATCCATGGAGCATCATATGGGTTTTGGCCCAACTAGATAATCCATGGAGCATTAGCCCACTATATAAGTATGGATGATTTGTACAATCAACCCATATATTTAATTAGTCTTCTTTTGATCACTTAATTAATCCTAGATTAATTCTTGATCAATACTAATTAAATAATCTTATTATTCTTATTATTAATATACTAGAACTTATAATATATTAATAACCATAAGTGTCTTATTTCTCTCATTATAGTCTATCCAAGTACATGATGCCATGCAACCCAAATGGACCATGCCGGGTCGGGTCAAGTCTTATCAATTATAGTTATGGACTAAGACATTAATCCAACAATTCATTGGGAAAAATCAAACACTATGAATAATAAGAAAGGGCTAGCCGATTTTAGGAGTGTTCAAGTTTCTCTCAAGTTATTCCAAGTGTAGTTGGTGTTGTGTGAACCATTTGAGGTGTTACACTTGAGGCACTAGGCACTCAAGCATGATGAAGACATTTTACATCAAAGAGGTAAGTATTCTATCTTGTTATATTCATTATTTTGTATGCTAGATTAGGATAATACCTTGGATGTTCATAATTGCATGTATAATAGAGAAAACATAGATCCAAGGTGTTTAGGGTTGCATGTACACTTAGGAGTGTTAGAATGCTCATAACCCAACGGTGGTATCAGAGGGTAGGCTTGTTTTCTTGTTATACATGCAAAAGTAGCTGAGAAATCGAGTGTTGATGTTGTCTGCCAGCAGACTCGCCGAGTCCATGAATGGACTCGCTGAGTCCAAGGCAAAATGCATCCAACTCGCCGAGTTGGACCCCCAGACAGCATATATTCGACTTTTTTGGCTGGAATTGGACTAGGAACATTACCCTAAGATGTTTTTGAACTTATAAACTTGTTTTTGATGTGGTAATGTTCATGCTAATCCAATTTCTTAGATAATTATCATAATTTCAAGATTTGTATTAGTTTGTATGTTCATGCTAATTTCTTGAAGATTGATGATTTGAATTATTGTGTTCTTAGATTAATAGAAAAGTTGTGTGAAATACTTGATTTCAATCCATTTTAATCTAAGAGTTGATTCCAAAGTGTGTTTTTGTAACTTTTCCTCAAGTTATATGAAAAGTCACATTTAAGAATCATAAAACTCGTAAAAGTTGGCAAAGGATACAAAATGAAGAGTCTAGTTCTAATTAAATAGTTTTATGTCTCCATAACATGTCCTCAAGTTATGGAGGTTCAAGAGTTTCTTCATTAAATAAATAAATAAATAAAAAGTGTAACCTTAATCAGTTCCATAAGTTACAATAAAAAAAAAGTTATCTTTTTTATTATTTAGTTTAAAGTCTTCCATAACTTGTCCTCATGTTATGGAACTTGAAGAATTTTTAATTAAAACTACTTTAAAATCATAAGTTATGGAATTAATTAGTTTGTAATAGTTTCAAAACTTGCCCTCAAGTTTTGGAATTTGAAAAAGCTTTCTCTTATCAATACTTTAATTCCAAGTTAAGCCCTTAGAATTTTAAAGAGTTAAAATTTAACCCTAATACTTTATAATATTATAAGTTAATAATATATATATATATATATATATACATATATATATATATATATATATATATATATATATATATATATATATATATATATATGTATAAGAGTGAAGTCAGTCTTATCGTTAGTAGGCCTCATTCACGAAGCTGGTATATATGGGGGGGGGGGGGTATAAGGTTACTGCCTATAAAATGGCAGTTTAATGGGTGTCCACTCTCACCCATCACTTCCTTGACCGGTGGAGGGTCGTTCGCCGAACGGGTAGGACAAGGACTAGAATTCTCCCTTCATTAAAAGTATTAATGATAAATACTACGTAACTAAACCATTTATAAATACCCAATCTTAGTTACTTAGGAAAATGTGAATAAGGTGCTAATCCATGAAATTCACTTTGCACTTTGTTTAAGTCGGTTAGTGGAGCGTGTGTGGGTAACCGACACACTAACTCGTACTTAACAAGGTAGGCAAACAGTAACTTAATGTTTATCATAGTATCGATGGAGCGTGTGTGGTTAACCGACACATCGATTGAGGGGTAAACACTTAAGGGTACCAAGTATATTTGCATGGTTATTCACACCTTGTTTTGTGATCCTCGGCATCCCAGTCACAAAACCAGAAGGGCACACTCGAGATTGAAACATGCCATTAAACAGTATAATGAATCTCAAAAGAATCTAGGAGTTTCAAAACCAATTAAAACCTAATAATACATTTCATTTATCTTGGTGGAAATTGGTGAATCGTCATTCACCACCTTCAAATATTTTATAGCTTGGATTATGGCATCCCTCTTCCAAGTTATAAAATAGTTTGTAGGGTCCTAGCCTTAATATCTCATATTGGGTGTTATATTAAGGACTTTTAATCAACTATCTTGAATATCTCTCAAAATATGTCTAGTTCAAACATCTATGATCATCCCAAATCTCTTGGAACTTCACTTCCTCCACCTCCTCCAATTGTCCTCCCTAACCCACAAGTTCTTGAAAAGTTTAAGGTCACTCAAGCCCTATTGGCAAGCAAAGGTACATGTGTGATCACATCTTGGAGATGTAATCACATATTGACAAGCCGGGAGAGTTGGGTGTCAAAGTCTTTAGAAAGTTGGTGGCTCAACTACTTTCTAAGTCACATAGTGAGTTCCTTTGGGACTCCTGTGAAACAGACTATGACAAGACCCTTAATGATCTTATCTATTTGCTAAGATCAACTTCCTAAAACTTTATGGACATTGACAATGATGAAATTGGATATCCAGTAAAGCTCTCTCTTCCCAATGGAAAGGGATTGACCATAGTCAACTCGGTTGACCAAATGGTAAAGAGAAAAGCTATGTTTGTGATAGTACTGGTGCCATTATCAAAGAGTCCATATGATATATTGCCAAAGGAAGGGGAATTGATTGCGAAGCAGCCAAATTTACCTGAAAGATCATAAGGCTGGTAAAGTCAATAAGTTTGACTCTACTTCAGGTAAAGTCCACTATCTAACTATGTTAAGTTTCTATTCTGAGATTCTTGATACATGATGTGACTGGGTCACATGGTGATGTTTTAAGAATCAACGAAAAGTGAAGGAACTTAAAGATAGAATATGTTGAATCTGGTCGCGTAGATGGAGTTCTATCGCATAGTTTGAAGATCAGATTCTTGAGCTACTTCTTAAGAGTTATGATATATTTCTTAGGAATAGATAACAACAAAGTTTTCTTGTGCTTTTTCACTGTAAGGATAGTTTTTCCACAAAGTTTTGAAATGAAAGGAAAAATTTTGATTTTATTTATTTTAAAATATCTTTACAATGGAATTTGTGAAAAAGAAGTGTTGTTTATATGATTCCATTAATAGCAATATTGGAAATATGAATTTGATTCTTTCATTTGTGGTAGTGTCTAAATTTACCAAATAAGGAAATATACTCATCACCCAAGTTTCAGTTGGATAGAAACTTGGAATCATGCAAGTTGTATAGCATGATGGATGAGAACTTTCAAGCATTGGAAAAATTAAGACTAACTACTTGTTCACATGGATGTGTGAGTCAAGTGAAGGACTAAAAGATCGAGTACACATTCTTGGCCACTGGTCAAGTCCACCACAAGAGATCGATAAGACTATTCGCCATAATTTACTATAGCTCAGCAAATATGGTTATACTTACAAGCTTAAGTGTAATTTTGAGACATTGGGAAAGGTTCCAATGTATGGCAGAGCAAAGAAGAAGAATCAAATTAGGCAGAAGGATAAAGGTTTCTCAAATCTAAAAAGATGGGAGAGTACTTTAGTATCATGTTATATTATCATCTTAATGATTTAGATACCTTATCACAATTCATCCTCTAAGTGCATTCTGATAGTTAAGAAGAGGAGTTATGAATTGTTGAAGTGGTTAAATCAAGAAGATGATTCATACTTCGTTCCAAAAACAAATCTTAGAGTCATACTCCAAGATTGTAACTTGAGTGACATGATTTAAAGAAGGTTTAAAACACTTGTCAAATGTAAGAGTAAAAAGTTTTCTACTCTTGTACATTTGAAATTGGTAAGTTGTGATGTTTTGGATAGAACAAAGACCAACTAAGGCCAATTGTGTGAACTGTTTGTCTTGACTAAAATCCACACTATCTCTTGAATATCTGAAAAGAATGTTTTATATGTCAAGAGGACAGTGAGAGTCTTAAAGGTCTTGAAAGTATCAAGAACTAATCAGGAATAAAACCTAAAGTTCTTCACTAGCACACGACTTGAGGTTTATAACCTATCGTGTTGACATATATAGTGCCCATTACAATTAAAGTTGGCTTTGCATATGACTTCTTAGATTTCTCAATTGGTTGTATAACAACTTGGAAGTAATGGCAGGCCCTTGAGCTGCCAGATGGCAAGAAATTAAGATTGAGTTCAGTCCATATGAGTTTAGATTGGTCATTACCCTTGTCTTGTGACTATAAAATCTAAGTTTCATAAGGTTTCTCTTCGATTCATGAAAATGATGTTAAGGAAACTCTTTCACTAAATTGATTTTGAGTAGATAGAAATTGTGGGAATGACAAAAGGTCTAAACATTATGATTACATCATCCCTATTCATAATTGTTTAGACACACCTGTAAGTTATGTAAGAGAGGTGTATGTTTTGGATAAAGTCTTATCAAGGCAATCTAGTATCAGAAATCTGAACTTTGGTAAGAAAGTCAATAAAGTATTGATTTCTAGAAGTCCAGATGATTTCTAAGTACATGTCAAAGCTAGTGGGAGTATAAGTGTTATTCTAATAATCATGATGTTAGTGGGAGCATGATAATTATGATAAAGGTTGCAAGTTAGCAATGTTAATTATAGAAAACAAAAGTTTCAATTCGTGAGGCTACAGTGGTTGAAAAAGTTGTTTTGCTATAATTAAGGGAGAGGAAATTATACTTCATTTCAATTCTAAAAGCATAGATTGAGATTTTAATCAAATTTAGTCAAGAATATGTATGAATTTCATGTTGGAATGTCTGAACATAAGGAAACTCTATATATGGGTTCATTATTTGCGTTCTAAAATCCGATTATGATTACGACATCCCTTTTCATAATTTGAATTATGAGAACTTGCCAAATTGAAATGGAAATATTATAGCAAAAGACTGGTATAGTCTTTATGTGAGACATCATGAATCGTGTCCCATATGCTTAGGATATAGGATCGATTGCGTGTGCTATATTCATCCTTTCTAAAATTTTCCAAATGCCTGGGGCGTTAAGAAGGGAAAAAGTCTAGAATTGGATATGACTAAAAGGATTAAATAATTATCGAGGACAATCTAAGGTTTTCCAATGATTGGTTGCTAAGGGTAGTTGGAAGTATAGTGATAATTTTTGGAAGGACCATATTCACATATTCTAAAAAGAGGCAACTCTTGTTCATAAGTGATAGTCAAAAGGGGAATGTGGAAATGTACCTATTGGTGGAAGTTGTTCAATAAATCCATGTAAGATTAGGAAACTTAATGCAAGAAGGATGTTTCCATGGAGTTGATCTCCATTGGAATGCTCTGTAATGTTTGTTGTCAAGTCTTTGTGACTTTGTGCATAATCATTACAAGAGAATCATTGCATATAAGTTGACAATATAACAGATTTAGTAAATGACATGAATTTGGAATTCTTGTATTTACAGTAAGGATTTGGGACTGTGAAAAGAGGATCATTGGAGTTATGTCCAATTGATCTATTTCACAAAGTAAAGATCATAGACAAACATAGTATGCATACTTGGTGTATGGCATGACTAGTGTTTAGAAAACATAGTATACATGCTTGGAGCATGGCACAACTATTGTTTTAAATTCAAGAATAAAGTTGATAGTTCAAACAGTATACAATGAATAATGTGCAATCATATGGTAATAAATAAAAGGTGTTTTATTTATATTCATAAGTTCTGAGACCATATTAGATTCATTTATTCTTGTGTTTCACTTTGCATGTTTTGACTTCCATAATAACTAGGTTATTCTTGTGGAATGACTAAGTTATTCAAACCATCCATAGTCGGTCATATGTTGGAAGTAGATATGAATCAAGACTGTCATGGGTTGGCTTGTAGAGGTCCAAGTTGGTGGACAAAGTTGTGCTACAACACTCATGAGTGCTCATAAGTTCTGTGTATTGGATTCAACCCGCTCTCATTTGAATCACTTCATGGATTTTATCACGAGTGATCATGAGACGATAATATCTTATATTCTTCAAACCTAGAGATATGAGTTGTTACTATGAGTTGATAGTACATTGATTGCACGAAAACGCATTGGTAACTCGATGTTGTAAAACGTGCCTTTGTGTATGATTCAACAAGTAGCAGAACAAGCCATATGACTCGAAGTTTATCCATTCCTTTTACCTTCAGGATAAAAGCGATATCTGTGGGCCCCTCGATGATTTAATGATGATACATGTGAGTGCTTGGCCAAGCTAGGACTATGACAACCCGATATTTCAACTCTTTGTAATGGCCTAATAGGTCAAGTATTGTAACCATTTTTGAGTTAATCAAAATACACGTTGATAATAAAATGTCCAAAAAGTTTCTATTTAACTACCTACTATGTTTTATATCATTAAACCGGGATCGTACGTAAAAGAGAATGCCCAAACCCGACTTCGTATATTGAAGTTAAGATTTTTCCAAATTCGGCTTAGCAACAGTCAACTGAAAACTCGAATCAGAGATCGAGCGACTTTTGGCCGGAATGACCTAAACGAGAATCGAAGGTCTCGACAATGGTTGTTCAGCGGTAAAAGGTCAACCAAAACCGACGTCAGATAAAGAAGCTATGAATTTTTAAAGAAATTCCTTAATCACGTCATTTTAATAAATAAATAATAAAAATAATTTCGGAATTTGCCGACGGAATCTAAACGAAAGTTGTAGATCGTAGTCTCACCTTCGCGGGGATATAAAGAACGTCGAAACGGAGTTCGTATGAAGGAGATATGAATTTTTGAAGTTTGGTAATTAATTTATATATAATTTTTATTGAAAACTTCGGTATTATCCGAAGTCTGAGTCACGCAAGTACGCCCCGTGTACCCGAGTATGCCTAGCGTACTCGAGGCCACGGCCTTGGATCGTCCACGTCGCCCCTATGCGAGCATACCCCCCATCCCATCCGAAGTGCGAGGCAGTCGAGGACTCGGTCATGCGTGACGTACGCGTACGCCCCGCATACGGAGGCTGTTCCAGCCTCCTATAAATAGGATGCGAGGGTTCCCGGAAAATTTGCTCATTCTCTCTCACTTTTCTTGCGTTTTACCTCGTTTTCCGTGCCCGCACTACCCCGAGTCCCCGAAGCCCTGGTCATTTTGTGCAAGTCCCGAAGGTCGATTTTACTCCCGAGATTCCCGAGAATTCGGAGAAAAATCCGTTTCGAGAGATGAAACTCTGCCCGGTTTTCCATCTCGCTATCTTCAAACATTCAAGTGAGTTCATACCCCTTAATTAAACCTTTTAATATTCTAAACACTTTTATATGCTTTCTAGGGGGAAATACAAGTAAAACACACGACTACTATCGGGTGTTATATATAAAGATTATTATACACTTTTATTAAGTGGAATCATGTGTGATTTACAAACTTTATAGGGAACTCCCGTATACAAAAATATATTAAAATAGATGCTATCTTTAAAAACTATAAATGGTTGTAATGCATGTATAAACTAAACATCTTCTTAGATTTAAAGTATGTTGTGTCTATCTTAGATGCTACGAAAATCTATGTTTTCATAACAAGTGATTCTTTTCTAGATATTCTAAAAACAAACGAGGCACACTTTTAGAAAACTATAATAGGTATAGTTTTATGAGGACATTGCTAACTTTTACATACTAGAAACACGATTTTCGAGAAATCACTTTCATGTACGATAACAAACGAACATTTCAACACATAAATCTGTTTTTATACTACGGTTATGTGAGACATTTACTTCACGTACGTTCGAGTACACATTTCAAGTCCTGTATTATATACCAAAATCCCTTGGAGGGGGAGCATGGTGTTTGTGTATAGATCTATACGGGCTTGACAACCCGCGCCGTGATTGTTAGCTACAGTCCACCGTTTGGGGTGACAAACGTCATAACATTCCAACGCCTGAAGAACGTTGTGTATAGGCAATCCGAGTCCATAGTATGGTTATAAAGCTCACAGGAGGTATTAAAAATACATTGATTTACGAGGTTTTCAAACATATTGGTTACTTTTACACTTACAAACACTTTGGAAACAAACTTTGGTCTGGAAGGAAGACTACTTTTATACTAGTAGAAAATACAGGATTTTCTAAACACAAACAAACAAGGACAAGATATTTTGTTTCATACAAACATTGTCATTAAATACTTATGAAACTCACCAGCTTAAATGTTGATCTACTCTTTCAAAATTACTTGTATGTCCCAAGGATTCAGTAACTACAGGAATCATTATGCTTTTGATGAAGAGATGTTGCGGCGCCAGTTTAATCTCATATTTTGACATCATATTTGTAATTGATTTTGAACATGTAATGTTTGACAAATGTAAACTTTTAATTATATATATGATGGTTGTATTGCTTTCTTTACTATGTATTCACTTGTTACGCTACCACATGAAGTCATCCGCCCCCGAACGTTTCCGCCGTTCAAGTTTGGGGGTGTGACAAGGACTGATTTGATTTGTTCAATCAGCCAGTCATAATGAATCGGAAATCAGGAAACAACAGATGGACAAAGAGAATGATTTAGAATGCATGTCTCAGTCCATATGATATCTAGGATGGAGGAATGTATGATCACTTATCTAATGGACAAGTCATTGACAAAGGTCAGAGATCATCGGCAAGGTCAGAGTTCGACATAAGCTTTTGAGATCTACGATTGTCAGTTGGTTCTTGAAGTCATTCGCAATAATATTTTTAGACTTATCTAAGTGGGAGACTGTTGGATTAATGTCTAAGTCCATAACTATAATTGGCAAGACTTGACCCGACCTGGCATGGTCCATTTGGGTTACATGGCATCATGCACTTGGATAGACTATAATGAGAGAAATAACACTGAAGGTTGATTAATATATTATTAGTTCTAATATTTTAATAGGATTATTTAATTAGTATTGATCAAGAATTAATCTAGAATTAATTAAGTGATCAAAAGAAGACTAATTAACTATATGGGTTGATTGTGTAAATCATTCATACTTGTATAGTGGGCTAATGCTCTATAGCTAATCAAGTTGGGCTAAAACCTATAGGATGGTCCATGGATGCTCCATGGTGTATTTGAACCAATGGATCCAATGAAATGGAAGTCCATGGCAATTAGGGTTTACCCTATTTCTAACAACTATATAAGATCATATTCTTTGGGAAAAATCGGACACTATGAATAATAAGAAAGGGCTAGCCGATTTTAGGAGTGTTCAAGTTTCTCTTAAGTTATTCCAAGTGTATTTGGTGTTCTGTGAACCATTTGAGGTGTCACACTTGAGGCACTAGACACTCAAGCTTCATGAAGACATTTTACATAAAAGTGGTATGTATTCTATCTTGTTATATTCATTATTTTGTATGCTAGATTAGGATAATACCTTGGATGTTCATAATTGCATGTATAATAGAGAAAACATAGATCCAAGGTATTTAGGGTTGCATGTACACTTAGGAGTGTTAGTGTAACGCCATAAAATTTCCAACCAAAAATTTTCATTTTTACAACCATTAAGACATGAGTAATTAATTTAGATTTCCAAAATAACGTCGTAGTCTCCAACGATTACATAACAAGAGATAAAAATAGTTTTCCCCGAGTGTGTGTACGATCACGCTGGCGCCTTCCCACGGTCCTCACTCGCACCTGAAACACACAAGCAACAACTGTAAGCATAAAGCTTAGTGAGTTCCCAAAATACAACATACGCGCATACGCCTTTCCAGGCCTTGACCTTCCGGTCCATGTATTTCAGGGGACTTCCGTCCCGACTGGGTAAACCTTCCGGTCCTACCCACATCAACCTTCACAGTCCATATGACCACGCCTTCCGGCCCATATCAAACATATCATACATGTCACATATAGGAAATAACTTAACACACATAAAGCATATATTCCATATCATAATCGACCTTCCGGTCACATAGTCAAAACCCTTCCGGGTACAGTATAGTGAGAAGACTCACCTCGTATGCCTTGCTAAGCTGCTACCCGTAAATCCTGGAATCACTCGGGCTCGAACCCTCGAGCTGAAATCCTCCTACGATATATATATATAAATCTATAAATATTACTTGTACCACTAAGGTGGACCATTCAACTCAAGTCAACACCGGTTGACCTGGTCAGCAGTCTTTAGTTAATTTGGACTAGACTCGGCGAGTGCACAATAGTGACTCGGTGAGTCTACGCGTTTTTACCAACTCTCAAGAATTTTCCCTTTGACTCGTCGAGTACTCCCCTGACTCAACGAGTTCTACCTGGGCCTGAATCACAGGGTCACCGCGACTCAACTCGCCGAGTCTAAGGCCAACTCGGCGAGTCCCATCCTGACTCGGTCCACCTGTCAAAACCTTTCCAACTCTCTGCGACTCACTGAGTCGCCCACAACTCGGTCCAGTCTACACACAAGATGGTCTCAAGGACAATCTTCAAGTGACTCGTCGAGTCTGTTCTTCAGACTCGGCGAGTCCATGCCATGCACCGGCTAAAACTGGCTCTTGCGGTCAGATCCGTTCCATAAATACATAGATCTGGCCTTCCCACGCTTATTTGTCACGTAAAGTCTCAGTCTTGGTTGCCATGCAATGCATACAAGGCTTATTTTGAAGAAACAACCTTCAATATGGCAAGTATAGCTTCTAACTCAAATGGATGGGCATAAAGCTTGTCATAAGGGGTCTCCTGGACCTGCTAAAGTCCAGATCTAGGTTCCATGTCTCCATGGGACCTCTCATACTTCTTATTCAAGCCAAGAAAGGCAAGAACAAACCCTAGATTTGGTCCATCAACACAAAACACGAAGATTGGCTCAGAAAGTTACCTCAAGAAGACCCCCTTGATGAAATGGCAACAGATCTAAGCTCCCCAACACTTCAAGCTTGCTCCTCTCCCTCCTTTCCTTGCACTAACACACAAAATGAAGAACAAGAGGCCTTCAAACACACACACAAGGGCTTACAGACGTATGGAGGCTCTTAGGGTTCAAGGTGGCCGCATATGAGGGCCATAAGGTCCTTTAAATAGAGCTTAGGGCCGGGGAATTAGGGTTTCATTAAACAGCACGGACTCGTCGAGTCCATCCCTTGGACTCACCGAGTCCGGACGCGAACCCCCGCTAAAACCGCGACCCGACTCGACGAGTTCAACCACCAACTCGCCGAGTCCCCTCGCAGAATGCCAAAAATATATAAGGAAATGGAGATACCTAGGGATCCGGGCTGTTACAAATCTCCCCCACTAGAATAAGACTTCGCCCTCGAAGTCCCGCTTAGTCAAAAAGCTCCGGATGCTGCTCCCGCATCTCCCGCTCCGGCTCCCAAGTCGTCTCTGATCCCTTCCGATGCTGCCACTGAACCAATACTAGGGGCACCTCCTTGTTTCTCAAAACCTTGATCTTCTGATCTTTGATGGCTACAGGTCTTTCTGCATAATTCAGACTTGCATCCACCTGAATATCTCCTAACGGAACCACCGCTGATTCGTCGGCTATACATTTCCGCAGCTGCGACACATGGAAAGTGTCGTGAATCTGTCCCAACTCTGCTGGCAAGTCTAAACGGTAGGCTACCCGTCCCACCCTTGCAATCACACGAAAAGGACCAATATACCGGGGCCCCAACTTGCCCCTCTTCCTGAATCGAATCACTCCTTTCCAAGGAGAGACCTTCAGGAGCACGAGATCACCAACCTGGAACTCAAGCTCGGACCGTCGCCTGTCTGCATAACTTTTCTGCCGGCTCTGAGCGGTCAGCAACCTCTGCCTGACCATCTGAATTTGCTCGGTCGTCTGAAGCACGATCTCCGTGCTACCCATAACCTGCTGTCCCACCTCACCCCAACAGATGGGGGTGCGACACCTCCGCCCATACAACAGCTCAAAGGGCGGCATACCAATGCTCGAATGATGGCTGTTGTTATACGAGAACTCTGCTACAGGTAGATAGGTATCCCAGCACCCTCCGAAATCCAACACACATGCCCGAAGCATGTCCTCGAGCGTCTGAATGGTCCGCTCACTCTGGCCGTCTGTCTGAGGATGATATGTCGTACTGAAATGCAACCTAGTACCCAACTCTTCATGGAATTTCTTCCAGAACCTGGAAGTGAAACGCACGTCGCGGTCCGAAATAATCGAGATTGGCACCCCGTGCCGAGATACTACTTCCTTCACATATAACTCGGCCAACTTCTCCGCAGAAGAGCTCTCACTAATAGCTAGGAAATGAGCGCTCTTTGTTAGTCGATCCACAATTACCCAAATCGCATCGACTCCTCTCGCCGTTCGCGGTAACTTGGTAATGAAATCCATAGAGATTTGTTCCCACTTCCATTCGGGAATCTCTAGCGGTTGCAGCTTACCGTGCGGTCGCTGGTGTTCGGCCTTGACCTGCCGACAAGTCAAGCACCTCTCGACGAACCAAGCGACATCCCTTTTCATACATGGCCACTAGTACTCCTTCTTGAGATCCAAATACATTTTCGTCGCACCAGGATGAATCGAGAATTTCGATCGATGTGCCTCCTCCATCAAAATAGTGCGCGCACCGCCCACAAACGGCACCCAAATCCGCCCCTGAAAAGTCGTAAGCCCCCGACCATCCGTAACAAATCCTGGTACCTGACCCACCACCTGTTCCTTCTTCTGGTGTTCCGGCTTTGCAGCCTCCATCTGAGCCCCTCGAATAATGTCCAGAATCGGGGTCAAAACCGTCAACCTCATACAAATGTCTCGGATCGGGGCGTTATCCGCCCTACGGCTCAAAGCGTCGGCTACCACATTAGCCTTGCCCGGGTGGTACAGGATCTAACAATCGTAATCCTTCACCACATCCAACCACCTCCTCTGACGCATATTCAGATTTGGCTGATCCATCAAGTATTTCAAGCTCTTATGGTCCGTGTAAATCGTACACCGAACCCCGTACAAGTAGTGTCGCCAGATTTTGAGGGCAAACACCACCGCCCCCAATTCCAGGTCGTGCGTGGGATATCTCGACTCATGAGGCTTCAACTCCCTCGAAGCGTACGCTATCACATGACCCCTCTGCATAAGTACCGCCCCCAAACCCGATATAGAGGCATCACAATATACCACAAAGTCCTCCATCCCTTCCGGGAGTGCAAGCACTGGAGCCTCGCACAATTTCTGATGAAGCGTCTCAAACGAAGACTACTGCTCCGGTCCCCATGAAAACGCAACACCCTTCCGGGTCATCCTAGTAAGTGGCACAACGATCTTGGAGAAATCCTTGATAAATCTGCGGTAATATCCAGCCAAACCTAGAAAACTCCTGATTTCGGTGGGCGATCTCGGCACCTCCCACCTCAGCACCGCCTCAATCTTGGCCGGGTCGACCAATATCCCTTTCTGGTTCACAAGATGCCCGAGGAATTGGACCTCTCGCAACCAGAAATCACACTTGGAGAACTTGGCATACAGCCTCTCCAATCTCAAAACCCGAAGAATCTCCCGCAAATGCTCCTCATGCTGGTCCCTAGTCTTCGAATATACCAAGATATCATCGATGAATACGATCACCGACCGATCCAGCATCGGTCGGCACACCCTGTTCATGAGATCCATGAATGCAGCCGGGGCATTGGTGAGCCCAAAAGGCATCACTACAAACTCATAATGCCCATAACGAGTCCTGAAGGCAGTCTTTTGGATATCCTCCTCGCGAACCCTCATCTGATGATATCCCGACCTCAAGTCAATCTTGGAAAACCAAGATGCCCCCTGCAACTGATCGAATAGATCGTCGATCCTAGGTAACGGGTACCGGTTCTTAATCGTCAACTTGTTTAACTCCCGATAATCGATACACATCCGATGTGAACCATCCTTCTTTTTGACGAACAAAATCGGCGCTCCCCAAGGCGAGCTACTGGGTCGAATGAATCCCTTCCCCAACAGCTCCTGAAGCTGCGAGGATAATTCCAGCATTTCCGGTGGAGCGAGACGGTAAGGCGCCTTGGCGATGGGCGCCGCCCCCGGAACCAAATCGATACGAAACTCCACCTGCCTCTCCGGAGGCACGCCTGGTAACTCCTCGGGGAACACATCCGCAAACTCGCGTACAACCGGAACGTCATCAATCGAATTGGGCCTCTCCGCGGTCACACGAGTATCCATCACATAGGCTATGAATCCATCACAGCCCTGCTGCAAACTCTGCCTGGCCCTGGCCGCCGAACAAAATGCTGACCCACACCGGGTCCCTTCGCCATAAACCGTGAGCACTCCCCCACTAGGGTCTCTAATCATCACCAGCTGTCTCTCGCAGTCAATGACAGCTCCAAACTTACTCAACCAATCCATGCCCACGATAATGCAAACATCCCCCATAGCTAAGGGACTAAGTCTATAGGAAACTCGACCCCAAAAATCTCGAGTACGCATCCTCGAATCACCTCGGTGGCGTATACTGCTCTCTCGTTTGCTATAGCAACTCGCAGGGGACGACTCATCGTCTCCTGATCGATATCGATGTACTGGCTAAAGGCCAGCGAAACAAAGGACCGACTCGCACCTGAGTCGAACAATACCAAAGCAGGCACATGATTCACAAGAAAAGTACCTACGCATATAGGAATATAAGCATAATGTCTCAGCATAAATGTAAATACGTGAAAGAATACATATCGGCCACTACATCAGGCGCCGCGCGGACCTCTTCCGCAGTCAACTGGAAAGCTCTCCCACGAGCCTTCGGGGCCTCGGTCTTCACTGGCCGAACCTCAGGAACCCTGGCAGCAGGCGAAGATCCCTGGCGAAGCTGGGGGCACTCGGCCTTCCGATGGCCAGTCTGGTTGCAATGGAAGCAGAACATAAATCCCTTGGGGCAATCCCTCGCAATGTGCCCCTCCTTGCCACACTTGTAGCAAGCACCCAATCGACACGCCCCCTCATGACCCTTGCCGCACTTCCCACAAGTACGGCTCTTCTGTCCTCCGGATCTCAAATCAGCGGACTTGGTCCGCTTGGCTGCCGGCTGCGACTGCGTCGGCCGCCGATCCATCCGCTGAGACTCGGCCTCCTCCCTGGCCTGGGTCGCCAACTCGATCTCCCGCTTCCTGGCATTCGCCTGAAGCTCAGCAAAAGTCTGATATGATGAGTTCTATACGAACTCCCGGATGTCTCTCCTCAGCACTCCCAAATACCGGCTCATCCGAGCCTGCTCCGTGGACACCTGCTCGAGGCAGAACATCGCCCTCTTATGAAACTTCCGCGTGATCACTGCAACCGAATCATTACCCTGCTTGAGGGTCAAGAACTCCTGAACCAACCGTTCCCTCTCTACCGGGGGAACATACTCGTCTCTGAACATAGTAGTAAATCTTTCCCAATTCAAGGCTGAAACCTCCGCGAGAGTGAAGTTCGCCGTCACGAACTTCCACCAATCCTTCGCTCCCAGGCGGAGCTGGTTCAGGGCGAACCGCACCCTCAGATGCTCCGGACATGAACAAGTATAGAAGCATCCCTCAATATCGGCAATCCACCTCATAGCAGCAATCGGATCCTGAGTCCCGTCAAACTCTGGTGGCTTCGTGTTGCTGAACTCCCGGAACAGCAACGAGTCACCCCCCTGTGGCCTGGCAGCAGCCACAGCTGCGGTAGCTGCAGCAGCGACAGCCTCAGACAACGCGGCATACCGCTCATCAAACGTCTCCATCAGCGTGGTCTTGATAGACCCAAACATTTCCGGAATCTCGGCCCGGATCGCTGCAGCTACCTCCTCATGGATCATCTGACGAAGCTCCTCGTCAGTCACCCCACTCGTGCCAGGTCTGTGTCGTGGTCCAACCATGATGTCTCTGAAATACAACAAAAGAATATCAGAGACCCTATCGGGCAAAAATCGCACTCGATAACGCAGTCCTGCTCAGTTTTCGATACTCAGGGGTTCCCACTTGGCTGCCTACTGACCCGGTGTCCTTGGCAGTACGGGCCCAATACTGCCAGTTACACCGTGTCGGTATTCACCCAAGTCATCCTCCCCAACCTCGAATCCTGAGCACTCTATTCTTTTCATACTCTTGTTACTCACTCGCTCTCGAGCACCCCAAAGAAGCAAGTTTTTCCTAGACTAAGGCATCACAAAATCAGGCCACTCTAGCCCTAATATGTATACCTAGTCTACTAGCATGCGTATCATATCATATCATATATCGTAACACATATAATAAGAGTATTTTGGGGATTTTTACCGTTCGGGCGCTAGCTGACCGTACACACTTTTTCTTCTTCGGTCGTCTCACATTTCAAAATTTAAATTTTGATTATTTAAATTAAATTTTTTTGTAAAAACAATTTTCTCCAATCCCCGGTTTTAGTCCAGTTACACCCGAAGGTGTACCCGAATCCCTCAAACCAAGGCTCTGATACCAACTTGTAACGCCATAAAATTTCCAACCAAAAATTTTCATTTTTACAACCATTAAGACATGAGTAATTAATTTAGATTTACAAAATAACGTCGTAGTCTCCAACGATTACATAACAAAAGATAAAAATAGTTTTCCCCGAGTGTGTGTACGATCACGCTGGCGCCTTCCTACGGTCCTCACTCGCACCTGAAACACACAAGCAACAACTGTAAGCATAAAGCTTAGTGAGTTCCCAAAATACAACATACGCACATAAGCCTTTCCAGGCCTTGACCTTCCGGTCCATGTATTTCAGGGGACTTCCGTCCCGACTGGGTAAACCTTCCGGTCCTACCCACATCAACCTTCACAGTCCATATGACCACGCCTTCCGGCCCATATCAAACATATCATACATGTCACATATAGGAAATAACTTAACACACATAAATCATGTATTCCATATCATAATCGACCTTCCGGTCACATAGTCAAAACCCTTCCGGGTACAGTATAGTGAGAAGACTCACCTCGTATGCCTTGCTAAGCTGCTACCCGTAAATCCTGGAATCACTCGGGCTCGAACCCTCGAGCTGAAATCCTCCTACGATATATATATAAATCTATAAATATTACTTGTACCACTAAGGTGGACCATTCAACTCAAGTCAACACCGGTTGACCCGGTCAGCAGTCTTTAGTTAATTTGGACTAGACTCGGCGAGTGCACAATAGTGACTCGGCGAGTCTACGCGTTTTCACCAACTCTCAAGAATTTTCCCTTTGACTCGTCGAGTACTCCCCTGACTCGACGAGTTCTACCTGGGCCTGAATCACAGGGTCACCGCGACTCAACTCGCCGAGTCTAAGGCCAACTCGGCGAGTCCCATCCTGACTCGGTCCACCTGTCAAAACCTTTCCAACTCTCTGCGACTCACTGAGTCGCCCACAACTCAGTCCAGTCTACACACAAGATGGTCTCAAGGACAATCTTCAAGTGACTCGTCGAGTCTGTTCTTCAGACTCGGCGAGTCCATGCCATGCACCGGCTAAAACTGGCTCTTGCGGTCAGATCCGTTCCATAAATACATAGATCTGGCCTTCCCACGCTTATTTGTCACGTAAAGTCTCAGTCTTGGTTGCCATGCAATGCATACAAGGCTTATTTTGAAGAAACAACCTTCAATATGGCAAGTATAGCTTCTAACTCAAATGGATGGGCATAAAGCTTGTCATAAGGGGTCTCCTGGACCTGCTAAAGTCCAGATCTAGGTTCCATGTCTCCATGGGACCTCTCATACTTCTTATTCAAGCCAAGAAAGGCAAGAAGAAACCCTAGATTTGGCCCATCAACACAAAACACGAAGATTGGCTCAGAAAGTTACCTCAAGAAGACCCCCTTGATGAAATGGCAACAGATCTAAGCTCCCCAACACTTCAAGCTTGCTCCTCTCCCTCCTTTCCTTGCACTAACACACAAAATGAAGAACAAGAGGCCTTCAAACACACACACAAGGGCTTACAGACGTATAGAGGCTCTTAGGGTTCAAGGTGGCCGCATATGAGGGCCATAAGGTCCTTTAAATAGAGCTTAGGGCCGGGGAATTAGGGTTTCATTAAACAGCACGGACTCGTCGAGTCCATCCCTTGGACTCGCCGAGTCCGGACGCGAACCCCCGCTAAAAACCGCGACCCGACTCGACGAGTTCAACCACCAACTCACCGAGTCCCCTCACAGAATGCCAAAAATATATAAGGAAATGGAGATACCTGGGGATCCGGGCTGTTACAGTTAGAATGCTCATAACCCAAAAATTTGAAGAAGAAGAAGCTTAAAGTGGTTCTCAACACTCCACATCCAAGCCCAAAGGAAAGAAGAAGAAGAAGATCGTTGCCTCAAGGAAAGAGTTTCTAAGCCTACAAGCCAAATTAGATCAGATTCTTGTTGCGGTCAAGCCTACTCAACCTCAACCTGAAGATATTCCAGGACCGCAAACCTTAATTGAAAGAATCAAAACACTGGAAACTCATGAACGATTGGCTGATGAGCGCATTTCCCTGAAAGTTGAAATGGGGATTCGTTCTTTGGACACAAGTTGCAAGGCTGACCATCAACAATTAATGGCTACTGTGGACCGCCTCATCTTTGAGGTATCTGCAATCAAGACAGACCTTCAAACTTCCATTACGGATCAATCAGCACACTCCAAGAAGCCGATATATGAAACTCACACTACATATGAGTCCACCATCTCCGTCCTTCAGTCCACGATCAGCAGTCTTCGATGATCACTATCTTCAAACTTTCATGGTCTAGAGATCCTTTAACTTACCAAAGTGATTCATTGCTTAATATTCAACATCACCATTCCCAACAATCAACAACTAGATGAAGCACTTAAAGAACAATTCGACAATGTGTGTGCCAAAGTCGATGGTCTTAGGCAATGGCTTGAGGAATCCCCTGCGTTGAATTCCTCAAGAGGGGGAAGTGATGAAGACCATCATTCAAACAACATCTCTCAGCAACATAGAAGCTCCCCTGTCTTGAATGAAACAATTCTTTCACCGCAACTATCTCCTCACAAGACTCTAAGCCATCAAACTCCACCACAACATCAGTAGCCACTGCAATAGGAAAACATTCAAGAAGATGATCCTAAGCGACCGGAGACTCCTCCCCACTTCAAAAATTTAGCATCCAATATGTCATCCGAATAATATGATGACTCTCCCACAGTGAAACAAAAGAAAGTAGACTAGAAATCATCCAAGCTTGCCGAGCTAATCTAGAAAGAAAACAGTTTCAACATTACCATGGATGAATCCTTAGTCCATTCATGGATCAACCCTCAACGTAAATTGCTATTTGATGATTACAAACCCTACCTTACCTTCGCTGAACCCCCACCTGATGGATACTGGGATATTCCAATATCTCCCAATGCAAAATACTTCACTGTATTCGAGCAATTTGACTGAAGTCTACCTGATCACACGTGACTTTCCATTCAATTCGAAAGACTTAATCGATTCCATGCTAAACATGCTTCCTCAATAGAGAATATATGTTCCAACGATAGACCATCCGTACTCAAGAACTTCAAACCCCACAAATTCATGAAAGTTGACTTCATCCAATATACTCTCACAAGAAGGAATCAGGACTACGTCCGCACCCAAGCTGACTTTCCATGTATGAATCCAGAAGAATTCATCCTGATAGAGAGGGTGTTCCAAAACAGATCCGAGAAGTATCCAAAGATGGTGATATCATTTGAAAGGGCTAGCACTTTTCTAAGGGAGACTCTCTGTGACTTTGCAAAAGTGGATGCAGACATTCACCCTGCTCTTGCCATGAAGTTTGATCTACCACCACTTGATCCTGCACTGTTGCTTACTGAAGGCAATCAAGAAAGATCTCTAGGTGCAAAAAAACTTTCTAGATCTTGGTGTCATCTTCAAAAGGAAAATCAATGAAACCAAATACTTCATTCCTTGGACTACCATGAATCGCCTCACAAGGAAACAACTTGAAGTCTGTCGAACTCAGTTCAAAAGTAAAAACATACAACTACCAAAGTCAAGTTCGAAATTTTAAGAAGGATTATCTGGTTGGAGAATGTCACAAAATTTTGGTGGATCCTAATCAAGTTCCTAAAGCTTGATAACTGAAGAAAAAGTTGAAGAGGCCACTTAGGGGAAATTGTTGAAACATAAAAGTGACCCTATTAAAGTTGACCTACCGCAGCCCCTTGAAGATCCGCAGTCAAGTCACGTCAACAATCGCATCCGAAGTCATCATTATCAGCAGTTCACTATCTAGTTTTTCTTAATTTAGCTATTTATCTGATTTTCTTAGAATACTCTCTTTTATCCATTATGCCTTTCATGGCTATGTTTAGATAGATGAACAAGTGTAACCTTTGAGTCTTTATATATAGAACTCAATCTTTCTCAAGAATATATACATCTTCTGATAACACTTCGCATCTTAAATCTCATATCTTGTGTTATTACTCTCATCTCTTTCCTACTCTCCAAATTCACCATATCACAATTATATATCATCTCTCTTGGGATCAAGTCATTCTTTACTTAATCACTAAGTTTGATCTCATTTACTAACTTGGTTTGAAAGCATTCCTTGTTAAGAATAAATTTTCGTGTATACTTGATATAACACTTGTTGTCATTTATATTTCCTTACATTTCCGCACCTAACTCTCTAATTATCTAACTCTAACTTATTATTGTTGTTGAGCTTTTATGATCCTTTCAGATAAACTATTCCTCAACTATACTTGTTCTAACGTCTGTTCAAGTGTGTCTCAAGTTTTTCTCTCAACACGTACGATTTTGGAAATTTATTTTCATACTTAAAAAATTCATAACTTTCGCATATGAGCTCCGTTTTTGACGTTCTTTATATCGACGCATAGGTGAGACCGTTCTCTACAACTTTTGTTTAGGCTCCGTCGGCTAATTTTGAATTTATTTTTAAAGTTAT
The DNA here is from genome assembly GCF_052625555.1 of Lactuca saligna. NCBI lineage: Eukaryota > Viridiplantae > Streptophyta > Magnoliopsida > Asterales > Asteraceae > Lactuca > Lactuca saligna. Next base: position 168,065,087 of record NC_136417.1, read on the forward strand.
ATTTTTAACAGGTTGGGACAGGAAAAGTCCGTTAAAAATTCATAACTTCTTCATCCGACATCGTTTTTCATCAGTCTTTTTACCGTTGGACAACTATTTACGAGATCTTCGATTCTCGTTTAGGTTGTGTCAGCTAAAAATCACTCGATTTATAATTCAAATTTTGGATTATACATTGCTATGCCGAATCTTATAAAATTCATAACTTCGTCAAATGAAGTTAGATTTCGATGTTCTTTTTATGCATATTCTCGATTTAACATATGCTACAACTTTGATTCTGATCGTTAGGGCTAAAAAGTATTTTATCATAAATACACGTTTTACGTCACACAGCATCGTATCGGTTCCATCGCGAATCTTCAATAGGTCATAACGTCTTCGTTACAACTTGGATTTCAGCGTTCTTTGTATCTCCGAAATCTTTGTCACGACAACTACATGTTTCTTCATAGATATCGAGTTTATCTAACATTTTATTTTTGACAATCGTTTTTATCTTAATTTATTACATCTCTTTATAAATAAATAAATGCACATAATTTGCAAATAATTTCACTTTATTACTTTAAAACTAGTTACAAGTTGATCTAAACTCTTACATTGATTTGAAATAACTGGTTGTTACAAGTTGGAGGACACCAACTCGAAGAGTAGGTGCTGAGTGAGAAAACCCAAAATTTCAGGGTTTATGTCCTATTTAAAGGACCTTAAGCCTTCATTTTTGCCTCCCTTATCACCCTAACTGTAACGCCCATGTTTCTGGGCTAAAAGCATTAATGATGTTGTAATAGTTTAGGTCAACCTTTGTAACTCATTTTGAAGTAATAAATAGGAATTGTGTGAATATTATGTGAATTATATGCTTATTTTCTTAATTATTATGATTTAATTAATTAATAATGAAAATAAGCCTTTAAAATAGATATTAAAAAAGCCGATATCTTTTAAGAAAGTTGTAGTGGCCGAAACAAGGATTCCGAATATATAAAGAACGCCGAAATCCGAGTTACAACGAAGAAGTTATGACCTGTCGAAGTTTCGCAACGAAACCGGCACGACGCCGGGAAGCGTTAAAAGTGAATATTGCGATAAATTGCTTTTTAGCCTTAACAATCTAAACGAAAGTCATAGTATTCGTTAAACAGAGAATTTTGATAAAAAGAACATCCAAATCTGACTTCGTATGAGGAAGTTATGATTTTTCTAAGTTTTAGCTTAGAAGTAGACAGGTAAATACTCGAATTTAAGGTCGAGCGATATTTAGCCGACACAACCTAAACGAGAATCGAAGGTCGTGTCAATAGTAGTACAACGGTAAAAAGACTGACGAAAACGGACGTCGGATGAAGAAGTTATGAATTTTTAACGGATTTTCCTGTCCCGTTCTGTTAAAAACAACAATATTAAAATTAAATCAAAATTAGCCGACGAAGTCTAAACGAAAGTTGTAGAGCATGATTTTAGCTACGTGTGCATATAAAGAACATCAAATACAGAGCTCATATGCGAAAGTTATGGATTTTAGAATTTCGGGGCTCAAAATTCGAAAATTTTCGCATGAACAGTAGCCGCCACGTCACCTCGCATGAAGCTGCTGCGTCACCGACGATGTGGCCGAATCCGGATCTGACGCATGTCGCTATTCCCTTGGACCGAAGCCTCGGCCAATCAGAAGCCACCTCGTAGCCTCCACATGTCCAAGTCTGCAGGGCCACGTCCGAGCTTCGTAGCTCGCCTCCGTGTCTCGCCTCGCTGCTGCCACGCGCCTCGTTCCCTTCGCTGCCACGTCTTCTTATCGTGTCCGAACCTCGCAGGTACTACGTGAAAGCTTCTTAGCCATGAGGACCTCGGCCTCGCACCCTATAAATAGGGGGGCTGCGAGATCCTCCAACTACTTTTGGAAATTTGACATTTTTCACCCCTAAACTTATATTTTGACTATTTTGACTTCCCCTGAAGCCCCGATATCATTTTTAAAGCCCGGAATACGTCCCGAAGTGCCCGACAACTCGGAAAGTTTTATCTTTTCGGTTTTGAAGCTCCAACTCTCACAGAGCCCGGTTTCTCAATAAAACTCCCGGTTTTATCAGAAACGATCATTTTAAGGAATGAATTGCTGTCCGATTATCATCAAATCAAGTGAGTGTATAGTCACTTTCATCTTACACATAGATATGAAGTATTTTCTATAAAATACATGTTATGTGTAATTATATTGATTGTTTATTTGAGATGATTGTTGAATACAATGTTTTATACAAGTTATAAACTATATATGTATTTTATCTTCAAATATGTTGGGTAAAACATGGGTAGACGAAATAGTTGATGTGTGTTAAAATGATGAGAAGCATCAATGTTGTTGTTGTTCCAGTCATCTAGCGGAGTATGGATGACGACCACGAACTCTTCTAGACAGTCCAGTAGAACGCTAGCTGGCTCGCAACTTGTAGGTGTTGTGAACGATGTGTTCACTGATGTACTCCATCCTCCTCATGGTTGCCTTTAGGACATTTATTGTTGAGGATCCCCCTTAGCAGTAGTGTTCATCCCGATGATAAAATCCTTAGACTAGGTCCCTTGTATAGTTGTTTAGGGACGTAAAGTGAGGATAACAGGAATAGGTAATCAGGGTTATTGTTAGTTGATGAAATTAATAAATTTATTGTTGATCGATGAAATTAATAAATTTATTATTATTTGTTGGTTGAAAACCCTATAAGCTCACCAGGCTCCCAAGCCTGACCCACTCAGCTTACTGTTTTACAGGTAGTGGACTCAGAGCATAATTATGATGATGATAAGGGACTTTTGGATTATAGGCCATTAGTTGTAAATAACTGTTGTAAGGCTTATAATGTACTGTTTATACTTATGTACTGCATTGAACATGACATCCTGAGTCTTTTAATGAAATACATTTCTAAGGAAACGCTTTTGATAAATCTTTATCATATTATTGTTTTCGGACAAATTCCGCAATTCTTTTATTAAAAGGTTACTCTGATTTTGAAATAAAGTATAAACAAAACCGGTCTTTTCTCGCCGTGAAATTGAGGATGTCACACTAACACTCTATAAAAACCCTAAGCTTGCCATAGAGTTGAGGAGAAAAAGGTTTAGGATGAGAGGGAGCTTTTGGATCCGGTGTTCATTTATTCCTAACTTCTGTTTGAAAGTAAAAAGTCACCACCTTGCTCATTGTTTGGTTAGATCTCGTTTCTAGGTAGTTTAGCACCTTTTTCCATCCTTCTTCGACTACTAGAGTGTTTTAAGCTTGCCATAGAGTTAATATTTCGGATCTGGACCATATGTAGTCCTTTGAGCCCAAAGATCCAAGCTTTATCAAGCTAGTGGCAAGATTTATGCATTAAACCCCATATAGAGCTTATTATGGAATTTCGAGCCCTAGATGCCATGCATTGACGTAAAGCTTGCAGCTTTATGTGGTACTTCAGTTTGGGAGGCCAGATCTAAAGTTTGAGACATTATTTCTGCTTAGAATTGTCTAAATGAATATTGATTTAGAGGGACTTGACGAGTGCATGAGCCAACTCGACAAGTTAGCTAGGTTTTTCACCGATAAGCTGGACGCGCTACAACTCGGCGAGTTGATGAGACAAGTCGATGGGTTTAGTTGGAATTCCCCGATACTTCTGAGCAAATGAAGGAACTCGATGATTCGCGTAGATGCACTCGATGAGTTTAGTCAATATGGACTGTTGAATTGAGCATTAACTTTTGTTTACTTTTAGGGTTTAGTCAATTGTGGACCTTAGAGACCATGGAGGGGTAAATGGTCTTTTCACCCTTTTGAGATTTAATGGATGAGTTAGCTTAGCTTCTCGGAGTGGTTATTACAAATTTGTTATCAAAGATAAGGATATTATTGTAACAACCCGAAGTTTTCTATCGTCGAAAACTCGTCCTACCCGTGAAATTTCGCCGTTAGCCAATTCGTTTCGTTCTCGTTTTGGGTTAAACAAATTAAAATTTTATATGTTTATTATAATTGAATGATTGTCCAAACCTCTTGGAACTCATGAAATTAACCCAAAAGTATTCATTTCAAAAAGCTAGAAACATTCCCGCCGAGTGATAGTAACTTAATCGGGTGCGACCAAAAGCCCCGTTTAATGCCGGTATCGGGTAGAATTCCACCGCGTCCAAGTTTTAGGACCTATATAAACGTGTTTTAGCATCCATTTGAAGCTTTTTCCTTCTCTCTCTACACTCTCTCTCTAACCTCTCTCCAAAAATCCAAGATTTAGGGTCCAAAACTCAATTTTAAGGTCTCAAATCCTTAAGGTAACTTCCTAACCTCATTGTATAGCTTATTTGACTTCCAAATTCGAGACTTAATCATGAAATAGGACACAAAGTATGAGTTTATGGCCTAGTCATAAAATTAAACTTTGTGTCCTATTTCATGATTAAGTTTCGAATTTGGAAGTCAAATAAGCTATACAATGAGGTTAGGAAGTTACCTTAAGGATTTGAGACCTTAAAATTCAGTTTTGGACCCTAAATCTTGGATTTTTGGAGAGAGGTTAGAGAGAGAGTAGAGAGAGAAGGAAAAAGCTTCAAATGGATGCTAAAACACGTTTATATAGGTCCTAAAACTTGGACACGGTGGAATTCTACCCGATACCGGCATTAAACGGGGCTTTTGGTCGCACCCGATTAACTTACCGTCACTCGGCGGGAATGTTTCTAGCTTTTTGAAATGAATACTTTTGGGTTAATTTCATGAGTTCCAAGAGGTTTGGACACTCATTCAATTATAATAAACATATAAATTTTTAATTTGTTTAACCCAAAACGAGAACGAAACGAATTGGCTAACGGCGAAATTTCACGGGTAGGATGAGTTTTCGACGATAGAAAACTTCGGGTTGTTACATTATCCCCCCGTTAGAGGGAATTTCGTCCCAAAATTCAAAGATTTGAACTCAAATTGCAAGTTGAAAAGAGAATCGAGGATGAGTCTACTGCTTCGGGTCTTCACGCTTCCATGTGGAATCTAGTCTCCACTTGACGTTCCAGTGAACCCTCACTATCGGGAAGCGTCTAGGTTTCGTTGTGTCACAACTGGAAATTTTGTGTCTTGTAAACTATACACTTAGGCTAAAGTGAATCAAAAGCTTAAGAACATGTGTAACACCCATGATTGTAACAACAAAATTTCAATCAAATACACCATACAATCATTCAAATGGTCAACAAGCAATTGGAAACCCTAGAAGTTCTTATTTAGGTCCACTTTGGACTAGAACTTCCTTATTGGGTCTAATGGACCAATAAACTTCCAATTTGACTATCTTGGGTTTAGAACTCTTAAATGGGCTCTAATTGGACCCACATCTATTTGTTTCAACATTTTGGGCTATGTTGGACCTAGAATGAAATGAATTAAGAGCCTTGATACATGAATAACCTAAACTAGTCCAATAAAAATATAAAAATTCTACCACACTCCTTTAGACTTAAAACATACTCAAGATTAACACTAACATTGGGCTTAGGGGAAAAGGCCCAAATTTTTCCTTTCCCTTCTAAAAATCTCGGCCCAAAAGCCCAAGCCCAAGATGAAGAGTTGACTTCACCATGCCACCTCATTATTACCTCTTGGTTCTCCATGCAGCATCTCATACTTCCATGTATACATCACCTCAAGGTCTATTTCTTCTTCCTCTCTCTCTCACTCTCGGCCGAGCAACACACACACATATTCACAAAACTCTCTCAACTCTCTTAAGAACACTCCTTCCTCCCTCTCCAAAAAATTTCAAGATTTAAGTGTATTCCAAGGAGATTTTTCACAAAAATTACCATCCAAGGTAAGGTTATACTTAATTCTATGATCTAGTTTCCTTGAGCTATCAAATATCTCTTCTTAACTCATGAGAAATCATGATCTTGTACCTTAGAAACACCTCAAGGCCGAGATCTTCATCAAGGGGTGCTAAGGCCGAAAATCACCAAACTTTCTTCCATATTCTCTTCAAAAACCGAAAGCTTCAAACAAGGTGAGCTTCATACCCCCTATTTTCGGTTTTCATGAGTTTTTTTTTTTGGGGGGGGGGGGGGGAATACAAGTGAAAGTGTAGATCTATATGTATTTTGTATGCTTTGTATGATTCCATGCTTATATGTGTGCTTTTTGTGTGTTATAATGTTGGATCTAGCCATAAAACCCCTCAAAACCGAGATATACCTCAAGTTAAAAGACTCTAGCATCAATTATATTTCTACATACAAAGTATTTCTAGAAAAATGGTTATATGGTTTAGTAACAATTTCTTTGAGCTAAAAACACCATTTTTGGACCTAAAATGCGAAAAATACAAACTTTAAGGGCCTAAATTGACAAATCACGAATTTTGATGGTTGAACTATGTCAAAACAGTTTCAATAAAGCAATTTCTGGAAATATATTCATTTAGAGGATTAAAAACATAAACTTCAAGCTTAATGGGCTTAAAATGACATTTTAGGCCCAATGAGGCCCATTATGCGAGATTTTCTGTTTTGGAGGGTCAAAACTGTATTTTTCTATAAAACAGTGGACTATAAGTGTTCCAAGTCCTTTTCAAAGGTTTAAAATGCTTTTTAAATTTAAAAGGGACTAAAGTTGCAAAAAATTTTCAATTTGGGCCAAAATTGTCAAAATTTCGAAAAAGAAGGGTTATAACCGAGAAAAACTGAAATTCAGGGACTTAAGCTGTTTTCTATGAAAAATATGCTGGAAAATACTTATTTCAATAATTTTTGGTATTAAAATGTCAAGAAAATTGATTTAAGGACCAAACCGGAAAGTTTTTAAATTAAATGGTTGAAAAAGTAAATTTTTACAAATAATGAGGGGCTGAAAACAGAAAAATTCTCAAGACTAGTTCAATACATGCAATTTGATCAAATGATGATACCACGACTATCGACGAAATACAAAACATTACAACACCAAAAGTCGTTGTCAAACGAATTGGTTCGGTCTCGAACCAATAAAAATCCGAAATTACTAACACGACGACACTATGACATTACAACATTACGATAACGATTGGAAAGTCACTATACATGCGAGTGTGCACAGACGTCTACGCACCACATTTGGGCCCCAAAAGTGTAAAATCATGTTCGTTGAGCCTAGCTAGCCCAATGACCTGATCTTAAGGCCCGAAGACCTCTCTCTTACGAAGTGTTGGGTTTTACCGACCCGACATAACGTAAAAGGACTTTCAATGGCTTGTATACTACTGGTCCCCAAGGGTCCTTTGGTATTGCTAGTAAAGTCTACATTTTCATGAGAGGTGGGTCTGGGACCCCTCGTACCTTTTATCCCCAACCGGCTAATGGAGTTACTGAGGCCTTCGTGTCCTCATTCTCTTCGGATGTGGGACTACACGTAGTCAGGGCGGTTGGAGAACGCGATTAGTACGGACGACGCCTACGGGATCGTTAGTATCGCTATAGACTAGTCGTTTGTGTAACGTGTGTTTGTAGCAAATAATCATGCTCAACAATAATCCAACGTCGCCTGGTACCGACAACTTCACACATTGCAATTGTTTCAATGTACGAATTAGGAAAACATCGGGTTTTCCTAGGGTATTTCAATACATATGGATTCGGAATACACACAAATTTTAAATGAACAAATTTTACAAGTATAGAAACAAACAAGCATACCTATGGATCTTCACACATTTTTGACTTTACTATTTTCAGAAAATATCGGATTTTCGGGTGTTTCTCAAAACATTACAAACATTGGATTTCAAACATTACTTATGAACTCACCAACATTTCATATGTTGACGTTTTTCAAAATACTTGTATTCTCAGGTAACAGATGAAGTGGAGGATGAATTGTACTCTAAGACGTTTTGTTGTGGTGTAATTTAGTATCAAATAGTTATTTTTGAGAATGTCATGTTTTGGAACAATGTAATGGATGTAAACGCTACCAGTTGTATCATTCCAAATGTTGGTGATGTATAATGTTATGTTTCATGTATATGCATTGTGATGGTATTCAATTGAGTCACGATAGCCCTCGGACGTTTCCGCCGTCTGGTTCGGGGGTGTGACAGGTTGGTATTAGAGCCTTGTTTATAGTGAACTAGCATGTCGAGCCACACATTGATATGCAACTATAAACCAAAAAGAGGGACTAACATAACTCTGAACAAGACAAGTAAATAAAACACGCTTGCTTGCATTAAGAATAAGAACATAACGCCGAATCAAACTCAATAATGTTGTTCTTAGTGATACCAAGGAGTGAATGTAGCCTGATCAACTACATTCTCTCCAAAGTAAAACTAACACACATCCTAATGAGATCGGGATAGCTAGGGAACCTAAAACTATACCCCTTTTATCACCAAAAATAGAACGTTTGTTTAGTCTGCAATAGTGGAAGAGGCATAGGATAATATTAGTGAACTTTTACGTGTTTTGCTATGTCTTGCGAATCTATGATAGTATGCTAAATGATAGAGGTACTTATGCTCATGCCATACACCTAGTCAGTAGAACCACAACCTCACGGAAACCACGTAAACTCAACATCTTTCCGTTTCGTGACAAGAAGATGCCTCTCCGACCTACTCGTGGAAACCCAGGACCAACCCCACCTGAAGTTGATTCAACCGCGTTCCAGGCAGCTGTATCTACAGCAGTCACTGCAGCGATTGCTCAAATTCACCAAGGGAACAATGGAGGAGTCAATGGGCAGGGAGCCGGAAGTTCGAACAACGGAATGAACCAAGGACCCACTAAAACGTGCACCTACAAGGACTTCACAAACGCTAAACCACGAACTTTCAACGGCACTAGAGGGGTGATCACTCTGAAGCGATGGATCGAGAAGGCAGAGTCGTTATTCGAGATATGCGATTGCCCCGAGCAGATGTAGGTGAAGTTCTCGGCCTACACTTTTGTGGACCAAGCACTCACTTGGTGGAACGGACACGTGGAAGCTATGACGCTCCCTGTCGCCAACTCTATCCCATGGGCAGAAATGAAAGAAATGTTAATGGCTGAGTACTGCCCCCGAGGCGAAATACAGAAGATGGAGCAAGAGCTATGGAATCTCACTGTGCAGAATGCGAACATCGATGCCTACATATCGAGATTTAGCGAACTATCTCTGCTGCGCCCGGGTATGATCACAACTGAAGGAAAGAAGATTGAGCGATTCATCTGGGGACTGACACCTCCCATTTAAGGGAATGTGATAGCTGCGAACCCTGAAATGATTGACAGTGCGAAGAGATTGGCGAACAGGTTGTATGATCATAACAACAAAAAGGGCGAGAAGCCAGTAGAGGCTGAGAAGAAAAAGGAGGATGATGGCAAGAAAGAGAGGAACAACAAGAGAAAGGGGAGTCAGGGCCCCGAGACCACTAAAAAGCAGCAAACAGTGGCAGTTAACGTTGTCACCGCACCGGTTCCAGCCACACCATATGCTCCAGCCTCAGCTGCTTCAAATGCTGCCAGACCTTATTCCGGTAATCTTCCCAAAATGCAACAAGTGCGGTTTCCATCACTATGGAGAATGCAAGGATTTTCAGTGCACCAGTTGCAACCGAAGGGGTCACACTGCAAAGTACTGCAAGGCTTACCCTCCCCATAACCAAAATCAGGGAACCAACAGCAACAACCCTCGCAACAACAACAACACCCATGCCAGCGGCAATAACGCGGGGCCTAGCTACACCTGCTTTGGATGTGGGAAGACTGGACATATCCGCCGAGACTGTCCTAACAACAGCAATTTAAGAAATGGAGGAACAGGAAGGATGTTGACCATGGGTCAGGGTGAGGCCCTTCAAGACCCCTCTGTTGTTACCGGTACGTTTCCCTTAAACCACGCTTATGCATGCATCTTATTTGACACCGGAGCGGAACGAAGCTTCGTAAGCAATAAGTTTAAGCATTTATTAAGACAACTACCCCAAAAGCTAAATGAAACCTATACGGTGGAAATGGCCAATGGGAAAACCGAATCCGCTGTGGAAATCTACACTGGATGTACCCTAACTCTTAATCAACACGTCTTTCGAATAGATCTAATGCCAGTGTCAATTAGGAGTTTCGATGTGATCATCGGCATGGACTGGTTAAGCCCCCACCATGCCGAAATTATGTGCCATGAGAAGGCCGTTCGTCTTCACCTCCCAAATCACGAAACCCTAGTAATTTACGGAGACAAATCTAGCATGAACCTTCGCCTCGTTTCGTGCATCAAGGCACAGAAGTATCTAAGAAGGAACAATTTGGCGTTCCTAGCTCACGTGGTGGATAAAACCAAGGAGGAGATTAACATTCGAGACATTCCTGTAGCATGTGAATTTCCGGACGTGTTTCCTGAAGATCTCCCGGGAGTACCCCCAGAGAGACAGGTTGAGTTTCGAATCGACCTTATTCCAGGAGCAACTCCTCTTGCTAAATCACCCTACCGACTGGCTCCTACCGAGATGCAGGAATTATCCAGCCAACTCAGCGAACTTTTGGACAAGGGATTTATCCGACCTAGCTACTCGCCATGGGGAGCTCCGGTGGTCTTTGTCAAAAAGAAGGACGGATCTTTCAGAATGTGCATCGATTACAGAGAGTTAAATAAACTCACTGTTAAAAACCGCTACCCACTCCCACGAATCGATGATCTATTCGACCAGCTCCAAGGAGCGAGTTATTTTTCTAAAATAGATCTATGGTCCGGATACCACCAACTCAAAGTCCGGGAAGAGGATATTCCTAAAACTGCTTTCCGAACCCGCTACGGACATTATGAATTCGTCGTAATGCCCTTTGGTCTAACAAATGCACCTGCCGCATTTATGGACCTAATGAATCGAATCTGTCGACCGTTCCTTGACAACTTCATCATTATGTTTATCGATGACATCCTCATCTATTCTCGATGCAAAGAGAAGCATGGCCAACATCTCCAACAAGTCCTAGAAACACTGCGATCGGAAAAACTGTACCCCAAACTCTCCAAGTGTGAGTTCTGGCTCCGGAGTGTGAATTTCTTAGGCCACGTAGTTAGCCAAGACGGAACTCATGTGGATCCCTCTAAGGTCAAAGCTGTGGAAGGATGGGCAACCCCGACTACTCCTACAGAAATTCGTCAGTTCTTAGGCCTAGCAGGCTACTATAGGAGATTCATCCAAAACTTCTCCAGGATCGCCAAGCCGCTTACCTTGCTTACGCAAAAGGGCGTGCCATTCAAGTGGACAGACCGACAAGAGATTGTGTTTCGAACCTTGAAGCAAGCTCTCTGTAGCGCTCCTGTATTATCTTTGCCTGAAGGAACGGAAGATTTTGTGGTCTACTGTGACGCGTCGAATCAGGGCTTAGGTTGTGTTCTCATGCAACGTGGAAGAGTGATAGCATATGCGTCCCGCCAACTAAAGACGCACGAGGTAAATTACACGACCCATGACCTAGAACTGGGAGCCATGGTCTTTGCTCTAAAAATTTGGAGGCACTACCTGTACGGTACAAAGTGCACCATCTTCACGGACCACAAGAGCCTCCAGCACATCTTGAATCAGAAGGAGCTGAACATGAGACAGCGAAGATGGGTGGATTACTAAACGACTACGAATGCGAGATCAAGTACCATCCAGGTAAGGCCAACGTGGTAGCTGATGCATTAAGTCGAAAAGAGTACACTAATCGCCGTACGAAAACGCACTCGATAACCATTCAATCTCATTTGGCCACTCAAATTGCATCAGTCCAGCCGGAGGCTATGAAAGCGGAAAATAGAGCAAGCGAAGCATTGCGTGGAATGGAAAAGAACCTGGAAGCAAAGGAGAATGGAGTATACTATTTCATGAACCGTATTTGGGTCCCTAAACTTGGAGGGTTCAGAGATGTTGTCATGAAGGAAGCCCACAAGACGCGATACTCCATTCATCCCGGTTCCGATAAGATGTATTTGGACATTAAACAACACTATTGGTGGCCTAACATGAAGGCGGAAATCGCGACCTACGTCAGTAAGTGCCTTACGTGCGCCAAAGTAAAGGTGGAATACCAAAAACCCTCAGGATTGTTATAGCAACCGGCAATTCCTGAGTGGAAATGGGAAGGGATTTCTATGGATTTCGTGACCAAGCTACCCAAAACGTTGGATGGATTAGATACCATATGGGTAATAATTGACCGAATGACGAAATCTGCCCATTTCCTGCCAATTAAGGAATCGTACAAGATGGAGAGATTGACGCGTTTATACATTCGAGAGATCGTGAGACTTCACGGAATACCAACATCTATCATCTCGGATAGGGACAGTAGGTTCACGTCCCGATTTTGGCAATCACTCCATAAGGCGATGGGAACAAACCTCGATATGAGCACCGCTTATCATCCACAAACGGATGGTCAAAGCAAGCGAACCATCCAAACGCTCGAAGATATGCTCCGCGCATGCGTGATAGACTTTGGACAGTCTTGGGACACCCACCTACCCTTAATCGAATTCTCATACAACAATAGTTACCATTCGAGCATCAAGGTGGCTCCTTTCGAAGCACTTTACGGGCGTAAATGTAGATCACCGTTATGTTGGGTTGAAGTAGGTGACACCCAGCTAGCAAAAACACACACATCGGACGCAGCACTAACGGGACCGGAGATCATCCGTGAAACCACAGAAAAGATAGTTCAAATCAAATCTCGGTTGCAAGCATCCCATGACCGACAAAAGAGCTACGCTGATAAACGCCGAAAGCCCTTAGAATTTCAGGTCGGTGATCAAGTACTGTTAAAAGTCTCGCCCTGGAAAGGAGTCATTTGTTTTGGGAAGCGGGGAAAACTAAATCCGCGATACATTGGACCTTTCGAAATCGTCGCCCGAATTGGTCCAGTAGCATACAGACTGCAACTACCCGCAGAGCTAAACGGTGTACACCCCGTGTTTCATGTCTCTAACCTAAAGAAGTGCCTATCAGAAGAAACCCTTGTCATTCCTCTTGACGAAATCGAAATCAATGAGAATCTCCTGTTCGTCGAAGAACCAATCGAAATCATGGACAGGGAGGTGAAGCGTACTAAACAGAGCCGCATCCCAATCGTGAAGGTACGATGGAACGCAAAGCATGGACCAGAATTTACTTGGGAACGCGAAGATCAAATGAAGCAAAAGTACCCTCACCTATTCTAGCATTCTCAAATCTAGCTTTCAAACAGAATTTCGGGACGAAATTCCCTCTAACGGGGGGATGATGTCACAACTGGAAATTTTGTGTCTTGTAAACTATACACTCAGGCTAAAGTGAATCAAAAGCTTAAGAACATGTGTAACACCCATGATTGTAACAACAAAATTTCAATCAAATACACCATACAATCATTCAAATGGTCAACAAGCAATTGGAAACCCTAGAAGTTCTTATTTAGGTCCACTTTGGACTAGAACTTCCTTATTGGGTCTAATGGACCAATAAACTTCCAATTTGACTATCTTGGGTTTAGAACTCTTAAATGGGCTCTAATTGGACCCACATCTATTTGTTTCAACATTTTGGGCTATGTTGGACCTAGAATGAAATGAATTAAGAGCCTTGATACATGAATAACCTAAACTAGTCCAATAACAATATAAAAATTCTACCACACTCCTTTAGACTTAAAACATACTCAAGATTAACAATAACATTGGGCTTAGGGGCAAAGGCCCAAAATTTTCCTTTCCCTTCCAAAAATCTCGGCCCAAAAGCCCAAGCCCAAGATGAAGAGTTAACTTCATCATGCCACCTCATTATTACCTCTTGGTTCTCCATGCAACATCTCATACTTCCATGTATACATCACCTCAAGGTCTATTTCTTCTTCCTCTCTCTCTCACTCTCGGCCGAGCAACACACACACATTCACAAAAATCTCTCAACTCTCTCAAGAACACTCCTTCCTCCCTCTCCAAAAATTTTCGAGATTTAAGTGTATTCCAAGGAGATTTTTCACAAAAATCACCATCCAAGGTAAGGTTATACTTAATTCTATGATCTAGTTTCCTTGAGCTATCAAATATCTCTTCTTAACTCATGAGAAATCATGATCTTGTACCTTAGAAACACCTCAAGGCCGAGATCTTCATCAAGGGGTGCTAAGGTCGAAAATCACCAAACTTTCTTCCATATTCTCTTCAAAAACCGAAAGCTTCAAACAAGATGAGCTTCATACCCCCTATTTTCGGTTTTCATGAGTTTTTTTTGGGGGGGGGGAATACAAGTGAAAGTGTAGATCTATATGTATTTTGTATGCTTTGTATGATTCCATGCTTATATGTGTGCTTTTTGTGTGTTATAATGTTGGATCTATCCATAAAACCCCTCAAAACCGAGATATACCTCAAGTTAAAAGACTCTAGCATCAATTATATTTCTACATACAAAGTATTTCTAGAAAAATGGTTATATGGTTTAGTAACAATTTCTTTGAGCTAAAAACACCATTTTTGGACCTAAAATGCGAAAAATACAAACTTTAAGGGCCAAAATTGACAAATCACGAATTTTGATGGTTGAACTATGTCAAAACAGTTTCAATGAAGCAATTTATGGAAATATACTCATTTAGAGGATTTATAACATAAACTTCAAGCTTACTGGGCTAAAAATGACATCTTAGGCCCAATAAGGCCCATTATGCGAGATTTTCTGTTTTGGAGGGTCAAAACTGTATTTTTCTGTAAAATAGTGGACTATAAATGTTCCAAGTCCTTTTCAAAGGTTTAAAATGCTTTTTAAATTTAAAAGGGACTAAAGTTGCAAAAAAATTTCAATTTGGGCCAAAATTGTCAAACTTTCGAAAAAGAAGGGTTATAACCGAGAAAAACTGAAATTCACGGACTTAAGCTGTTTTCTATGAAAAATATGCTGGAAAATACTTATTTCAATAATTTTTGGTATTAAAATCTCAAGAAAATTGATTTAAGGACCAAACCGGAAAGTTTTTAAATTAAAGGGTTGAAAAAGTAAATTTTTACAAATAATGAGGGGCTGAAAACATAAAAATTCTCAAGACTAGTTCAATACATGCAATTTGATCAAATGATGATACCACGACTATCGACGAAATACAAAACATTACAACACCAAAAGTCGTTGTCAAACGAATTGGTTCAGTCTCGAACCAATAAAAATCCGAAATTACTAACACGACGACACTATGACATTACGACATTACGATAACGATTGGGAAGTCACTATACATGCGAGTGTGCAGAGATGTCTACGCACCACCTTTGGGCCCCAAAAGTGTAAAATCATGTTCGTTAAGCCTAGCTAGCCCAATGACCTGATCTTAAGGCCCGAAGACCTCTCTCTTACGAAGTGTTGGGTTTTACCGACCCGACATAACGTAAAAGGACTTTCAATGGCTCGTATACTACTGGTCCCCAAGGGTCCTTTGGTATTGCTAGTAAAGTCTACATTTTCATGTGAGGCGGGTCTGGGACCCCTCGTACCTTTTATCCCCAACCGGCTAATGGAGTTACTGAGGCCTTCGTGTCCTCATTCTCTTCGGATGTGGGACTACACGTAGTCAGGGTGGTTGGAGAACGTGATTAGTACGGACGACGCCTACGGGATCGTTAGTATCGCTATAGACTAGTCGTTTGTTTAACGTGTGTTTGTAGCAAATAATCATGTTCAACAATAATCCAACGTCGCCTGGTACCGACAACTTCACACGTTGCAATTGTTTCAATGTACGAATTAGGAAAACATCGGGTTTTCCTAGGGTATTTCAATACATATGGATTCGGAATACACACAAATTTTAAATGAACAAATTTTACAAGTATAGAAACAAACAAGCATACCTATGGATCTTCACACATTTTTGACTTTACTATTTTCAGAAAATATCGGATTTTCGGGTGTTTCTCAAAACATTACAAACATTGGATTTCAAACATTACTTATGAACTCACCAACATTTCATATGTTGACGTTTTTCAAAATACTTGTATTCTCAGGTAACAGATAAAGTGGAGGATGAATTGTACTCTAAGACGTTTTGATGTGGTTTAATTTAGTATCAAATAGTTATTTTTGAGAATGTCATGTTTTGGAACAATGTAATGGATGTAAACGCTACCAGTTGTATCATTCCAAATGTTGGTGATGTATAATGTTATGTTTCATGTATATGCATTGTGATGGTATTCAATTGAGTCACGATAGCCCTCGGACGTTTCCGCCGTCTGGTTCGGGGGTGTGACACGTTGGGTAAGTACTTCTTAAAGATCGAGACGTGAAGTACCATAGGAATGTTTCTAAGTTTCGAGGTTAATCGAAGTTTGTATGTTACGGGATCAATCCTAATGAGGATTTCGAAAATTTCTACGTTTATGGAGAGATTCGAATGAATAGATAACAGTTTATCTTTCTAGATTAGAGTTGAAAAAAAAAAGAACTGCAAGTAAAATGGTTGCCGAAAAGGAATATACCTGGGGAAACTGTGGGGTCGGTGGCTGTCTCACCTTGTCCTATAGCTAGGACTCTTCCAGAGTTGCCAGTTGTTGTTGCATTGGGGCAGTTTCTCTTATAATGCCCGACCTTTCCGCAACCATAACAGACCTGATTAATGCCCGCTCCGGGAGTTTGATTTGTTGGTGTTCTACAATTCCGCGCAAGGTGACCCTCTTGGCCATAATTTTTGCAAAGTTTTATACGATAGGGACCGGGGATATAGTGGTGGTAACTGCATTGGTTACACCACGGGAGGATACCGGCATATCCGGTAATAGGTGCTTAAGCTGAGGAACCGATGACGGGTACAACAGTAGGGGTAGTGGCAGCGTGGACTGTCATCATTTTTTGTCTCTTCGAGAACTCCTGGGAAGGCTGATATTTATCCCCTGCCTCCAAGTACTTTCTTTTCTCACCACTTCTTTCTGTCGGCTCAGGAGTGGTGGCTGCTTCCTCTACATCCTCACTATGGTCAATCGAGATTTGCGCTAGGCATTTGGCGCTGTCGTATGTATCCAGCCTCGCAGCTAAGACGTTCCCTTTGGTTGGCTGGGTTAATCCCCAGATAAACCTCTCAACCTTTTTACTTTCAGGGGTAACCATCCCATGACAAACAAGCGCTAGGTCGTCAAACCCAGATGTGTAGGTGGCGATATCGGAACCTTTCATCTTTAGATTCCAAAGTTCATGCTCCAACTTCTGAATTTCACCCCGAGGGTAATACTCAGCGTGCAGAAGTTCCTTCATAACTTCCCAACCCATAGCATTGGCTACAGGTAGAGTTAGAGATTTGACTCGGCTGTTCCACCAAGTCAGGGCTTTATTGGTGAGAGTGCAAGCGGCAAACTTCACTTTGTCGGATTCTGAACAAGCACAGATCTCGAAGATAGATTCGATTCTTTCTAACCATCGGGTTAGAGCAATAACACCTCCTGTGCCATCGAAGAATGTAGGTTTCGCATGCATAAAGTCTTTATAGAAACACTCCTTTCGGTGTCCCTGGCTATTTTCCTGGTTTTCAGGTTGGGGACCACCTCCCGAACTACTGGGGTTCATTTGTGACATGGCTACTGAAAATGCTGCAGTTAAAACTGACTGAAGGGTTGCCAAGTCGATTTGAAGAGAAGGTGGTGTTTGAGGAGGGTTGTTGTTGTTCTACGAGCTGGGTCTCTTTCTTGGAGGCATCTTGATCTAATAAGATCAGGAAGAGAGGATGATAAGTCCTCTGAATTGAATCAAGAGATATGATACAAAGGATATCTCTTTATGGCATACATAGAATTCTATTAAGCGATAAAGCAGGAAGGAGTTATCAAAAAGATAATTTATCGCTAAAGGAATGATTAAGGGGCAACGCTGGGATGAGGAATTCTATAACAGATTTGGCTCGAGAAATACTCCCATAGTATTTCATGATTCGCTGTAGCGACGATTCGTTGTTTGAGATATTGAGTAAGTTTTAGGCATGCTGCGTACCACAGTCACTCCCAAGCACATGTTGGCCGTGTCTCAAATGAATATAGTTGGCCATGCTATATTGATCCTAGAGACGACTACATAACTGCCCAGGTTTAACCGCAGTGTACAACACCCATTTACTTATGTTTTGTTCTACTTGTAGTTACGGATTTTCGACTTTCGGGTATACTTGTATACTTTTGAAAATACTTATATTTGAGGTATACTTTTAGTTCAGAGCATTTAGGCCCTTTTTCTGTTTATAGTTTTATACCATGTAAGGTTTGGTATACTCCATTCACTATAAACAAGGGCTTTGATACCAAACTTATTGTTTTTAGTCAAATCGTTTTCATTCTGTATGTTCTAATATCAAAAACTGTGTTTATCAAATGGCTCGAATTACGAATTTATATTTCAAACTAATCATAGATTTCTTGATAAAATGTTCTAATCTAAACTATGTTTCATAATCTAAAAATAACTTATACTAACTTCCAATTACAACTAATTACGAAAACGAATACGAATACGAAGCTATAACTAGGGATAGAACGAATAATGAAACTACAACTAGAAACAGAACGAATAACACATCTATAACTAGGAACAGAATGGATAACGAAACTATATATAATATCCCATGCCTAGGCCATAAACTCCCTTAAGTATCTCAAATGATGTTTTTAATTCAATCCAAGCCATAAGTAAAATTAATCAAAGCCTTTCCAAGTGTCCATATCCATTTATTACCCAAATTTGCACCATAAACCACCCTACCATGAGTTTACGGCCGTAAACTCATGGGGAATGGGTGTATTGGACAAAAAACTCTTGTATAAGTTTATTCATGGGGAGTAAACTCAAGTCCCAAGTCCCTCGCATCATTACATGTCCCTAAACGCCACCCGGGTCCCTCCAAACACTTGTATCAGAGTGTTTTCGCGACTTGAAGCAATTGTCCCTATCCAACAATCAATCTAAGTCCTAATTAGATACAAATGTGTATCTTTACATCATAATTAGGAACCTCGCGTGTTTACAAGTCCCGGATCAACTCTTAGCATCCAAATCGTCACATATCTCGTCCGGTGAGTTCATACCCCTACCCTTTTACAACTGTTTTCACTGATTTCAGGGGGGGAATACAAGCAAAAGTACAAGGAAATTTTGTACTCAAACTAATTGTTTTTAGTCAAATCGTTTTCATTCTGTATGTTCTAATATCAAAAACTGTTGAAACGACCCAAAAATTTCGTTTTTCAATATAATCAAAACCATAATATGAGTATCATAACATAAAAAAAAACATACGCGATGTATCCCAAATCATAATAAAGTACTGTACGGAAAACGGTATCATACTATATCAAATCCAAAACAACTAAAACCATCCCCAGGATAAAAGATAAGCTGTGGTGTGTGCGATGCTATCACCCCGAGCTCTTCCCTTGCTAGCGGAAGTACCTGAAACCAAAACTGAAACTGTAAGCACGAAGCTTAGTGAGCTCCCCCAAACTACCACATACCATACAATAACATATAAACACATATTGGGCCTCGCCCACTGCATCGGGCCGAAGCCCGGAAACTGCATCGGACCGAAGTCCGGAACTGACTGGGACCTTGTCCCCTGCATCGGACCGAAGTCCGGAACTAACTGCATCGGACCGAAGTCCGGAACTGACTGGGACCTTGTCCCCTGCATCGGACCGAAGTCCGGAACTAACTGCATCGGACCGAAGTCCGGAACCGACTGGGACCTTGTCCCCTGCATCGGACCGAAGTCCGGAACTGACTGACTGAACATGGCATAGCATAACACATCAACTAACATGAACACATATACGGCATACTACATCGGGCCGTAGCCCAGAACACATAACACTTAACGCATAAAACATAGCACACAAATCCTGTTCGAGCCACGAAGGCATCAAACATACTAGCTACTGCATCGGACCTAAATCCGGAAACTACTGCTAACTGAACGGGCCGGCATTGTGGCCTTAAACCCATTCCTACTGGAAGGAAACTCACCTCGTAAGCTGGCTGCTGAGTGTGTGGCTCGGGAAGCTAATGGCTGCTACTCCTGAATCTCCTCGGCTACAAGTCCATAAACACACTCAATCAAATACTAAACACTGCGCTTGGGGTAAAATGACTCTTTTACCCTTGGTCAAAGTCAACTCTCTTTTGGGCTGACTCGCCGAGTTGGGCCGCCCAACTCGCCGAATCCTACTCTCACTTCTCAGTTCTACACACTGCTACTCGTCGAGTGTGGCATCAACTCGACGAGTACCCACTTGATCCAAGAACTCAGACAATCTTCATCCGGCTCGCCGAGCCGTATGAACAAACTCGACGAGTTGTTCTTGATCTTAAGAAGATTGCCTTGGACTCGCCGAGTTGTATGAACAACTCGCCGAGTCCCTCCATCACTGAGTCTACCCTCAACTCGCTGAGTCCACTCACTAACTCACTGGATCCACTCGACACTGATAAAAATGGAGGAATCGGGAACTCGCGACCCAACTCGCCGAGTCGTTCTTCCCGACTCGCCGAGTTGCCACCATGCAACTGATTTTTACTCGATTTTGTTTGAATCCAACACATACAATTGATAGATCTGAGTCCAATAAGCTGATTTACCATGTAAAGTTTCGAACTTTACGTGTACAACCTCATGAATAAGGGAAATAAGGCTAAAAGATGCACAAAATGGGTAGATCTATGGTTAATATGCAAAGTAACTCCAAAAAGGCAGTAGATCTGGGCTCTACAACACCCAATCATTCAGATCTAAAGATATCTCGACTTATTAAGGCATTCATGCAAACATAAGGCTTGGAACAAGCATCAACTAGATCCTAGGAGAGCTCTAATGGAGGTTTAAAGCATATAACAAGAGGGGAAATCCGAAAATACCTCAAATAACTCAGATTTGCCCTTGGATCTTTGCACTACACCTCTTCTCCTTGCTCCTTTCTTCTTCTCCTTCTTCAAACCTTCACAAAATGGCAGAAAACACTTAGCTCACACAAGGGGGGGTTAGGGTTTTTCTCACAGTGTTCTCAGGGTGAGGGAGGCGAGAATGGGGCTATAAGGTGACTTAAATAGTGGGCAACCCGGGGATTTAGGGTTTCACCTAGACGGATGGACTCGCCGAGTCAGGGATATGGACTTGCCGAGTCCCCGGCTCACGCGTGATCGAAGTCGCGACCCTACTCGGCGAGTCAGGCTATGAACTCACCGAGTCCCTCTTGAAAAACTTACAACAATTACCAATGAATTAACATACCGGGAACGGGTCGTTACAATTCTCCCCCACTTGTCTCAGACTTCGTCCTCGAAGTCTGCTACAGCTGGATCTGTAAAAATCTCCGGGTAGTGCGCTCTCATCTCCTCCTCAGCCTCCCATGTCCATTCAGACCCCTTCCGGTGCTGCCACTGCACCTTCACTAGCTGAATTACCTTGTTCCTCAAGGTCTTGATCTTCCGTTCCAGAATCGCGACCGACCTCTCAATATAATTCAGGCCGCTATCAACCTGAATGTCCTCTAGGGGAACGACTGCCGTCTCAACCACCAAACACTTCCTTAACTACGACACGTGGAAGGTGTTGTGTATCTGACTAAGCTCCTCAGGAAGATCTAACCCATAAGCAACCCGACCCACCCGAGCCAAAACCCTGAAAGGACCAATAAATCTGGGGCCCAATTTGCCCCTCTTCCGGAACCTGATGACACCTTTCCAAGGTGAGACCTTCAGAAGAAGCATATCTCCCACCTGGAACTCCAAGTCCGAACGCCTCTTGTCGGCGTAGCTCTTCTGCCGACTCTGCGCAGTCTGCAGCCTACTACGGACCTGCTGGATCAACTCAGTCGTCTTGAGCACCACTTCGGTGCTCCCTATGACTCGCTGACCGACCTCGCCCCAACAAATCGGGGTCCTGCACTTCCTGCCATATAACATCTCAAAAGGAGGTCGATCAATGCTCGCATGATAACTGTTGTTATACGAGAATTCCGCTAACGGAAGATGACCAAGAAACTGCACCTCGCGCAACCAGAACTCACACTTGGAGAACTTTGCGAAAAGTCTCTCCCTCCTCAAAGTCTCCAACACCTCCCGCAGGTGCTCCTCGTGCTGCCCCTGTGTCTTGGAATATACCAAGATGTCATCTATGAATACTATCACCGACCGATCCAGCATCGGTCTGCACACGCGGTTCATGAGATCCATGAATGCGGCTGGGGCATTGGTGAGCCCAAATGGCATCACCACGAACTCATAATGACCATACCGGGTCCTGAAAGCAGTCTTCTGTACATCCTCATCTCTAACCCTCATCTGATGATAACCGGAGCGTAGATCGATCTTGGAGAACCATGACGCTCCCTGAAGCTGATCAAACAAGTCATCTATCCTCGGAAGTGGGTAACGGTTCTTCACCGTTACTTTGTTCAACTCCCGATAATCAATGCACATACGATGCGACCCATCCTTCTTCCTCACAAATAAGATCGGCGCTCCCCAAGGCGAACTGCTCGGCCGAATGAAACCCTTGTCTAACAGCTCTTGAAGCTGTGTAGACAACTCCTGCATCTCAGGGGGAGCAAGTCGATATGGTGCTTTGGCTATCGGAGCCGCACCGGGAACTAGGTCGATCCTGAACTCAACCTGCCTCTCTGGAGGTATCCCCGGCAAATCCTCGGGAAACACGTCCGGGTAGTCACGAGCAATAGGAACATCATCAATCATCGTCTTGCCCTTCTCCCGGGCATCCAAGACGTAAGCTACAAAACCGGCGCAACCCTGCTAAACATAGCGCCTCGCCCTTGTGGCGGAACAAAAGGCCGGTCCTCGCTGGGGCCTCTCGCCCTGAATCACTATCTCTCCCCCACTGGGAGTGCGAACCCTCACTAGCTGAAGCTCACAATCAATCACCGCCCCATTGGGGCTTAGCCAATCCATGCCCACAATAACTTTATTCCCACGCAGGGGAATAGGAACCAGGTCCACTGAAAACTGCTCATCAAATATCTGAAGGGAACACCCTCTATGTACTCTGCCGACCCTCACGGTCCTATCATCGGCTATCTCAACCTCTAATGGACAATCCAGCTCCCCTGGAGCTCTGCTAAATCTCTTGCTAAGCGCAAGCGATACAAATGATCAGGTAGCCCCCGAATCGAACAATACCAAAGCAGAGATGTCGTTCACCGAGAACGACCCTAAATAAAACATATCATCAAGTAATATTCAAACGATATAATAACAATTAAAAGATAGAGGAAAGATACATACCCGTCACCACATCAGGAGTCGCTCGCGCGTCCTCTGCTGTCATCTGAAATGCCCTGCTCTTCGCCACTGGCGCATCAGATCGGCCCTGCCGGCCATCCGTAATCCTCAAGGTGACAGGGGCAGGTGCAACCACCTTCTTTGCTGCAGCTAAACTGGGACACTGGGACTTTTTATGTCCCCTCTGATTGCACTGAAAGCAAATCAGATCTGATGCGGTAACCGTAGTAGCAGGGGTCGTACAATCCCTACTCAAATGCCCAGTCCGACCGCACTTGTAGCAGCCGGAACTCCCTGCCTTGCACGCCCCCTCGTGCAATCTCCCACACTTGCCACACCGACCGTGGCTCTTCTGACTCCTAGACCTGTGATCTGAAACCTTGGGCTTTTTGTCCACACTGCCTGAACCCGAAACCGCCTCCGGTTTCCTCTTCTTCTCCATCTCGAGATCAATCTCCCTCTCTCTAGCTCTGGCAATCATGTCGTCCAGCGTTCTACAACTGGACCGGCTCACAAACATGTGGATGTCACTCCGCAACATCTCATGATAACGGGCCTTCTTCATCTCCTCATCGGCTGCATACTGTGGAACAAGAAGAGCCCCCTCCCTGAACTTGGCGGTGATCTCCGCCACTGTCTCTGTAGTCTGGGTAAGGTCCTGAAACTCCCTAGCTAACTGCTGCACCTCAATGACTGGTGCAAACTCCGCCGTGAACCTGGTAGAGAAATCGGCCCAGGTCATGGCATCCAATGCCGCATCATCCCCGATGGCATGTCCGACCTCCTCCCACCAATCCTGTGCCCTGTCCTTTAGAAGACAGGACGCCAATCTGACCTTGTCCCCCTCGGGACACCTGCTAGTGCGGAAAGCGTTGGCCACATCCGCCAACCATCTGGTACTCGTTATGGGGTCCGCGCCCCATGATAGCCTGGAGCTCCGCATGCCCTGAACTCCCTGAACGTAAGTGTGCGCGACCCCATCACGGCCGCCATCTCAGCACGGAAAGTACTCAATCTCTCATCCATCAGCTCTAAAATACCCTCCTTGATCGAACCGAAGATCACAGGAGTCTGCTCCAGTATGATGCGGGTAACCTCAGAAGAAAGGAACTCTCTATTCTGCTCACCCATCTGCCCGACCTCCAGGCCTGATCCCGATCCTGATCCCCCTCCGGCATCTGAGCTGCCGACTGCTGGTCTCGGACGCAAAACTACCATTCTGAAACATATCATAACAACATCAAAACACTGAAATATCTCAAGGGATCATGACACTGCTACTAGCTTCCTGGTCTTGTCTTGGCCTTCCTTGATTCGAGTACGGATCCTCTGCTTTCGGTAGTACGGGCCCATACTACCTTCCACATCTATCCGTACTTTCCTCAAGAACTGCCTTGACTCTACCAAGTCACTTCTACTACTGCTATTCTCTGCTACTCTCATCCTAGGCTTGCCCTAGGGAAACCTCAAGCTCAACACGACTGGTCCTCAGCTGCTGTAGGTCTCCTCATAATGCCAGTTAGCCACCACCTAAACACCATCACATGTGATGAGGATCAGATAATCCTTCAAGTAAAAGATCCGTCCCTACAACGGTTGGACTCAAACAAGAGTTGCGCAATAGGGCCAGTTCCAGGACTCTGGGATTATTCAAACCTGATCACATGTGGTGTGACGTGTTTACATAATGGCTAACTCCCATTACTCAGAACCCCACCAAGCACGAAGCAAGCAGCATTCGGATAAGGGAAACAGACTCAGGCCAAACTATTCTCATAACGAGAAACTGCACTAGCATAGGATGCTAAGCTTCCACTAACAGGCATAACCGAATCAGGCTATCCTACTGCTGTCTACTCAGTACTAGCATGCAATACTCATAAAGCTGTAACACATAAGCAGGCACATAAGGCATTCTCCTAGATCATTAGTCCTATACTAGCATGCTATTCTACTGGAACTGAAACTGAACAATTAACTTGTATGGGTAATTTGGGAGTACTTACTTGAGCTCGGCTGACCGCATGCACACACCTCTATCTTGTTAAAAACAATTCTTTCTTTCTAAGTGCTTTCAAAAATTTTTTTGGTAAAACATTTTTATTTTACTAAAATCTTTTATTTCCCTTAGTTTGAGTTCAGATACACCCGGAAGTGTATCCGAATCCCTCAAACCAGGGCTCTGATACCAACTTGAAACGACCCAAAAATACGACCCAAAAATTTCGTTTTTCAATATAATCAAAACCATAATATGAGTATCATAACATAAAAAAAAACATACGCGATGTATCCCAAATCATAATAAAGTACTGTATGGAAAACGGTATCATACTATATCGAATCCAAAACAACTAAAACCATCCCCAGGATAAAAGCTAAGCTGTGGTGTGTGCGTTGCTATCACCCCGAGCTCTTCCCTTGCTTGCGGAAGTACCTCAAACCAAAACTGAAACTGTAAGCACGAAGCTTAGTGAGCTCCCCCAAACTACCACATACCATACAATAACATATAAACACATATTGGGCCTCGCCCACTGAATCGGGCCGAAGCCCGGAAACTGCATTGGACCGAAGTCCGGAACTGACTGGGACCTTGTCCCCTTCATCGGACCGAAGTCCGGAACTAACTGCATCGGACTGAAGTCCGGAACTGACTGGGACCATGTCCCCTGCATCGGACCGAAGTCCGAAACTAACTGCATCGGACTGAAGTCCAGAACTAACTGCATCGGACCGAAGTCCGGAACCGACTGGGACCTTGTCCCCTGCATCGGACCGAAGTCCGGAACTGACTGACTGAACATGGCATAGTATAACACATCAACTAACATGAACACATATACGGCATACTACATCGGGCCGTAGCCCGGAACACATAACACTTAACGCATAAAACATAGCACACAAATCCTGTTCGAGCCACGAAGGCATCAAACATACTAGCTACTGCATCGGACCTAAATCCGGAAACTACTGCTAACTGATCGGGCCGGCATTATGGCCTTAAACCCGTTCCTACTGGAAGGAAACTCACCTCGTAAGCTGGCTGCTGAGTGTGTGGCTCGGGAAGCTAACGGCTGCTGATCCTGAATCTCCTCGGCTACAAGTCCATAAACACACTCAATCAAATACTAAACACTGCGCTTGGGGTAAAATGACTCTTTTACCCTTGGTCAAAGTCAACTCTCTTTTGGGCTGACTCGCCGAGTTGGGCCGCCCAACTCGCCGAATCCTACTCTCACTTCTCAGTTCTACACACTGCTACTCGTCGAGTGTGGCATCGACTCAACGAGTACCCACTTGATCCAAGAACTCAGACAATCTTCATCAGACTCTCCGAGCCGTATGAACAAACTCGACGAGTTGTTCTTGATCTTAAGAAGATTGCCTTGGACTCGCTGAGTTGTATGAACAACTCGTCGAGTCCCTCCATCACTGAGTCTACCCTCAATTCGCTGAGTCCACTCACTAACTCACTGGATCCACTTGACACTGATAAAAATGGAGGAATCGGGAACTCGCGACCCAACTCGCCGAGTTGTTCTTCCCGACTCGCCGAGTTGCCGCCATGCAACTGATTTTTACTCGATTTTGTTTGAATCCAACACATACAACTGATAGATCTGAGTCCAATAAGCTGATTTACCACGTAAAGTTTCCAACTTTATGTGTACAACCTCATGAATAAGGGAAATAAGGCTAAAAGATGCACAAAATGGGTAGATCTATGGTTAATATGCAAAGTAACTCCAAAAAGGCAGTAGATCTGGGCTCTACAACACCCAATCATTCAGATCTAAAGATATCTCGACTTATTAAGGCATTCATGCAAACATAAGGCTTGGAACAAGCATCAACTAGATCCTAGGAGAGCTCTAATGGAGGTTTAAAGCATATAACAAGAGGGGAAATCCGAAAATACCTCAAATAACTCAGATTTGCCCTTGGATCTTTGCACTACACCTCTTCTCCTTGCTCCTTTCTTCTTCTCCTTCTTCAAACCTTCACAAAATGGCAGAAAACACTTAGCTCACACAAGGGGGGGTTAGGGTTTTTCTCACAGTGTTCTCAGGGTGAGGGAGGCGAGAATGGGGCTATAAGGTGACTTAAATAGTGGGTAACCCGGGGATTTAGGGTTTCACCCAGACGGATGGACTCGCCGAGTCAGGGATATGGACTCGCCGAGTCCCTGGCTCACGCGTGATCGAAGTCGCGACCCTACTCGGCGAGTCAGGCTATGAACTCGCCGAGTCCCTCTTGAAAAACTTACAACAATTACCAATGAATTAACATACCGGGAACGGGTCGTTACAACTGTGTTTATCAAATGGTTCGAATTATGAATTTAGCTTTCAAACTAATCATAGATTTCTCGATAAAATGTTCTAATCTAAACTATGTTTCATAATCTAAAAATAACTTATACTAATTTCCAGTTACAACTAATTACGAAAACGAATACGAATACGAAGCTATAACTAGGGATAGAACGAATAATGAAACTACAACTAGAAACAGAACGAATAACACATCTATAACTAGGAACCGAATGGATAACGAAACTATAATTAGGAACAGAACGAATACGAATACGACTGCGAATACGAATACGACTGCGAATACGAATACGACTACGAATAGTGTTAGGAGTAGGATTAGGAATAGGAATGCGACTACGAATACGACTGCAGATACGAATACGAATACGAATAGTAATAGGAGTAGGAATAAGGAAACTAATACAGTAACGAATATGAATACGAACACGAATAAGTACAATTATAACTAATTAAGAATAAGAACATGAATATGAAGATGTGAATCTAAGTATATTCTGAGATATTATCATTAGGATATTAGCATACCTAGTTAATACAATAGGTACGAAAGGAAATATATCAGTATATCGAAGTTCAATAACTAACAACTACTTTCAGGAAAGTACGGGACTTTCCTGGGGAACACAAAACATTACCTAATCACGTTTACATCTTTAACATCGTTCACATTAGAAACTAACATGCAGGAAAGCATGGGGATTTCCTGGGTAACACCTATATAACTAGAAAGAGTAACAAACTGAATAACATTACATCTTTTATAATTAGTAATATACAATTAGGAAAGTATGGGACTTTCCTGGGATCATAGTTAATCATTCAGAACCGTATAACCTAACAATCAATCAACCTTCTCTTTTAAGGAAATATGGGATTTTCTTGGATAACAACTTTTCGGTAAACTAAAGGAAACTCGTACATTTTCACAAAGCAAACATCTTATGAACTCACCAACTTTATGCTGATTTTCAAACTGCTTGTATTCTCAGGTCAACATTAGACAGGTACCTAGCGAATCTTTTGGAGAAGACGGAGCGTACAGAAGACTCGTCTCTACTTTTGTTCATATATACTATGTATTACGAATGTACAACTTTACTTTTGAACAAATGTAAACTTTGACATGTAATGAATGGTTGTTTACTTTGCTTACTATGTACATTGGATTTGATACTCAACTTGGAGTCAACCCCGGAGACGTTTCCGCCTTTGGTTTTCGGGGTGTGACAATTATGTAGGCGGAGTCTAGACTTTTCGTGCGGTATTAGATCTACTTGCTTACTTCTGAGGCGAGGCTTCACACTATACTTACCTGAGTGGTAATACTGTGTGACCGAAGGGTCGTATTTGAGTGATTGACCGGGGGGTCATATGTGCTTATACTGAGTTATGTGATATTATGCATTTTGTATTTGTGACATAACTCTCAAATCCCCTTGATTTAGTGTTTTTAAGGTGTTAAAATTAATATCTCAAATGATGTTTTTAATTCAATCCAAAGATCCCATGCCTAGGCCGTAAACTCCCTTAAGTATCTCAAATGATGTTTTTAATTCAATCCAAGCCTTAAGTAAAATTAATCAAAGCATTTCCAAGTGTCCATATCCATTTATGACCCAAATTTGCACCATAAACCACCCTACCATGAGTTTACGGCCGTAAACTCATGGGGAATGGGTGTATTGGACCAAAAACTCTTGTATAAGTTTATTCATAGGGAGTAAACTCAAGTCCTAAGTCCCTCACATCATTACATGTCCCTAAACGCCACCCGGGTCCCTCCAAACACTTGTATCGGAGTGTTTTCGCAACTTGAAGCAATTATCCCTATCCAACAATCAATCTAAGTCCTAATTAGATACAAATATGTATCTTTACATCATAATTAGGAACCTCATG